>NW_028270150.1:96295787-96613487 GCF_037043375.1 Chiloscyllium plagiosum
GCTGTGATAGGGCCCATGGAGGGAGAGAGAGAGAAAGAGAGAGAGAGAGAGAGAGAGACGGAAAGAGAAAAAGCAATCAAAGGTCTGTGTAAAAGTCAGTCTGGGAGAGTGGATAGCTGCTAATGGGGATCATGACAGGCTGACACTGGGTTGCATGTGGTCGTATCCTGTTGGGAAGCGATGCCAAAGAGGATCAGCCAAAGACTGTTCCAAACCTTGCTTTTGTGTGGGCCAGTCACCCATTTGCCCAGCTCAGTTTGGAGGCAATGTTAATGATATTCCGGCTTCCCCAGTGAGATACAACATTTTCATACTTTTCGTGTTGCAATAATTACAAGCAACGCTGATGTCAGTGTTCCTTCTCCCTTAATCTATACTTCCAATCCTGTGAAACACCTGATCAATGATGGACATCTCAATGGACAGCCCTAGGTTCACAAGATCTCAAGATATTTACCGGACATCGTTATCATCAGGCTTTGGGTTCTCACAACATACCCCATTGATCTACATTCCAAAGTTAACGGTTATAGTCTTTCTCAGACGTGTCCCAGACTTGCATATCTCAAAGGGCGCCTCGAGTTCTGTTATTTATTGTCGTCATTGACATCCCTTTTAAGTTCTGTTCCTCATCTTGTATTTCCCCTCAGCTTCACCACCAGAGATACAAAGAAATGTTAGTTCCTACTAATTGCTGTAAGATTCATAATATTAGTTCTAGTATACATTTAGTTAGATGTGAAGTTGTATGCTCTCACCTGTTGTTAGAATTCCTTCGCTAATACGTGTTGAGCAGTTTCTCTCTCTCTCCATGTTATAATTGCCTATCACTTAAGCACCTTTTAAATTCTGCTATACAGTTTACTAACCTGATTACTTGACAAACAAAAGGATATTATTTCTTATTAATTGTTCTAAAAGTTGTACTATCATTTCCAATAAAGTTATTTGGTTAGACGTAGTGCTGGAATTCTTTCGCCATTGAGTTGTGAGCAGTTTCTGACCCACTTGATCTTGGATGGCCCGATAAACATGGCCCCTCTCTCTTACAGCGGCACTATAGCTCATTCTAGTCACATCCTGTCATCTGGGAAGGAATTTACTGACCCTACTCTAAATATTTCGACTCTAACTCTTTTACCTAAGAAGGCAACATTTATGTCATTAATAAGACGACAAACTCAATCACACTCCATCAATGTGGGGTTATGTTTTTCTTTCTTATGCTTGTTAAAATCTTCAAGCTGTCTCTTACAGATATCTGCAGTTGTTATGTTTCCAGAACTCCCTGCAAGTTAATTTGTAAGATTCTTTCTACAGCACAGACCCTGTTACTTTGTGTTACCTCCTTCTCAAAAGTATCTCTGTGCTTCACTATGATCTCACTTTAATGCTGAACCAGGCAAGCTAACTATGGTATTGCAGCCATATTTATACCGACGGACGGACATTTTGTGCCATCTCTGACAATGGGATGCCCCAACATAAATACAGCCCATGTGATGACAGAGCCCAATGTGTTGGGTGTTTGGATAAGGACATTGGAGAAAATGCTCAAGTCCGAAATTTGTTGAACTCAGTACAGAGTCCAGAAATCTGCAGGGTCCCCAAGCAGAAATGTGTTCTCCCAGTTCACACTGAGCTTCACCGAAGCACCGCAGCAAGCCCAGGATACACGTGTTGGCCAGGGAAATGTGGTGGTGTGAAAAAGTGGCAGAAAGCGCAGGGCCATTTCTGTGGACAGCATGTGGGTGTTCTGTGAAGTTGTGAACCAGTCCATGCTTCATCTCCCCAGTGTAGAGGAGACCACATTGTGAGCAGCGAATAGATTGAGTGAAGTGCTGCTTCACCTTGAAGGTGGGTATGGGGCTTTGGAGAGTGAGGACAGAGGGAGTAAAGGGACTAGTGTTGCAGGGGAAGGTGTCATGTGGGTGCGGGGAAGTTTTGGGAGTGGAGGAGGGTTGGACCAGTTTCTCCCAGAGTGAATTGTCCCTGTGGAAGGCTGAGAAGGGAAAGAAAGGGAAAAAGTGTCTGGTGGTGGTATCCGCTACAGGGGGTGGAAATGGCAGCTAATTATCCTCTGACTGTGGATGCTGGATGGGCGGTAGGTGAGGACAAGGGGGTCTCTATCAGTGTTGTGGGAGGTTTTGTCACATCCTCTAAGAATTCAATAAGGATTGTGAGGCAATACCTGCCCCTCACAAAGCCATGCTGACTATCTCGAGTCAAACTACGCTTTTCCAAATAATCATAAGTCCTATCTCTCAGAATCCTCTCCAACAATTTGGCTACTACCGACATAAGACTGACTGGTCTGTAATTCCCAGGATTATCCCTAGTCTCTTTCTTCAACAAGGAAACAACATTTGACACTTTCCAATCATCTGGTACGACCCCAGGGGCAGTGAGGATGTGAAGATCATCACCAAAGATGCAGGATTCTCTTCCCTCACTTCCTGTAGTAAACGTGGGAATATGCCATCTGGCCCAAGGGACTTATGTATCCTCATCTTTTTAAACATTTCCAGTACATCCTCCTTCTTAACATCAGCCTATTAGAGCGTATCAGCCTGTTTCAGGCTGTCCCTTTCGCTAACAAATACTGAAGCAACGTATTCATTTAGGACCTCCCCTACCTCCTCCGACTCCAGGCACAAGTTCCCTGCACTATCCTTGATTGGCCCTGTGCTCACTCTGACCATCCTCTTGTTCCTCACATAAGCGTAGAATGCCTTGGGATTTTCCTTAATCGTACCCATCAAGGCTTTTTCATGCCCCCCTCTCGCTCTCCCAAGTCCATTCTTCAGTTCCTTCCTGGCTACCATGTCACCTTCTAAAGCACTGTCTGACCCTTGCTTCCTTAACCTTCAGTAGTCATGATTTGCCTTGGAGCCTTGGAGAGTGAGGACGGAGGGAGTAAAGGGACTCGTGTTGTAGGTGAATGTGTCATGGCTTGTGGAGAACTTTTGGGAATGGAGGAGGGTTGGACTAGTTTGTCCCAGAGTGACAAGGCTCCACTACTTGCCTTTAAACAACCACCAAACCTCAAACAGATCGTTGTTTGTAGCAAGCTGCCCGGCTCTCAGGACAACTCCATACAACCCTGTCACGGTAGGCGCTGCAAGACGTGTCAGAGTATGGACATAGATACCACCATTACGCGTGGGAACACCTCCCACCTTGTACATGGCAGGTACTCATGTGACTCAGCCAATGTTGTCTATCTTATACGTTGCAGGCAAGAATGCCCGGAGGCATGGTACATTGGGGAAACAGAGCAAAGGCTACGACAATGGATGAATGGGCACCACACAACAATCAACAGACAGGAGGGTTCCCTCCCAGTTGGGGAACATTTCAGTGGTCCAGGACATTCAGCCTCAGGTCTTCGGGTGACCATCCTCCAAGGTGGCCTCCAGGACAGGCAGCAGAGAAAAGTGGCCGAGCAGAGGCTGATAGCTAAGTTCGGTACCCATAGGGAGGGCCTCAACCGGGACCATGGGTTCATGTCACATTACAGGTGATCACCATTGCACTATACACACATACACAGATACTCCTACACAGACACATTCTCACACACACACAGGCACTCCTATACACACATACACACAGACACACATACACACAGACGCACACACAGACATCCACACACACCCTTACAGACACACACACTCCCACACTCACACATACACCCCCTCACAGACTTAAGACACTCTGCACTCACTACACACACATACACTTTCTCACACTCACAACCCCCAAGCCAGACAGATACACACACACAGACAGACAAAGACCCACATGCACACATATATTTTGTGGGGTGAATGTGTACTTACAGGGTTACATTGTACTTGCTCAAAAGCTGCATGCATTCATGTCGAACTCTGAGCTCAAAAACTGTATGAATTTATGTAAAACTCCGTCATCTCACTTTTTAAGATCAGAATCAATCTAAATATCAGGTCACAGACAGAGAACACAGGGGTCTAACACCTTCAACATATTGTCTAGCTATCACCATTGTTAACAGCTAACTCGAGAATGCAACTTTTTTAAAAAAAGGTTTGGTGATTTCCACATGAAAGAAGTGAAACTATCACTATATTCTAACAGATGAAAGGCCTAACAGACAATTAATTTTTCAATGTATAATTTCAGTTACATCACACTGTAAATTTTTGCTATAAATTCTGTGTGTTAGGATTGAGCCCTCCACTACCATCTGATGAAGGAAAATCACTCCGAAAGTTAATGTGCTTCCAATTAAACCTGTTGGACTATAACCTGGTGTTGTGTGATTTTTAACTTTAACCTTCAGTAAGCTTCCTTATTCCTCTTGATAGATGCTACACATTGCTTGCCATCCAAGGTTCCTTCTCCCTACCATCCCTTCCTTGCCTCAACTGGACAAACCTATCCAGCACTTACAGCAAGTGCTCCCTAAACGACCTCCATATTTCTGTCATGCATTTCCTGAGAATATCTGCTCCCAATTTCTGTTCCACAGTCTCTGCCTAATAGCATTGTAATTTCCCCCTCCCCTAATTAATTGCTTTCCCATACTGCCTCCTCCTATCCCGTTCCATGTTTATAGTAAAGGTCAGGGAGTTGTGATCACTATCACCCAAATGGTCTCCTACCGAGAGATCTGACACCTGGCATGGTTCGTTGCTAAGCACCAAATACAACATGGCCTCCCCTCTAGTTAGCTTATCTACATACTGCATCAGGAACCCTTCCTGAACATACCTGACAAAAACTGCTCCAACAAAATTATTTGAACTAAGTATGTTCCATCAATATTAGGGAAGTTATAGTCACCCATGACAACAGCCCTGTTACTTCTGCACCTTTCCAGAATTTGCCTCCCAATCTGCTCCTCCGTGTCTCTGTTGCTATTGAGGAGCCTGTAGAAAACTCCCAAGAACGTGACTGCTCCTTTCTGGTTTCTGACTTTTTCATTCATCCAAACTCAATAGACCAACTCTCCTCGAAGGCCTCCCTTTCTGTAGCTGCGATACTATCCCTGATTAGTAATGCTACTCCATCACCCACTTTACCTCGTTCCCAATTCCTTTTGAAATATCTAAATCCCGGAACATCCAACAACCATTCCTGCCTGTGATATCCAAGTCTCCGTAATGACCACAACATCACAGCTCCAAGTACTGATCCATGCTCTAAGTTCATCCAGACACTTCTTGTTTTAAAATAGACACCCTTCAACCCATCACACCGACTGCAACTTTACCGACCAACTGTCTATGCCTCCTCGCAGACTCTCTGAACGCTGTGTCTGCCTGTTCACCAGTGAGCCCATCCTCTGATCTGTAGCTCTGGTTCCCATCTCACTGCCAAACTAGTTTAAACCCTCCCGAAGAGCTCTAGCAAACCTCCCACCCAAGATGTTGATGTTTCTCCAGTTCAGATGCACGCCATCCTCCGACATTCCCCAGAACGTATCCCAATGATCCACATTTCTAAAGCCCTTCCTCCTACACCAGCTCTGCAGCCACATGTTCAGCTGCACTTGCCGTCTGTTCCCAACCTCTTGAGCCTTTGGCACTGGCAGCAATCCTGAGATTATTACTCTGCTTGTCCTGCCTTTCAACCTAGTTCCCTGTATTCACTTTTAAGGTCCTCATCCCTTTCGCTACTGATATCATCGGTACTCATGTGGACAACGACTTCTAGCTGCTCTCCCGCCACACACCCTCCCCCCCCCACCGCCCCACACCTTAAAGAATCCTGCAAACTCGAACAGGATTTCCCTGAGCAGCTGTTTTCCCAACCTGCCATTCCTCACCTGTAAACAAAGACCATCTCCACTGTACTCAAAATAGTGTTCAAACAAGACAATAGCTCTCCCTAGTCAGAAAACAAAAAATGTCTCCAGCATTTCACTGAAACCATGCGAATTCAACAAAATGCCTTTAAAAATAATATTCCAAAATGGATGTTTCCAGGTTTAGGGGATTTGAGCTATAGGGAGAGGCTGAATAGGCTGGGGCTGTTTTCCCTGGAGCATCGGAGGCTGACAAGTGACCGCATGGAGGTTTATAAAATCATGAGGGGCATGGATAGGATCAGTAGACAAAGTCTTTTTCCTGGGGTAGGGGAGTCCAGAACTAGAGGGCACAGGTTTAGGATGAAAGGTTAAAGATATAAAAGGGACCTAAGGGGCAACCTTTTCATGCAGAGGATGGTGCGTGTATGGAATGAGCTGCCAGAGGGAGGAGTAGGAGCTGGCACAATTACAGCATTTACAAGACATCTGGATGGGTAGATGAATAGAAAGGGTTTAGAAGGAAATGGGCCAAGTGCTGGCTAATGGGACTAGATGACGTTAGGGTAACTGCTCGGCATGGACGGGTTTGACCGAACAGTCTGTTTCCTGCTGCACTTGTCTGTGACTCTATGTTGGTATAGATGGATGTCATGCCTGGCGAGTAAGGAACAGTATTAAACTTTGTGGAACTATCAACAAATATCCTGAATTCTGACCTTATGATGGAGGGATTGTCCATGATGAAGCAGCTGAGCCTGGGACACTTCCCTGAGGAACTCCTGCAGAGATGTCCTGGAGCTGAGGTGGCTGACCTCCAACAACCACACCCATCCTCCAATGTGCTAGGAATGACTCCAACCAATGAGACTTTCATCTTATTTAGCATTATGTTAGGCTTCCTTAAGGTCAGACTTGGTCACTTACAGCTTTGATGTCAAGTACAGTCTTTCTCACCTCACCACAGGAGGTCAGCTCTTTTATCCTTGTTTGGATAATATTTGTTATGAGGTCTGGTGCTGAGCAATTCTGCACAACTGAACACCAGTGAACAAGTTATTGCTGAGGGAGGGAAGCTTGGTCACTTTCCACCATGTCACTATTAATTGTGATTAGACTGATGGGGTGTTAATTATTTGGATTTGCTTTGTTGTATTTTTTGTAAGATTTATCTGCTTAAATTCCTATATTTTCAGGAGTTTGCTAGTATTGTAACTGTACTGGAACAGTTCAAATCAGGGCACAGCTAGTTTTGGAGCCATGTCACACTTAAAGGAGTACAGTAAGATTCACTAAATAAGTGAGTTACGTTTGTTCCATTGAATCAAGGAATATGGTTTGATTCATTGAATCCATAATCGTAGTTTGATTCAATGATTCAATGAATGCAGTTTGTATAATTGAATGGAAGCGTTGAGTTTGACACATTGAATGAATGAGAGAAGCTTTACTCATTGAATTAACACGTGCAGTTTGATCCATGGAGTGAATGTGTGCAGCTCGATTGAGACATTGCGTGAAGCTTGTGACATTGAATGAATGTGTAGCTGTGTTCAATGAATTGACAAATGCAGTTAGCTTCATGAACTAAATGTGTGGAATTTGTTTGATTGAATCAATGCGTTAAGCTTGTTGCATTGAACAAATGTGAGTATCTCTACTCATTGAATTATCATGTGCTGTCTGTTTTATTGAATGGACGAGTGTAGAAAGATTCACTAAATAAGTGAGTTAGGTTTGTTCCATTGAGAGAAAGAATAAGGTTTGATTCAATGATTCATGGAATGCAATGTTTCATAAAATGAAAATGGCAAGCTTGACACATTGAATGAATGAGAGAAGCTCTACTCATTGAATTCAGACGGTCAGATTGGTTCATGTCATGAACGTGTGCAGTTTGATAGAGCCAATGCGTGAAACATGTGCCACTTAATGAATGAGAGTAGCTCTACTCATTGAAGTGACAAGTGCAGTCTCTTTCATTGAATGAACGTATGCAGTTTGGTTCACTAAATAAGGGAGTTAGGTTTGTTCCATTGAAACAATGTTTGATTCATTGAATCAATGCTCGTAGTTCCATTGTAACAATATTTGGTTCATTGAATTAATGCTCGTAGTTCCATTGTAACAATATTTGGTTCATTGAATTAATGCTCGTAGTTCGATTCAATAATTCAATGAATGCCATTTGTTTCATTGAATGAAAGCGTTAAGCTTGACGCATTGAATGAATGAGAGAAGCTCTATTAAGACGTGCAGTCTAACATTGAGTAAATGATTGTTGTTTGCTCCATTGAATGAATGTGTTTTGCTCGAGGTATTGAAAGGATGGCAGGAGCTCTACTCTTTTAATTAAGACATACAGTGTTTTTCATTGAATGAATGGGTGCAGTTTGATTCACGAAGTAAATGAGTTAGGTTTGTTTGATTGAATCCATTAATACCGTTTGATTCATTGACTCAATGATTGCAGTTTGATTCACTGATTGAATGAATGCAGTTGGTTTCATTGAATGAACGTGCTAAGCTTGACACATTGAATAAACAAGAAAAGCTGTAATCATTGAATGAACACGAGCAGTTTATTGCATTGACTAAATGTGTGCAATTTGTTTGATTGAATCAATGCGTTAAGCTTGTGGCTTTGAACGTTTGAGAGAACCTCTACTCATTGTACAATCATATACAGTCTGTTTCATTGAATGAATGAGTGCAGTAGGATTCACTAAATAAGTGAGTTTGTTTGTTCCTTTGTAATAAGGAACATGGATTGATTCATTGAATCGATGATTGTAGTTTGATTCAATGATTCAATGAATGCAGTTAGTTTCCTTAAATGAAAACGGTGAGCTTGATACATTAAACGGATGAGAGTAACTCTACTTGAATTGACAAGTGCAGCCTCTTTCATTGAATGAACATATGCAGTTTGTTTCACTAAATAAGGGAGATAGGTTTATTCCATTGAAGCAAGGAATAAGGTTTGATTCATTGAATCAATGATCATAGTTTGATTCAATGATTCAATGAATGCAGTTTATTTCATTGAATGAAAGAGTTAAGCTGGACCCATTGAATGAATGAGAGAATCTCTCCTCATTGAGTTATCATGTGCAGTCTGTTTCATTGAATGAATGAGTGCAGTAGGATTCACAAAATAAGTGAGTTACGTTTGTTCCATTGAATCAAGCAATAAGGTTTGATTCAATGATTGAATGAATGCAGTTTGTTTCATTGAATCAAAGTGTTCAGTTTGACCCATTAAACGGATGAGAGTAACTCTACTCATTGAATTGACAATTGCAGCCTCTTTCATTGAATGAACGTATGCAGTTTGGTTCACTAAATAAGGGAGATAGGTTAATTCCATTGAAGCAAGGAATAAGGTTTGATTCATTGAATCAATTATCATAGTTTGATTCAATGATTCAATGAATGCAGTTTGTTTCATTGAATGAAAGAGTTAAGCTGTACCCATTGAATGAATGAGAGATTCTCTCCTCATTGACTTATCATGTGCAGTCTGTTTCATGAATGAATGAGTTCAGTAGGATTCACTAAATAAGGTTTGATTCAATGATTCATGGAATGCAGAATGTTTCATTAAATGAAAATGGTGAGCTTGACACATTGAATGAATGAGAGAAGCTCTACTCATTGAATTAAGACGGGCAGTTTGGTTCATGTCGTGAACGTGTGCAGTTTGATAGAGCCAATGCGTAAAACTTGTGCCATTTAATGAATGAATGAGATTAGCTCTACTCATTGAATTGACAAGTGCAGCCTCTTTCTTTGAATGAACGTATGCAGTTTGGTTCACTAAATAAGGGAGTTAGGATTATTCAATTGAAGCAAGGAATACGATTTGATTCATTGAATCACTGATCATAGTTTGATTAAATGATTCAATGAATGCAGTTTGTTTCATTGAATGAAAGCATTGAGCTTGACCCATTGAATGAAGGAGAGTCGCTCTTCTCGTTGAATTGACAAGTGCAGCCTCTTTCATTGAATGAACGTATGCAGTTTGGTTCACTAAATAAGGGAGTTAGGTTTGTTCCATTGTAACAATGTTTGATTCATTGAATCAATGCTCGTAGTTTGATTCAATGACTCAATGAATGCAGTTTGTTTCATTGAATGAAAGCGTTAAGCTTGACGCATGGATTGAATGAGAGAAGCTCTACTCATTCTATTCAGACGTGCGGTCTAACATTGAGTAAATGATTGCTGTTTGCTCCATTGAATGAATGTGTTTTGCTCGTGGCATTGAAAGGATGGCAGGAGCTCTACTCTTTTAATTAAGACATACAGTGTTTTTCATTGAATGAATGGGTGCAGTTTGATTCACGAAGTAAATGAGTTAGGTTTGTTTGATTGAATCCATTAATACCGTTTGATTCATTGACTCAATGATTGCAGTTTGATTCAATGATTGAATGAATGCAATTGGTTTCATTGAATGAACGTGCTCAACTTGACACATTGAATAAACAAGAAAAACTGTACTCATTGAATGAACACGAGCAGTTTATTGCATTGACTAAATGTGTGCAGTTTGATTGATTGTATCAATGCGTTAAGCTTGTGGCTTTGAACGTTTGAGAGAACCTCTACTCATTGTATAATCATATGCAGTCTGTTTCATTGAATGAATGAGTGCAGTAGGATTCACTAAATAAGTGAGTTTGTTTGTTCCTTTGTAATAAGGAACATGGATTGATTCATTGAATCGATGATTGTAGTTTGATTCAATGATTCAATGAATGCAGTTTGTTTCCTTAATGAAAACGGTGAGTTTGACACATTGAATGAATGAGAGAAGTTCGACTCATTGAATTAAGAATGGCAGTTTGGTGCATGTAGTTAACGTGTGCAGTTTGATAGAGACAATGCGTGAAACTTGTGCCATTGAATGAATGAGGGTTGATCTACTCATTGACTTGAACGTGAGCAGCTTCTTTCATTGAATGAACGTAGGAATAAGGGAGCAACATTTGTTCCATTGAAAGAAGGAATAAAGTTTGATTCATTTAACCAATAATTGTAGTTTGATTCAATAATTGAAAGAATGCAGTTTGTTTCATTGAATGAAAGCGTTCGGCTTGATCCATTAAACGAATGAGAGTAACTCTACTCATTGAATTGAGAAGTGCAGCCTCTTTCATTGAATGAACGTATGCAGTTTGGTTCACTAAATTATGGAGATAGGATTATTCCATTGAAGCAAGGAATACGGTTTCATTCATTGAATCAATGATCATAGTTTGATTAAATGATTCAATGAATGCAGTTTATTTCATTGAATGAAAGAGTTAAGCTGGACCCATTGAATGAATGAGAGAATCTCTCCTCATTGAATTATCATGTGCAGTCTGTTTCATTGAATGAATGAGTTCAGTAGGATTCACTAAATAAGTGAGTTACGTTTGTTCCATTGAATCAAGGAATATGGTTTGATTCATTGAATCCATAATCGTAGTTTGATTCAATGATTCAACGAATGCAGTTTGTATAATTGAATGGAAGCGTTGAGCTTGACACATTGAATGAATGAGAGAAGCTTTACTCATTGAATTAACGCGTGCAGTTTGATCCATGGAGTGAATGTGTGCAGTTTGATTGAGACATTGCGTGAAGCTTGTGACATTGAATGAATGAGTAGCTGTATTCATTGAATTGACAAATGCAGTTTGCTTCATGAACTAAATGTATGCAATTTGTTTGATTGAATCAATGCGTTAAGCTTGTTGCATTGAACAAATGAGAGTATCTCTACTCATTGAATTATCATGTGCAGTCTGTTTCATTGAATGGACGAGTGTAGAAAGATACACTAATTAATTGAGTTAGGTTTGTTCCATTGAAACAAGGAATAAGGTTTGATTCAATGATTCATGGAATGCAGTATGTTTCATTAAATGAAAATGATGAGCTTGACACATTGAATGAATGAGAGAAGCTCTACTCATTGAATTAAGACGGGCAGTTTGGTTCATGTCGTGAACGTGTGCAGTTTGATAGAGCCAATGCGTGAAACTTGTGCCATTTAATGAATGAATGAGAGTAGCTCTACTCATTGAATTGACAAGTGCAGCCTCTTTCTTTGAATGAACGTGTGCAGTTTGGTTCACTAAATAAGGGAGGTAGGATTATTCCATTGAAGCAAGGAATACGATTTGATTCATTGAATCAATGATTATACTTTGATTAAATGATTCAATGAATGCAGTTTGTTTCATTGAATGAAAGCGTTAAGCTGGACCCATTGAATGAATGAGAGAATCTCTCATCATTGAATTATCATGTGCAGTCTGTTTCATTGAATGAATGAGTACAGTAGGATTCACTAAATAAGTGAGTTACGTTTGTTCCATTGAATCAAGGAATATGGTTTGATTCATTGAATCCATAATCGTAGTTTGATTCAATGATTCAATTAATGCAGCTTGTATAATTGAATGGAAGCGTTGAGCTTGACATATTAATGAATGAGAGAAGCTTTACTCATTGAATTAATACGTGCAGTTTGATCCATGGAGTGAATGTGTGCAGTTCGATTGAGACAATGTGTGAAGCTTGTGACATTGAACCAATGAGTAGCTGTGTTCATTGAATTGACAAATGCAGTTTGCTTCATGAACTAAATGTGTGGAATTTGTTTGATTGAATCAATGCGTTAAGCTTGTGGCATTGAACAAATGAGAGTACCTCAACTCATTGAATTTTCATGTGCAGTCTGTTTCCTTGAATGAACGAGTGTAGTCAGATTCACTAAATAAGTGAGTTAGGTTTGATCCATTGAAACAAGGAATAAGGTCTGATTCATTGAATCAATGAATGTAGTTTGATTCAATGATTGAACGAATGCAGTTTGTTTCATTGAATGAAAGCGTTAAGCTTGACCCATTGAATGAAGGAGAGCAGCTCTTCTCATTGAATTGACAAGTGCAGCCTCTTTCATTGAATGAACGTGTGCAGTTTGGTTCACTAAATAAGGGAGATACATTTATTCCATTGAAGCAAGGAATAAGGTTTGATTCATTGAAACAAGGAATGCAGTTTGTTTCATTGAATGAAATCGTTAATCTTGACCCATTGAATGAATGAGAGAAGCTTTACTCATTGAAGTAAGACGTGTAGTCTGTATCATTGACTAAATGAGTGCTGTTTGCTCCATTGAATGAATGCGTTTTGCTCGTGGTATTGAATGAATGGCCTGAGCTCTACTCTTTTAATTAAGATATACAGTGCATTTCATTGAATGAAAGTGTTAATCTCGAGACATTGAATAAGCAAGAAAAGCTGTACTTATTGAATTAACACGTACAGTCTGTTTAATTTAATAAATGCATGCAGTTTGTATCATTGAATGAACACGTGCAGTTTCTTTCATTGAATGAATGGCAAAAGCTAGATTCTTTGGAATAGGACTTGTAGTGTTCCTCATCGAATGAATGTTGCAGTTTGATTCATTGATTCAATGATTCAATGAATGAAGTTTGTTTCATTGAATGAAAGCGTTAAGCTGGACCCATTGAATGAATGAGAGAATCTCTGCTCATTGAATTATCATGTGCAGTCTGTTTCATTGAATGAATGAGTACAGTAGGATTCACTAAATAAGTGAGTTACGTTTGTTCCATTGAATCAAGGAATATGGTTTGAGTCATTGAATCCATAATCGTAGTTTGATTCAATGATTCAACGAATGCAGTTTGTATAATTGAATGGAAGCGTTGAGCTTGACACATTGAATGAATGAGAGAAGCTTTACTCATTGAATTAACATGTGCAGATTGATCCATGGAGTGAATGTGTGCAGTTCGATTGAGACATTGCGTGAAGCTTGTGACATTGAATGAATGCGTAGCTGTGTTCATTGATTTGTCAAATGCAGTTAGCTTCATGAATTAAATGTGTACAATTTGTTTGATTGAATCAATGCGTTAAGCTTGTTGCATTGAACAAATGAGAGTATCTCTACTCATTGAATTATCATGTTCAGTCTGTTTCATTGAATGGACGAGTGTAGAAAGATTCACTAAATAAGTGAGTTAGGTTTGTTCCATTGAAACAAGGAATAAGGTTTGATACAATGATTCATGGAATGCGATATGTTTCATTAAATGAAAATGGTGAGTTTGACACATTGAATGAATGAGAGAAGCTCTACTCATTGAATTAAGACGGTCAGATTGGTTCATGTCGTGAACGTGTGCAGTTTGATAGAGCCAATGCGTGAAACTTGTGCCATTTAATGAATGAATGAGATTAGCTCTACTTATTGAATTGACAAGTGCAGCCTCTTTCTTTGAATGAGTGCCTGATAAAGGGCTTTTGCCCGAAACATCAATTTTCCTGCTCCTCGGATGCTGCCTGATCTGCTGTGCTTTTCCAGTACCTCTCTAATCCAGAATGATTGGAGATAGTCAACATGGTTTTGTGCAAGGGAAAGTGTGTCTCACAAACTGGGTTGAATTTTTGAGGAAGTAATTAAAAAGATTGATGAAGACAGAGCAGGAGATATTGTTTACTTGGACTGAAGTAAAGCCTTCGACAAGGTTCCACATGGTAGACTGATTGGAGATGGTTCACATGGGATTTAGGGTGGGCTTGCCAATTGGACACAAACTTGGAATACACGTGTTTTTTCAGGAACTCAGGAGCTGGAGAACGAATCCTCATAAAAAGTGGTGTAAAAACACAGCTTATACCCCAATCGATACATGCGTCTCCACATAGAATACACCAGAAACATTGACCATAACAGGATGAAATTCCCTGAGATAACAAACATTAAAATGATGGATTTCCTTCGGGTCTCCAAATGTCGGTCCTTGGAATGCTGCCCCCTGCTGTCAGAGTTTCACTCTTAAAGAGGACCATTCGTTATTTCCACTTACTAATATATTCGGACCAGCATTGTAACAGATGGCTACACACACACACACACACACGCACACGCATGCACACGCACACACACACACACACTTGTACATATATAGTTACCAAACGTCACACGCACAGATAACTATGCACAAACACAGATCGCGGTGCACACATGCACACAGATATCTGTACATGTAGAGATAACAATACACACTCCCTGGCATGCACACATATATAGACCAGCATACACACACACAGACACACATAGATACATATAGATTTGAGGAGCTAATTGGTCTACTTTGGCTCCTGTTTTGTATGTTTATATGTACGTTAGGATTGTCAAGTGGATTCACAGTGGAAGATACTTTTGCATACTGGAAGATACATAGTTTAATATACAGAGCCCTGTTCTTTGTTGATGAATAAATCATGTACATGCAGTAAACCTGTTTCAATTCAAACAATATAGACCCCAGCCATTTGTTAAGGGCAATGCCCTAATTAGTCAGAGTCAATCTACTTGGTTTAAAATTTAAACAAAGCCTGGAGGTCAACTATCAATCATCAGCAATAAACAGTATCAAGGTTCCCATTGAATTGTATTCTTGCAGATTGTCCTGATGAATGTCAGAGATAAAAACTCTAACAGACATCATTTTCCACCAATACTCAAGTTCAGTACTACCAAATAACAATCAAATAATATTTTTCTTTCCCAAGTACTTTCCCTTATTTGTATCAGGTATTATTTGCGGGACATATATTTTAAAATATGTAAACTCAACATCACCAAGATGGTTTCTATCAGTTTTACCAGTGTCAACTCTGTTTACACAGACATTCATTCACACAACGTGGGCATCATCGGGAAAGACGGTATTTGCTGCTGATGCCGAATTGCCTCTGAGAAGGAAGGAGCAAGTTCTAATGGGGTCACATCAGTGACTGTCATCCCTGTCTTTTAAATATTACACAGAGTGAGCAGTTTAAATGCTCCTTGTTGTGAGCATGTTAAACAATATTTGCTGCAATGATTTCAGTGACATGTACTGTAGCTATTCTATAATGTAACTTTGCTTTTCATTACACACTGTGGAAACAAGCCCTTTAGCCCAACAAGTCCACACGACCCCCCCGAAGAGCAAACTACCCAGACCCATTCTTCCTATAGTTATCCTTAACTAATGCACCTAACCTACACATGTCTGAATTCTATGGGCAAATCAGAATGGCCAATTCACCTAACCTGGATGTCTTTGGATTGTGGGAGGAAACTGGAGCACACGGAGGAAACTCACGCAGTGATGGCAGAAAGTGCAAACTCCACACAGACAGTCGCCTGAGGTTGGAATCGAAGCTGTGTCCCTGGCACTGTGAGGCAGCAGTGCTGACCACTGAGCCACCATGCTGCCCCAATCTCTTTGATTCATGATTCTAAGTACAGATGTAAAATCATCACTGTGCCACAACAAACTAATGGGTCAGAGTTCCTGATCTGAAGTTGTTGACATCAGTGTGAATTACAAACTTTGCCCCATTTTTTGGGAAGCATCTTTGATGATGATTTTGGATTTTCCTATTTATAATTTTTATTCCTTTACTTGTCCTGGTACAATCCCATTTTGCTTTTCGTTTTCATCCCTTCTCCCATCTAATGTCTCCTGTCTCCCGGGTTACCACAGATCTTTTCATTTGTTGTTCCTTCCTTTCCATGACTGGTTTAAATCCTGTTTCAGTACATTTCCAGTTCTGACAAAGGGTTAGCAGCCTGAAATGTTAACTCTGTCTCCCCACAGGCACTGTCAGAGCTGCTGAGAATTTCCAGCATTTCCTGTTAGCTTTCTATCATTTTTTCTTTTCTTTCTTGCACTTACTGTAAAGATTTTTATCTTACACAAACTGATAAAACTTCTGACCTTTGCTATCATGTCATTGTAAGCCTTTGGTCAATTACAAATACACACCATGTTGCCAGAGCTAATGGAAAGGGACTTTCAGTTAAATTAGCTCCATAACCACATGAGTATAATGAGTGCTTTCACACGTTTCACAGACTTGATTACATTTCCCACAGTAAAGACAAAGTGGTGACACTGAGCTGAGGGCAGTGGTCAGTTGTCACATTCACAAAGGAACACCCGTCCTCAAGCTGCAGTCCTCAACCTTGTCCCTTAACTGCAGCCTATCGCTGCCTTTCCCTCAGGATATATGTTTAGTGCCTTACAAACCATTACTTTATACACTGTTTGCCACTTGGTTCTGTGTTATATTGAGTAAAGCTCTGTGTCTACTCAATCAGTTGATTAACTTGTTACCTAACTGTCCTTTCCGTGATAATACCCTGGTTTTGAAATCCATTTCCCCTGGCTGTTTATTTATTAAAATGACCAATTAGTGAGTGTACTATTCACTTGTCCCTCTTCATGACTGACTTGGCTGTCCCAGTCTACACTCGTTACTGGTTAAGATGCAAGTTGCGGCACGGTGTCTCAGTGGTTAACACCACGGCCTCACAACGCCAGGGACCCCGGTTTGATTCCACCTTTGGGCAGACTGTCTGTGTGGAGTTTGCACATTCTCCCCATGTCTGCATGGGTTTCCTCTGGTTGCTCCGGTTTCCTCCCACATTCCAACGATGTGCTGGTGCGGTGAATTGGTCATGCTATATTGCACGTAGTGTTCAGGGATGTATAGGCTCAGTGCATTAGCCAGGGGAAATCTCGAGTAGGGGTATGGGTCTGGGTGTGATACTCTTCGGAGCGTCAGTGTGGACCTGTTGGGACAAATGGCCTGTTTCCTCACTGTAGGGATTCTAATTATAATTAAATCCATGTTCTATCAACATTGAAATAAAGGATCTTTACATCCGCTGAATTAATTATTTCCATCATCATTATACATCACATAACTTCCACAAAATTGTAACTAATATTCAGTTGAGCAAATCCATCTCACTTCTGTGGCTACATTACATGTGGAATGCAGTTATATACTGAAGAATATGATCACCACGTTGTGACAGTGCTATCGTCAACTAAATCCTGCACTGAGCTACAGTGAACTCTGACAAGTATCAGATGTCTTGCCATTGATGACTCTTTGAAAACCTCTCCATTTACCACAGAATTGAGAAAGCATTCCAACTGCCAGATTGAGGTCACTCCAAACAGTTCCTGAGACTTCAGAGAAATGGACCATTCTGTAATTATTAACAGAAAGTTATGAAATGATCAACCTAAAGCAAAATACTGCAGATGCTGGAAATC
Organism: Chiloscyllium plagiosum; assembly: GCF_037043375.1. NCBI lineage: Eukaryota > Metazoa > Chordata > Chondrichthyes > Orectolobiformes > Hemiscylliidae > Chiloscyllium > Chiloscyllium plagiosum. Next base: position 96,313,740 of record NW_028270150.1, read on the forward strand.
TGAAATAAGAACAGAAAAGGCTGGGAGTGCTAATGGAACAGCATTAACCTGAAATGTTCACTTATCTCTCCACAAGTTTAGCCTGATCCAATAAACTACAGAATATTGCTGTAAATTTGGACCACATGGTATCCTGTGAAAGAGAGTACGTTGAGCTTATGGTTTCAATTTCTGACAAATAATAAATTTTCAGGTTCCATTTGCAATAAATAATCAACTTGAGAGTTGATGGAGAAGGAGCCTTGGTCCGGTTGTGTTGAGACAATGAAGAGGGACTTGAATGATTATTGAAATCGAATCAATCTGCAGGGTAATGGGGAAAAGGCAAGTGCTCACCACTGTGTCAACACGTATAGACAGCCCATGCAGATACGATGGGCTGAATGGCTTCCTTTTGACAACTGGGTTATGATTAAACCTGATCTCCCTTTTCCTTTCCTGGGTATGTAGTCCACATGATGGATTGTGCTTCAGTAGAGGCTCTCCAGTGCTCACCAGGAGCTAACAAAAGCAACAGCTAAGGCACTGTATAAATTAATGGTCATGAAAATATCTTGTCAGTGGTAAATGGCTCCAATACTCGCCATGCCCTGAGTTGAACTGTTCAAGTACAGTTACAAAACTAGCAACCACCTATTAATATAGGGATTTAAACAGATAAATCTAAAAGAATAGAACAAATCAAATCCAGATAATTACCACCCCATCAGTCAGATAAGAATTAACAGCGACATATTGGAAAGTGTATGAAGAGTACTCCCGAGCTGCACTCCCTCAGCAATAACTAGTTCACTGGTGTTCAGTTCTGCAGGGTTGCTCAGCACCAGACCTCATAACAACTATTATCCAAACAAGGATAATGGAGCTGAACTCCTGAGGTGAGATGAGAAAGACTGCACTTGACATCAAAACAGTAAGTGACCAAGTCTGACCTTAAGGAAGCCTAAAATGATGAGAAATGGGATGAACCTCTCATTGTTGGAGTCATTCCTGGCACATTGGAGGATGGGTGTGGTTGTTGGAAGTCAGTCACTCAGCTCCAGGACATCTCTGCAGGAGTTCCTCAAGGAAGTGTCCTCGGCCCAGTTATCTTCAGCTGCTTCACTGTTGACAATCCCTCCATCATAAGGTCAGAATTCAGGATGTTTGTTGATTGTTCACAAAGTTTCATACCTTTCCTGCATCGTCAGATCGTATCGAAGAGTGTGGTGCTGAAAAAGCACAGCCGGTCAGGCAGCATCCAGGAGCAGGAGAATTGACATTTTGGGCATAAGCCCTTCATCAGGATTCCTGAAATGTCAAGTCTCCTGTCCTCACATGCTGCCTGACCCCCTGTGCTTTTCCAGCACCACACTCTTTGACTCTGATCTCCAACATCTGTCAGATACTAAATCCATGCGTAACAACATTTGAACAATATTCCGGCCTGAGCTGACAAGTAGCATTTGCTCCACACAAACATCAGAGATCTCCAAAAAGAGAGAATGTAACCATTTCTCTTCATATCAATGAATTCCCCAGTGTCAGCATCCTGGGGGAGGGGGTGAAGGGTTGCAATAGACCACAGTCTGATCTGGACCAGTCATATAAATACCAGTGTTACAAGACCATGTCAGAGATCAGTGTTTCTACAGTGCATACTTCACCTCCTGACTCTCCAAAGTCTGCCCACTATCTACAAAGGGCACGTCATGAGTGTGAATGAATACTTCCCACTTGTCTGGGTGAGGTCTGTCCAACAACTCTCTATAAACTTGATAATACAGCAGTGCCCTTGACTGGCACCACATCCACAAACATTGCCAGCTTCCACCATCACTGCACCCCAGCAGCAATGTGCGGCATGTGGAAGATGTGTAAGAGCCCTTTGATAGAATTTTCCAAAGTAGCAAACTCTAACATCTCAAATCAATAGGCCATCAGCTGCACAAGGAAGCTACCTCTGAGTAGGTATCAGAGGATAACACAGATTGAGATACCCCTGTATTAGCCACCTTCATTGGATAATGATCAGGAGCAGGACATGTCACTAGGTACTAATGAAGGGGAACTTGGGCTGACCATTCCACCCTAATTCTGAATGATTCTGTAAAGATGAGGAACAGCAACTTGGACATTTCTGCCACCCCAATACAGGGTCACTGACCTCTGTTTCACTTCAGAAACTAAAGCATATCTCTCATGGTCTTTGTGATATTTCCTGCATTAGCTTGTTTACATTTCAATAACCTGTCAGGGTAGTGTCAATCTTCACATAATCTCTTACAAACTGCATTTCCTCATTTTCTGTTTCATCCCAAATATGAGTTCTTAATTAATGGCTGGTTTTTTTGAATCCAGCAGATTACATGACGATGGGTATAAATACCTGAATACGTTTTCAAAAACAGGGACACACAGAGAAATTACACAAAATACTCTGTGTAATTGGTAACCTTTCCACTAGCTTGATCAATTTTCCTGTTTATTTTCCTTCCCATAGTGAACATCATAGCAATTATAATTTTGTTGCAAGGGAAGTGTGGTCTTTCAAAATGTATTACGCGTGCTACCTGGAGGCAACGACAGCACCAGATATACTGATTATTATCCTTGATCTGCTATTGAGGTACATTCCAATTGTTTATAAGAGAGAGTTTCGTTTCATACAGTCCATCCCCACCTGTAATATCTACGCTGTCTTCCTTTATACAGCCACCGACTGTTCTGTCTGGTTTCCCGTACTTTTACCTTTGATCGATATGTGGCCATTTGCTGCCCAAATCTGCAAATTAATTTTTGTACTGAGAAGACAGCAGCTGTGGTTCTGGGAACAGTGACTGTGCTGAGTGGTTTGAAGAACATTTTCTGGTACTTTATGTTCACATCTCAGTATTTGCTGAGAAATCTCCCCTGGTTTTGTTCAGTACCAACTGATATTCTGTTATCTCCAGCCTGGGGAACAATCGAGTGCCTTCATTATATCCTGAACCCAGCAGTGCCATTTGTTCTGATTCTGCTGCTCAATGCTTTAAGTGTCAGGCACATTTTAGTGGCCAGCAGAGCCCGCAGGAGACTTCGGGCTCATAGCAGTGGGGAGAATCCCAGTGACCCGGAAATGGGGACTCGAAGGAAGTCCATCATTTTATTGTTTGTTATCTCAGGGAATTTCATCCTGTTATGGTCAGTGTTTATGCTATACTCTCTATGGAAACGCACAAATCGGATGGGGAACAGGGACCTATATCTACATTATTTTGTAGGAGATATTGGATTCATTCTCCAGCTCCTAAGTTGCTGCACAAACACTTGTATATATGTCGTGACCCAGACTAAGTTCAGTAAAGAGCTGAAGAACATGGTAAAATACCCTTTTATGTGAATGGGGAAACTCACTAAATGATGAGATGGATTGAAGAATTCAGGGATTAGAAATGTGATATGTCTCAGAATCCATCCATACCCACTCTCTGTGGGGTCAGTGATACAGACACAGTGAGGGGAGTCTGCTCTCTCCAATCTTTGTGATATAGACTGAGTGTGTTCAGTTGGCAGTCCTGGTGATCTACAACAGACACAGAGTAAATAGCCTGTTCAGCCACGGTCAATGATATAGACACAATGGGGTCAGACTGCTCTATCCAAGATGTGTGATACAGATACTGTAGGGACAATCTGCCCTCTCTCGGGTCTGTGACAAAGAGGCAGTGAGGTTGGTTTGCTCTCTCACTGGGATAGATGTGAACACACTAATATGAATGAGGAGGAGGTCAGTTAGCACTTGTGCCTGATCTGCCATAGTTCATGGTTGATCTTCCGACAGACTTAATCCTCTTTTCCACTTACGTTCCATCCCCATTGAATCCCTTGTTAGTGAAGAGTCCACATAACTCTTCCAGACAAGTCATCAATGAGCCTGCCTCCATTGTTATCTGGAAGATCATTCCACAATCTGTTGTACAGTGAGGTGAATCACATGTTGTATGTGCTGCCACAAATACTTTGTCAGTTTTAAAAGGGAATTTACAGAGTGTGAATTAGTTAATTTGTTTAAACTCAACTATACATGAGGCAAGACAGGGACTCTGAAATTGTGAACAACATCAGATTGTGTTAAGTTTCATTTAAGTAAAGCTGACTCATCTGACAACAAATCTCGATTGAAAGAACATGCAAGAAACACTAATGTTATGAGACCATAAGACAAAAGACCAGAATTTAGGCCATTCAGCACAATGAGACTGCTCGGCCATTCACTCATGGCTGATACGTTTCTCAATCCTATTCTCCCACTTTCTCCCCATATCCGTTGATCCCTTTGATACTCATGAACCTGACAATCTCAGTTTTAAGTATACTCAATGACCTGGTCTCCACAGCCATCTGTAACAATGAATTCCATAGATTACCACTCTCTAGCTGAAGAAGTTTCTCATTATCTCCATTCTAAACGGTCTTCCTTTTACTCTAAGCCTTTGCTCTCTTGTCCTAGTCTCTCCTACCAATGGAAACATCTTCCCAACATCTACTCCGTCCAGACCATTTAGTATTCTCCATGTTTGAATTAGATCCAACCTGATCCTTCTGAACCCCATCAAGTATGGACTCAGAGTCCTCAAATGATCCTCATATGTTAAGCTTTTCATTTCTGGTAACTTTCATTTCATTTCAATTACTCTGCTGTCTTGCATGGTTTGCATTTCTTGAGCAATTTATTGTACACTGTGTATGACTGTGTAATTTGTGCTGGCCATGTAGCACCTTGGTCCTGGAGGAACTCTGTCTCCTTTTTCCTGTATCGGTTGTATGTGGTAGAAAAGACAAATAAAGCTACTCTTGACTCTTGACCCTTGACTCGTGGGAGCATTCTTGTGAACCTTCCCTGAACACACTCCATATCCTTCATGAGATATGGGCCCCAAAACTGGGCACAATACTAAATACTCCAAAAGTGTTCTGACAAGACCCTTAGAGAGCCTTCTCGAGCATCAGACATACATCCCTGCTTTAATATTCAAGATAAAAGCCATTCCTGCACTTGCCTTCCTAACTACTGACTCAACCTGCAAGTTTACCTTGACAGAATCTTGAATTAAAACTTCCAAGTCTCTTTGCACTTCAGACTTCTGAATTTTCTCATCATTTAGACAATAGTCCATGCCTCTATTCTTCCCACCAAAGTGCATGACCTCACACTTTCCCACATTGTGCTCCATCTGTCACTTCTTTGCCCACTCTCCTAATCTGTCCGAATCCTTCTGCAGCCCTCCCGCCTCCTCAATGCTGCCTGTCCGTCCACCTATTTTTGTATCATCTGGAGACTTAGCCAGAATGCCCTCTGTTCCTTCATCAAGATCATTAATGTATAAAGTGAAAAGTTGTGGCCCCAACACTGAGCCTTGCAGAATACCTGTTTCATCAGCTGCCATCCTGAGAAGGAGCCTTTCATTCTCACTCTCAGCTCCCTGCCAGACAGCCAGGCTTCTATCCATGCCAGCACCTTGCCTCCAACACCATGGCCCTTACATCCTGTGCGGCAGGATGTCAAAGGCCTTCTTGAAATCCAGGTACATAACATCTAACCTGCTCGTTACTTCCTCAAAGAATTCAAGCAGATTTGATAATCCCCTTGATGAAACCATGCTGACTTTGCCCTACTTTACCATACACTTACAAGAATTCAGAACTCTCACCCTTCGCAATGGATTCAAGGATCTTAACCATGACTGAGGCTAGTCAAATCAGTCTGTTATTTCCCATCATTTGCTTTATTGCCGTCTAAATATTTAATATATTTTATATATAATCACACATTTAATCTTTTCCCTCCTTATTTCTTTTTTATTGCCCTCTGTTGATCTTTTAAAGCTTCCCAATCCTTTGGTTTCCCACTGCCTTTTGCCTAGGATATACTTTCTCTTTTACTTTTATGCAATCCCTGACGTCCCTAGTCAGACATGGTTTCCTCATCCTCCCTGTACCATGCTTCCTTTTTCTCAGGATGAATTTCTGCTGTGTCTCCTGAATTACTCCCAGAAACCCCTGCCATTGCTGCTCACTGTCTTTCCTGCTCGACTCCTCTCCCAGTCAATTCTACCCTGTCTTCACATTGAGAATAACCTCCATCGTGTTGTGTGGCAGTATCACTGTGCTAAATGGGACAGATTTCAAACAGATCTAGCAACTCAAGACTTGGCATCGATGATGTGATTGTGGGCCATTAACAGCAGCTCATGGTCCAGCACATCCCCCACTCAACCATGACCATCAAGTCAGGGGACCAACTCTGTTTCAGTAGAGAGTGCAGGAGGGCATGCCAGGACCAACACCAGACATTGCTGAAGGTGAGGTATCAACCTGGTGCAGTCACTAAGCTGAACTAATTGCATGCCAATCAGCATAAACAACAAGTGATGGACAGAGCTAAATGATCCCACAACCAACGGATCAGATCTGAGCTCTGCAGTCCTGCCACATCCAGTCGTGAATGGTAGTGGACAATCAAACACCTCACTGGAGGAAGAGGCTCCACAAACATTCCCATCCTGAATGATGGAAGAGCCCAGCACGTCAGTGTAAAAGATACAAGTTTGCAGGAATCTTCAGCCAGATCTGCTGAATGGATGATCCATCTCACCCTCCTCCAATGGTCCCCAGCATTACAGATACCAGTCCTCAGCCAATTCGAACCATTCCACGTGATATCACGTAAGGGTTTTGAGACACTAGATACTATAAGCCCTGACAACATTCCAACCACAACACTGCAGACTTGTGTTCCAAGACTTTCCACACCCCTACCAAGCTGTTCTACTACAGTTACAACAAAGGCAACTACGACAATGTGGAAAATTGACCAGGTATTTCCTGTACAGGAAAAGCAGGTCAAATCCAAAACAGCTGTTATCAGTGAGTTCATTTTGAGGCCTGAATCTAAACGTTTATAGATTTAACACAAAAATGAAGAGTTGCGTAATCTAATTCAGAAAATGCTGACAGAAATTCTGGAATCCAAAACAGCCAATTCCTGCCCCATCAATCACCAGTAAAGTGATGGAAGGTGACATCAGCCGTGCTATTGAGCAGCTCCTGCTCAGCAATAACCTGCTCAGTGACGCCCAGTTTGGGTTCCACCAGGACCACCCAGCTCCTGACCTCATTACAGCCTTGGTTCAAACATGGACAAAAGAGCTGAGTTCCAGAGGGGAGGGGAGAGTGACAGCCTGTGACATCAAGGCCAATTGGACCAAGTGTGGCATCAAGGGGTCCGAGCAAAACAGGAATCAATGGGGGACAAACTCTCCGGTGGTTGGAGTCAGACCAGACACAGCGGAAGATGGTTGTGGATATTGGAGTGTCAGTCATCTCAGCTCCAGGACATCTCTGCAGGAATTGCTCAGGGTAGTGTCCTTGGCCCGACATCTCCAGCTGTTCATCGTAAGGTCCCCATAAGCACTTTCCCTCCCTCAAAAGGTTAGAAATGGGAATTTGCAACGATGATTTCACAAAGTTCAGCTTCATTGACGATTCCTTACATATTGAAGCAGTCCGTGTTCAAATGCAACAACATCTGGACAATGTCCAGGCTCAGGCTGACAAGTGGCAAGTAACATTCGCAGCACATACCTGCCAGACTAAGACAATCACCAATAAGACACAATCTAACCACTGCCCCAATGGTGTGACCATCGTTGAATCCCCCAATATCAACATTCTGGGGGTTATCACAGACCAGAAATTCCACTGTGCTCGCCACATAAACACAAGAGCAGGTCAGAGGCTAGACATACCACGGTGAGTAAATCACCCCCTGACTCCACAAAGCATATCCACTATCTCCAAGGCACAAGTCAGCAGTGTGATGGAACACTCCCCACCCATGGGATGGGTGCAGCCCCAACAATACTCAAGAGGCTTGATACCATCCAGGACAAAGCGGATCTCTTGTCTGGCACTATAAGCACAAGCATCAATTCCCTCCATCTCTGACACTCAGTACTAGCAGTGTGTAGTATCTACAAAATGCAAAGTAGAAAATCACCAAAGATCATCAGACAGCACCTTCCAAACCCACAACCACTTCCAACTAGAAGGTCTCGGGCAGCAGATATATGGGAACACCACCAACTTCAAGTTCCCAACCAAGCCCTGTGCTCTGTTTCATAGAGACCTGTCTCACCCCTGCCATTCCTGACTCCTCCCTACAAGTTGAGGGGTTCCCTAAACACGACATGGACCACTTGCCATCCTTTTGGAAAGTGAAGGACGGTGGGGGATGCTTCCTGTTCAACACCTCCTGTTGCTCGGGTGTAGTGACCCTGATAGGCCATTGCTCCCACAGACATAGATTACCTTACAGTAAAATGCCTGGCTTGTTCCGTCTCACATACTGGCGAGACGAGGAGTAGGGAGAGACAGGAGTTGAACATGCGGCAACAGGAATGGTGCAGGAGGGAGGGATTCAGATATCTGGATAACTGGGGCTCATTCTGAGGTAGGTAGGTCCTTTATAACTGGAATAGTTTACACCTGAACCAGAGAGGTACCAATATCCTGGGGGGGTGGGGGGATATTTGCTAATGCTCTTTCGGAGGGTTAAAACTATTTCAGCAGGAGAATGGGAACCTGAATTGTGGCTCCAGTGTGCACAGAATTGAGAGCTGTGAGGTCGTAAATAAGGTTTTCGGGTCTCAAGAGTGTACCTGTAGGCAGGAAGGTGGTTTGAAGTGTGTCTACTTCAACGCCAGGAGAATCTGGAGTAAGGTAGGTAAACTTGCAGCGTGGGTTGGTACCTGGGACTTCGATGTTGTGGCCATTTTGCAGACCCGGAGAGAGTAGGGACAGGAATGCTTGTTGCAGTTTCCTGGATTTAGACTTTTCTGTAAGAACAGGGAAGGTGGTAAAAGAGGGAGATGTGTGGCATTGTTAGTCAAGGACAGTGTTACGGTGGCACAAAGGACATTTGATAAGGATTTGTCCACTGAGGGAGTATGGGCCGAGAATAGCAACTGAGAGGAAAGGTCACTTTGTTGGGAGTTTTCGAAAGACCTCTGAATCGTTCCAGAGATGGAGCTGAAAGGGTTGCAAAGATGATTCTGGATAAGAGCAAAAATAATAGGAGAGTTGATTTGGGGCCTTTAACTTTCACATATTGGCACAATTCCAGACAAGGTATGTGGATAGGCAAACAAGAGGCATTGGATTTGATACTAGGTAATGAACCTGGCAAGGTGCTAGATTTGGAGGAAGGTGAGCACTTTGGTGATCGTGATCACAATTCGATTATGTTTACTTTAGCTACAGAAGGGGATAGGTATATACCGAAGGGCAAGAGTTATAATTGGGGGAAAGGCAATAAGGATGCATTTAAGCAAGATTCAGGATGCATTGGATGGGGAAAGAAACTGCAGGGGATGGACACAATTGAAATATGAAGCTTATTCAAGGAACAGCAACTGCGTGTCCTTGATAAGTATGTACCTGTCAGACAGGGAGGAAGTTTTCAAACGAAGAACTGTGGCATAATAATGAAGATGAATCTCTTGTCAAGAGAAACAAGAAGGGTGGTGTGCATATGTGACATGGAGGCTCAGCTTTGAACACAAGTTAGCGAGGAAGGACCTAAAGAGAGAGCTAGGAAGAGTCAGGAGAGGACATGAGACGTCTTTGGCAGTTAGGATCAAGGAAAACCGAAAAGCTTTCTCCAAGTATGTCAGGAATAAAAGAATGTCAGGAGTGAGATTGGGCCAGTAAAGGACAATAGTGGGAAGTTGTGCGTAGAGTCCGAGGAGACAGGAGAGGTGCTACAGGAATAGTTTTTGTCAGTATTCACACAGGAAAAAGATAATGCTGTTGAGGAGAATACTGAGACACAGGCTATTAGACTAGACGGGCTTGAGGTTCAGAAGGAGGAGGTGTTAGCAATTCTGGAAAGTGTGAAAATAGGTAAGTCCCCTGGACTGGATGGGACTAAATCTAGGGTTGTCTGGGAAGCCAGGGAGGAGATTGTAGAGCATTGGCTTTGACCTTTGTGTTGTTATTCACTGCAGGAAGAGTGCCAGAAGACTTGAGGATAGCAAATGCTGTTCCCTTATTCAGGAAGGGGACCAGAGTCAAACCTATCAATGATAGATAGTGAGCTTACTGTGTCGATGCCTGAAATGTGCCCATGCCCCTGACTGTGAACCAACCTGGCAGAAGCAGATACAACATCATTGTCTCTGAGCTCCACAGTGAAGGGTGAGTTCATCTGAAAGCAGCCAGAATGATGTGGTGAGGCTGGGGTTTGGTGATGCCCACACACACCGACAGAGTGTGGGAGAGGACAGTGTTGATGGAGCATGCAGTGAAATGGTGCTGATGGTGGAGATGGATGAAGACCTGGAGAAGCAAACAGTGAGCTCCTGCCTCCAGGGAACTGCCCAGGCTTTCCTGTTGGGAACTGGCACCATCTGCTTTCCATAGGAACTGAAGGAAGGATTAGAATCTCCATAAAAATAAGGCAAGATCAGCTTAGGGACACTGATCTTTGTAATACATGTATTAATGACATTGACAAATATGTTATATATAATGGGCATGATTTCCAGGTTTGTAGAAAACAAGACAGAGAGAAAGCCACTGATTATTAAGGAGGATAGTATCAGACATCAGGGGATCATTTGAACCAAAATATTGCTGATGCTGCAAAACCGAAACAAACAGAGAATGCTGTAGAAACACAGCAGATCAGGCAGCATCTGTGAAGAGGGAAACAGAGTTAATCCTTCGAGTCCTCACAGAACAGAAAGCAGGCCATTCAGCCCATAGAGTCCACACTAACCCTCTGATATCGGCTATCATGTTCCGACACAGCGTACTACTCTATCCCTGTAACCCTGCATTTCCCATGGTAATCCACCTAATCTACACATCCCTGGACACTGTGGGAAATTTGACATCGCCAACCCATCTAACCTGCACATCTTTGGACCATGCAAGGAAACCGGAGCACCTGGTGGACACCCACCAAACTCCTTGGCACCGTGAGGCAGCAGTGCGAACCATTGAGCCACTGTGCCGTTGTGTATGACTCAGAACCGAGTTGGGGGTGGGGGTGAAATGGATTATTTTATATTTTTGACAGAGGTAGAAGAAAAGTGAAATGGTATCGAGGCTCAGTGCAAAAGACAAGTGAGCTGTTAATGGTGTTGGAAGAGGAAAAGAAAAGATGTAAAATGGTAATAAAGTAAAGTAGGGTGGCACGGTGGCTCAGTGGTTAGCACTGCTGCCTCACAGAGCCAGGGAGCCGGGTTCAATTCCCACCTCAGGCAACTGTCTGTGTGGCGTTTGCACATTCTCCCCGTGTCTGCATGGGCTTCCTCCAGGTGCTCCGGTTTCCTCCCACAATTCTAGTCAGGTCATTGGTGAGACCACATCTGGAGTACAGTGCACAGTACTGGTCACCGTACACATAGGCTGTTAACATGGTGGAAGCTGTTCGGAGAAGGTTTATTGGTCGTATAGCTGGAATGTGCTGAGTACCTGATGAGGAAAGGTTGGACAGACTCGGCCTGTATACTCTGGTGTGCAGAAGACTTCTATACAGAGGTGACTTAACTGAAACATATAAGATCCTGAGGGGACTTGACCAATTCAATGTGGAAAAGATGTTACCTTTTCTGGGAGAATCTAGAACTGGGAGGACGTGCGGGTCACAGTTAAAAAATAGGGCTGCCACTTTCAGAGAATCACACACCGGAACTATTTCACTATTCTCCCTAACTTAGTACAATTCTCCCCTTCCTCAAGAAGGGCTCATGCCCGAAACGTTGATTCTCCTGCTCCTTGGATGCTGCCTGACCTGCTGCACTTTTCCAGCCATACATTATCGGCTCTGATCTACAGCATCTGCAGTCCTCACATTTTCCTCCTACAGTCCAAAGATGTGCAGGTTCGGTGAATTGGCCATGCTAAATTGTCCGTAGTGTTACGTGTCGGGGAATGGGTCTGGTTGGGTTGCTCTTCCAAGGGTCGGTGTGGACTTGTTGGGCCGAAGGACCTGTTTCCACACTATAGGGAATCTAATCTAATCTAAAGTGTGCACGGGTCCTCTCTACTAGGAGCAATGTAAATAAGACAGAAAGGAAAGCTGTGTGTGTAAAAGAGCTGAGAATATAACAACATGTCAGAGATTGCAGGAATTAAAGAAACGTGCAGTGGAGACAAAATGCAGTCAAACCCTGAATTTGTGGAAATTAGTGTTGACACATCAAAGCTGGAAAGTTCCTCTGTCGAAAATGAGATGTTGTTCCTTAAGCTTGTGCTGTGCCTTGTTCCCACTCTCCCATTAACTGCTCTGTCAGTCTCATTCATCGCACACCACTGCCAACCAGTGGCCATGACACTCTCTCTCTCTCTCTGTCTCTCTCTCTCTGTGCCTTGCGGGTACCGCCAGCATCTCCACCACCCCCACAGTAACGTGGCCATTTCCCACACAAGCCACCTCCTCCCCCTGTGAGGACAAGAGTACAGAGGTGTAAAAGACACCCCACCAGCTCTGACCCTGAGAATTCGGTGGGTAGGTTAGCCTTAGAGTGTGTGGCAGCACAAGCTGGTGAGCACCTCACTGCCACAGCTCCGCAGCTGGCTGAGGAAGAAATGCACCAGGCCGTTGGCACTCGGAGGGACCGGCAGAGACCAGGCAGGAGAGGGACCCGTGGTGTCAGCAATCAGGACCCACATCTGAATGTACAGGGAGGAGTGGCAGATGGGGAAATGGGACACAATGGGCCCCATTACCCAGAGGCTGCAGGAGTGCAGTGGATCCTGAGGGTTCTTGATAACGTGTCACATCGAATGTTATTGCCAAAAATAAAAGCTCATAGAGTTGGGATAACATAGTGACCTGGATAGAGGATTGGTTAGTGAACAGGATGCAGCGTGTACGAATAAGTGGGTCTTTTTCAGCCTGACAGGATGTGTCAATGGTATGTCTCGGGGGGGAATGCTGGACTCTCAACGCTTTACAATTTACAGAAATAATTTGGATGGAGGGATCGAAGGTATGGAGCTAAATTTATTGATGTCACAAAGATAGAAAGGAAAGTGAGTTGTGAAGAGGACACGAGTAGCCTAAAAAAGGGTATGGATTGGTTCAGTGAGTGGGCAAAGATCTGACAAATGGAGAAAAATGTGGGAAAATGAGAAACAGTCCATTGTGGCAGAAAGAATAATAAACAAACACCTTCTATGAATGGTCAGAGTTTGGAGAGCTCTGAGATGCAGAGCGACCTGGGTGGCCTAGTGCATGAATCACTGAAGGGCGAGTCAGAGGGCAGCTGAGAGTAATCACAGTGGAATTCTGGGAGACATTTCCATGGTCGGCACAACTATACAGGAGACCTTCACAGGTCACCGTCCGTGAGATGGGTGGTGCATCTGAGGATGGTTGAGAGTCTAACATACTAAAAAATAACATGAAGTAACCAATGGGCGGTGAAGATTCCAATTCAATTGTTATCACTGAAGTGGGAATGTTGAGCAAACTTGAGCGTCTAAATGTAGATAAGTCCCGTTGTCCTGATGAACGACATCCCAGGGTGCTGAAAGAAATGGCGGAAGTTACAGTAGGTGCGGTAGTTGTAATTTACCAACATTCACAGGAATCTGGCCAGATCCTGGTGGATTGGATAACAGTGAATGGTGTCGACAACAGGCAGGTAACGGTAGGAGCGAACTCGCCAACTTTAAGGCCATTTAAATCGGTCAGTGTTGGGCCTGCAACTGTTCATGAAATATACAAATGTATTGGAAGAGGAGACCGAGTGTAACACATCCACATTTGCTGCAAACTTCCCAGAGGATGTAGAGCATCTGCAGAGAGACTTCGATAGGTTAATTGAAGGGGCAAGGGTCAGGCAGATGGAGTACAATATTGGTAAATGTGAGGTTATCCACTTTGGAAGTAAAAATAGTGGGTCACAGTATTGTTTAAATGGTGAAGGATTGCAGCATGCAGTTGTGCAGAGGGACTGAGGAGTGCTCATACATGACCCGCTAAAAGTTGATTTGTGGTTGCAGCAGGTAAACAGGAAGGCAAGCAGAATGTTGGCTTTCATTGCCGGAGAGATCGAATTGAAGAGCAGGGAGGATCTGCTCAATTGTACAAGATGTTGGTGAGGATGCACCCGGCGTATTGTGCTCAGTTCTGGTCTGCTTACTTGAGGAAGGATATACTGGGTTTGGAGGCGGTGAAGAGGAGGTTCACCAGGTTGGTTCCAGAGATGAGCGGGGTACTCTCTGAGGTGAGGTTGAGATGCCTGGCACTGTACTCACTAGATTTGAGAAGAATGAAAGGGGATCTTATAGAGACATATAGAATGATGAAAGGGATAGATATGATAGTGGCAGGCAAGTTGTTTCCGCTGGTGGGTGAGACTCGGACTAGGGGACATGGCCTCAAGTTTAGGGGGAGTAGATTTTGGACAGAGATGAGGAGGAATGGCTTTTGCCAGATAGTAGTGAATCTGTGGAATTGTCTGTCCAAGAAAGCAGTGGAGGCAGCTTCATTAAATGTACTAAAGACAGAGCTGGATGGGAATTTCCATGGTAGAGGAATGAAGGTTTATGGGGATAATGCAGGTGGGAGGAGCTCTAGGGATGGATAGATCAGCCGTGACCTTAATGAATGACAGAGCAGGCACAATGGGCCAAATGGCCTGCTCCTGTTTCTGTTCCTCTGAAACTGTGATACTCGAATCAGTTTGCAGGGACAGCAAGGATTCAGAAAAAAACTAACAGAATGCTCTGGTTTATCAGGAGGGGAACTGAATGCAACAGTATATACAGGTCATTGGTGAGACCACATCTGGAGTACAGTGCACAGTACTGGTCAGCGTACACATAGGCTGTTAACATGGTGGAAGCTGTTCAGAGAAGGTTTATTGGTCTGACACCTGGAATGTGCTGAGTACCTGATGAGGAAAGGTTGGACAGACTCGGCCTGTATCCTCTGGTGTGTAGAAGACTTCTATACAGAGGTGACTTAACTGAAACATATAAGATCCTGAGGGGACTTGACCAATGCAATGTGGAAAAGATGTTACCTTTTCTGGGAGAATCTAGAACTGGGAGCGGAGGGGGGGGACACACTTTAAAAATAGGGCTGCCACTTTCAGAGAATCACACACCGGAACTATTTCACTATTCTCCCTAACTTCGTATCATCTGCAAATTGAGAAAGTTTGCCCTCAACTTCCATCTCCAAATTGTTTATAAAAATCAGAATAAAAAAGGATCTCACTCTAAGTTGTTTCATTGTCACCCCGTCAAGGAACACAGTTCAGATTGTTAGATATGACCTGCCCTTGACAAGGCCATGTTAACTGTCTCGAATTTATTTATTTTCCCTGTCCTTATTCCGCATATCCTGCATTATGGCCTCCATCAGATGGTGAAAGTGAGGGCTGCAGATGCTGGAGATCAGAGCTGAATATGTGTTGCTGGAAAAGTGCAGCAGGTCAGGCAGCATCCAAGGAACAGAAGAATCGACGTTTCGGGCATAAGCCCTGAAGAAGGGCTTATGCCCGAAACATCGATTCTCCTGTTCCTTGGATGCTGCCTGACCTGCTGCGCTTTTCCAGCAACACATTTTCAGCTCCATCAGATGGTGTCAAGCTGCTTGGTCTGTAGGCTCCTGGGTTATCATTTGCTCATTTCTGAAACAATGATGCCACATTTTACAATCGTCCAGACCCCCAGGACTATTCCTGTGTACAGAGAGGTCTGGAAAATTCCTGTCAATGGCTTTGCTTCCCGAATTCTCTCAGCAAACTAGATGCATCCTGCCTGGGTGCAGCGAATTCTCTCCCTGAAGTACCAGACCTTTTAGCACCCCTTCTTTATCTATCACTATACTGCTCAGTTGCTCAACATTCATATTTTAACTCAGCCATTCACACTATTTTTAAATTTGTTTAAGTCAGAAGCAAGTGCTCCTTTAGTACCTCTACCATGTCATTTCCTTCAGTAAGCAGCTTATTCTGCCTGTTCTTTGCTGGGCTCCACTCTATCCTTCACTAACCTTTCACTATTCCTCTGTTTGAAGAACATTTTCCTGTTTGTTTGAGCACAGCGTGCCATCCTTTCCTCTCACTTTTTCTTCGCCTTCCTTCTTCGAGCCTGAGCCTCTCTCCTGCCTTTGTGGTGATCTTCCTGATTTCTCTTGCTATTATTATTCTCGTCTGCATCATATGCTCCATTGATCTTCCTTATTTTCTTATTAATATCCTCAGTCATCCAGGGTACAACTGCTTTAGACACAGGTAATTCTGTTACATCGCACGTTTCACCAACATAACTTGGCTGCAACGTGATTGGTGAATTGGGGAATGATTTTTTTAAAAAGGCGAACACCTTTTGGCTATCAGGCGATTCCATCCCAGGTTCCCTTAAATCCAGTCTTGGTGTTTACTTCAGATCAAGCAAAAGTGGTTTGATGCCGGGGCACATTTTCTCTTTCCGTATTGTTGATGTCTTTGAGGGTGAATTTTAGAAACGATTGCAGGGGAAGGGATTTGGATTTCAAGGTTCTCCTCATTCTGGACAATGCACCAAGCCACCCTCCCACCATCGGTGAGCTTTCTGAAAACATCAATGTTTTATTCCTACCTCCGAACACAACCTCTCTCATTCAACCCATGGGCCAGGATGCAATAGCAGCTTTTAAAGCTTATTAGATAAGACACGCATTCTGGAAGCTGATTGCAGCTACTGAGGGGGATCATGAGGACAGTATACAGTTCGTCCCTCATGGCCAGTATTAGGGACACCTTTGGAGGAGCTTTAACATTAAGAATGCTATTGACACCGTGGTGGAGGTCTGGGGTGATGTCAGTAAGCACTGCCTGCATGCACTTTGGTAGAAGCTTCCCCCAGATTTACTCCATGATTTTAAAGGCATTGAACCATCAGAGGGGCTTCAACAATCAATGGGTATTGTGTCGCTCTGACAAAGCAAGTTGGATTTCAAGAGGTGGAGGCAGAGGATGTCGAGGAGCTCTGTGAATCCCATTGTGAAGACTTCTCCACAGCGGATTTATAGACTGGAAGAGATCGAATGAATCCTTGGAAGAGTCTAAAGGCAGTCGGAGTATAATTCAGAGGGAAATCAGGAGGGCAAAAAGGGGACATGAGATAGCTTTGGCAAATCGGGTAAAGGAGAATCTAAAGGGTTTTTATGAATGTGTTAAAGACAAAAGGGTAACTAAGGAGAGAACAGGGCTCCTCAAAAATCAGCAAGGCAGCCTATGTGTGGAGTCGCAGGAGACAGGGTGAGATACTAAAAGAGTATTTTGCATCAGTGTTTACTGCACAGAAGACCATGGAAGACATGGAATGTGGGGAAATAGATGGTGATATCTTTAAAAATGTCCATATTACAGAGGAGTAAGTACTGGATGTCTTGATATGCAAAAACGTCGATAAATCCCCAGGACCTGATCAGGTGTACCTTAGAACTCTGTGGGAAATTAGGGATGGCCCCTTGCTGAGATATTATTATCATCGATAGTCACAGGTGAGGTGGTGGAAGACTGGAGGTTGGCTAATGTGGTGCCACTACTTAAGAAAGGTGGTAAGGAGAATTCAGGGAACTATAGACCGATGAGGCCGACATTGGGAAAGTTGTTGGAGGGTATCTTGAGGGACAGAATTTACATGTATTCAGAAAGGCAAGGACTGATTAGAGATAGTCAGCATGGCTTTGTGCCTGGGAAACCATGTCTCATGAATTGATTGAGTTTTTGAAGAAGTAACAAAGAGGGCAGAGTAGTGGACGTGATCTATATGGACTTCAGTGAAGCATTCGACAAGGCTCCTTATTAGAGATTGATAATCAAGGTTAGATCTTATGGAATACAGGGAGAACCAGCCATTTGGGTGTAGGACTGGCTCAAAGGTAGAAGAAGAGGGTGGTGGTGGAGGGTTGCTTTTCAGACTGGAGACCTATGACCAGTGATGTGTTGGGACTGCTGTCTTTTGTGATTTATATACATGATTTGGATGTAAACCGAGGAGGTACAGTTAATAAGTTTGCAGATGACATCAAAATTGGAGGTGTAGTGGACAACAAAGAAGGTTACCTCAGAGGCAAATGGGATCTTGATCAGATGGGCCAATGGACTGAGGAGTGGCAGATGGAGTTTAACTTAGATAAATGTGAGGTGCTGCATTTTGGGAAAACAAACCTGTGTATGAATTATACACTTCATGGTAAGGTCCTGGACTGTGTTGCTGAACAAAGGGGACTTGGCGTTCAGGTTCATAGTTCCTTGAGAGTCGCAGGTACATTGGATAGCGGAAAAGGTGTTTGGTATTCTTTCCTTTATTGGTCAGAGCATTGAGTACAGGAGTTGGGAGGTCATGTTGTGGCTGTACATGACACTGGTTAGGCCACTTTTGGAATACTGTGTGCAGTTCTGGTCTTCTTCCTATCAGAAGGGTGTTGTGAAACGTGAAAGGATTCAGAAAAGATTTCCGAGGATGTTACCATGTGTTATGGACTAGGCCAGGCCACTCACAACATTCTTTAGCTGGTAGCCCAGACCGTACCTTTGCAATTTGTTTATGTAAGTGCACAGTGAAAATTATCTGGGGTATGTTAGCGACGTTGACTATCAGGTTTTAAAAAAGAAAAAAAAAAATTAAAATTACGGTGCAAAGCAGAAATAACAGAATATAGAATACCCGCAGACATAAGGCTATCCAAACGAGACTTAATTATGATATTGTGAAGGTACACAAGAGTCCCAATAAACAAACCCCTTTGAACACAGAGTAAAAATGAAACAAAGGCTGACAGGTCGAAGTTAGAGGGCAGAAGGAGAGAGAGAGAGTCGAGCAGCCTGTTTCCACCCAGGCCTCTGCAAAACTGACTCGAAAAACACTTCAGATTTTAGGACTGACCACTCCCATTTCATTACGCAGGTTACTTCGTAAACATGAAAGCTGTGGCCTAAAGTCTCATATGTTTACGTATTAAACAAATGGCCTCCCACATTCTTATATTCTCTGGAAGAGCACAGCCAATTCAGAGCTCGGACTGTTTTACAACCCCTCTGAGAAAATCAAGGACACAGTATCCTTGAGAAAAGGAACAGCTTTTAGAAAAAGCACCAGTTTTGTGACACTAAGGTTGGAGGATTTGAACTAGTGGGCGGGGCAGAATAAGCTGGGACTGTTTTCCCTGAAACGTCAGAGTTTGAGGAGCATGGATGGGATAAATATACAAGGTCTTTTACCTGGGGTGGGGGAGTACAGAACGAGAGGGCATTGGTTAAGGGTGAGAGGGCAAAGACTTAAAAGGAGCATAAGGGGCAACCTTTTGACATGGGGGTGGTGCGTGTGTGGAATGAGCTGCCAGAGGAAGTGATGGAGGCTGGTACAATTACAACATTTATAAGACATCTGGATGGGCAAATGAATAGGAAGGGTAGAGGGATACAAGCCAAGTGCTGGCAAATGGGATTAGATTAGGTTAGTATATCTGGTCAGCATGGACGCATTGAACCAAAGAATCTGTTTCTGTGCTGTTTCCATCTCTATGCCTTAATGACTCTATGACTTGTTGCTGCAGGGGAAGTTGAAGCTGGAGATGAAGGCGATGAAGTCCAGGATCCAGCCCCATGAGAACGTTCCACTTCCCTTTTGTCTTCCATCCTGAGGGAAGTTGAGAAACAGCTGCAGCTTAGGGAAGACAATGACTACGATGCAGAACACAGCAGGATAGCGGTTCATGGCATAAACTTCATCAAAGAAGAAAGATGCCAAAGCAGCGAAACCTAGATGTTTATTTTAAGCCAAAACCCAAGCAACACTCTGAGGACAATGAAGCACAGCCATCTACTTCTGGACTAAATGTTTTCTTTCATCGTCACCCTTTATGAAGAGAGGTTGACGAAGCTTGGACTTTTCTCTCTGGAGAGAAGCAGGAAGAGAGCTGACCTGATCGAGGTATACAAGGTAATGAGAGGCATGGATAGAGTCAATAGCCAGAGACATTTCCCCAGGACAGGATTGACTTGGACGAGGAGTCATAGTTTTAAGATATTAGGAGGAAGGTATAGAGGAGACGTCAGAGTGTGTTCTTTACACAGAGAGTTGTGAATGCATGGAATGCGTTGCCAGCGATGGTGGTGGAAGTGGAGTCGTTAGGACATGTAAGTGCTTGCTGGAAATGCACACGGATGGCAGTGAGTTGAAGGATACATAGGTAAGGTTATTTTATTTTACACTAGGATTATTCCTCAGTACAACATCGTAGGCCGAAGGGCCTGTTCTGTGCTGTACTTTTCTAGGTTCTATCTTTTACCCAGTCTACCTCAGTTATTGAAATCACCGTTTATCACAACCCTTCTTCTCCTGCAAATTTCCATAATCTGCCTAGAAATGCTCTCTTCTACTTCCTGCCCACTACTTGGGGCTCCACAATAAACACCCAACAAGGTCACTGCTTCCTTCCTGTTTCTGACCTCCAACCATACAGATTCGAATTCAGGAAGTGTATCTAATTCAGGGGCTACGTTATTGTCTTTGACCAATATTGCTACATCTCTTTTTATTTCCCAACCTGTTTGCAGTTCTGTTCTGGCTGAGTCATGTTCCTGTCAATGTTGCTGTGTCACAGCCCCAGAGATAGAACCTAAATAAGCTGCAAACTGCTTTCCAACTTCCCTCAGGAAAGAAGTCAAAAGAGAAGTGGAAAGTTCTCATGGAGCTGGATCCTGCATATCATCGTTTTCATCTCCACCTTCAATTTCAATTTACTTTATCTAAGAAAAGTCACAACCAACACACAAAGTCACAATTTGTTTTACTTTAATAGTGAGTACTAACCAAAACTATGAACAAATTGAATACTCTTTCCCCAAACTAACCGGTTTCTCTTAGCTGACCTGAACTTTATGCTTTTCCATTAACAAAACAATTAAACTTTACATTGATATAATCTCTCAAAGGCCATGCAGTCCCGTAAGCTGTCTCCCTTCCAGTCTTCCAATTCTGGGGTCTGCTCCCTGGGCCATCTTCTTATTCTAACTGCTTTTACAGGAAAAGGAACTTTTAATAGATATTCCCTTCTGAGATTTCATTGAAAGCAATGTCTTTTTTCTTCAGATGTCACTTGCTCTTCGACTCTATGGCTGTTCCTCTGACCAATTTTCAAACTCCCTTTGTATTTTATACTCCCCAACATTGTACCCTCTCATTGGTACGATGTTGTCAATACAATAAATTCAAATTCAGTTGGGTTTTGGTATGCTGGGCACAAGTAAAATTAATGGTTGCATTTGAATTGTTGACAAAACAGCAACAAAAACTCAGTTATCAGTTGAATAGCCAACTATTATATGTATCTATTTTGGAACAGTCCGTCTCCCAGCTGTTCTCTATACTGACAACGGTGGCTGTGATCTAAATGCAGAAAACACTTTCTATCTTAAAATGACCATATACATTGTAACACCTTCCCCTCCCGCCTTAAGAAAGAATGAACTATCATAATGAAACGACGGCTTCATTTTTGTTTCTGTATCTTAAAGCTATTATTATTAAATACATATGCGATTAATATAAATCATTCCCCTCATATTAATTCTGCACATTTATATAACATTGGAATTGATGTAGTCCAACCTTATCTTTCCATTTTCTTTTAATTCTGTGATAACACGTCTGCAATAACATTGTATGAGCCGCAACATGTATCATTTATTAACTAAAAGTCTGTGACATAAGACTCTAATGAAATAGTCTCATATTTTTATCTTTTAAATCTTTCCAAAAATGTAAGAAAGTTGTGATTCTTATACACAACCATCTCTGAAATATTATTCGTCACAAAAATATTAAAATGTTGTAAATTCAAACTCAATAAATCTTTCTCAATGGTGGAACATTCTCTCTGTTGGATATTGAGTTTTTTTGAAAAATAGCCAATTGGCTGTTCAATGCCATCTTCATTTTCCTGCATCAAGACTGAGTTGATCATTTGGGCATCTCGAATGGCAAACAAAAGGAATGGGATACCTTTAGTCCAATCATTCAGGTAATCCTGGTTGTAAACTCTTAACATGGGCTTCAGGGTCTGATGCTACCTTTCCAATGCTCCCTGGGATGCAGGATGGTCTACACTTGATTTAAAGTGCTGTGTGCCAAACTATCCCTGACTTCCACAAATAGTTTAGCAGTAATGTTAGACCCTTGAGTCTGAGTGAATCTCCCTGGATAGCCCATACCAGGTAAAGAAAGCTACCAACTCCTTCACCATCCTTTTAACCTTAAAACTCCATAATGGAATTGCCTCCAGAAAGCTGGCAGACACATCCATTTTGGTTAGCAAATATTGGTTCCCACTTTTAATTTTAGGGAGGGGACCTACACAATCAATCAGAACCCTTGTGAAAGGCTTTTCGAATGTGGGAATTATTAACAAAGGGGCTGGGCTTATCACTGCCCATGGCTTAACTACCATTTGGTATGTATGACATGGACAACAAACTTGAACCACATGCTTATGCTGTCCAGGCCAACAGACATGGTTTTGTATCTTAGCCTGAATCTTCCTCACACCTAGGTGACCTCCAACAAGTAATTCATGTGCTAGCCAAAGCACTTCCTGTCTCTATGCAACTGGCAATGCAATCTGGTGCACTTCCCCACTACTCCGCTGCACTAACCTGCCGTGGTCTCCATTTTCGCCTTTGGATTCTCTCCTTTCTGAGAATAACCCTTGGGAATACATTCTGATCCCATTACTGAGTATGCATCATGATATAGATATTTTATCGTGACATCTTTCATTAGTCTTTCAGGATTAAACACCTCTGCCTGACCCTCTGTCTGTTCAGGGTTTCCCTGCACCATTACATCAAACAGTGTGTCAGCTAACTGAACCTCAACTCCTTCATCTTTCTCTTTAGTGCTTCCTTCGTGCTGTAACTGATCAGAGTGAGATCTTTTTTATTCCACAGTCTGGAAAAAAATCCAAGATATATTTTTTAAAGACCTCAGTTCCCTGGTCCTCCTTCAGCTTCTGCACACACGGGGTATCACTCCCACTTGGATCCTACTAGGTTATTTCCAAGAACAAACTGTATTCCTGGAAGTAACAATCTGTCAGTAACTCTCGCTATCACTTCCCCAAACTTGATTTGGCCCTCCAACCTGATCTTAGACAGAGGAATGCAAATTTTCAGTCCATCGATTCCACAAATTACCACTCTTGTAGGAAACTGTTCAGAAGGAGTGCAAATACTTTCATCTCTGAGTATTAGACACTCACCAGATCCTGTATCTCTTGAAATTGCAACTTCTTTCCTTTCTCCCCCAGTGCTTCCTGAGTAAACGTTACCCAGAGAGGTGAAGACTTCATTGAGATCAGGCACTAACTCAAGACGTAGTCCCTGCGTATTCTGTGCACTCTCCTGCAGCTCCTTGACCTCTATTGAGGTTCCCTTTACTACTTCCACTAATCCCACCAGCTTTGCCTCTTTCACCACATCTGAGTGAAAGAAACCCCCTGATTTCCACTCTGTAAAGAAAAACATTACCATTCATTCTTCTAACTCAGTAGTGGACACTGAACTAAAACGATGAACAAACCCTTTTCCCTATCTGACCCCAATCCAATTAAAATGCTGCTTCAATAACACAATTACGAAACATTAAATTAATTCCATCTCTCAAAGTCCAAACAGTAGCGTATGCTGCTTTCCTTCTGCTCTTCTGAATGTGCTGTTTACTTCCATCCTTTTAATCCTGCTGTTTCCCCCTGAGCTGTTTTGACTGTGAGTATCTTTGTATAAAATTCCTTTGTACCTTTAATATTGGGTGCTTTCTGAGATTTCTTTCAGAGCTGTTCAATGCTGTTGGTTCACTTTCTCCTCGATGTTCAAAAACAATTGTTTTTACCCCCTTGATTCCACCTGAAATTCCTATCGTAGGATTGGTTTCAGGATGTCTATATCATCAGATTTGAAATTTGATTGGCTTTGAAGGGCTGAGTGTTTGGTCTAAATTTGTTGGTCACAGTTGAATTGTTATCAAAACAGCAACCAAACCTCAGGAGGAAGTTAGGGTGAACTTCGATTAACGTTATCTGTATGTTAAGGTAATTGGTTTAAAGAATAGAAAAAACAGCCACTTTTTCATTTGTTTTCTTCAGTGGGGAGGTGTTATGAAGGTTATAAGGGCTAATGTACCTTTAAGAGAGTTATTCTCCGGGCAGTCTGCGTATGTTGGTGGCTTGGCAGTTCTCCTCCAAATGTTCAATTTTTTTCAGGTTTTATATTCTGAAGCATTGGATCGTTTCATTTGTGTTAATATTGTCGAAACGCTAAAGCAAACTTGATTGGAGATTGGTATTTTGGGGCATGATTTCAAAGGATTGGCCGAATTTGAATTTGTTTTGTCATCTCCAGGTAACCTAACTAATCTAGAAGTTTGACCCAATGCTACAAAGGTACCTTGGTGCTGTATTAGGTAGTTCTGTGAGCAATTAACTCTCTTCAAGATACAGTCTCTGTTCGTGTTTTTGGGATCCTTCGGGGGGAGGGAGATCAGCCCCAAGTCATGGTACACATTGGCACCAGTGACATAGGTCGGAAGAGAGATGGGGACTTGAGGCAGAAATTCAGGGAGCTAGGATGGAGACTTAGAGCTCGGACAAACAGAGTTGTTTTCTCTGGTTTGCTGCCCGTGCCATGTGCCAGTGAGGTGAGGAATAGGGAGAGAAAGGGGTTGAACACGTGGCTACAGGAATGGTGCAGGAGGGAGGGTTTCGGGTTTTTGGATAATTGGAGTTCTTTCTGGGGTAGGTGGGACCTCTACAAGCAGGATGGTCTTCATCTAAACCAGAGGGGTACCAATATCCTGGGGGGGAAATCCGCTAAAGCTATTAAGGTTGATTTAAACTAATACAGCAGGGGGATGGGAACCAAAACTGTAGGACAGGGACAGAAGAGGATGAGAGTAGGGAGTTCCCAAGTGAAGTATCTGACACTGGCAAGCGAGAACCTGGTTTGAAGTGTGTGTACTTCCATGTGAGGAGATTCCGAAATAAAGTGGGTGAACTGGCAGAGTGGGTACCTGGGACTTCGATGTTGTGGCCATTACGGAGACATGGATAGAGCAGAGACAGGAATGGCTGTTGCAGGTTCCAGGATTCAGATGTTTCAGTAAGAACAGAGAAGATGGTAAAAGAGGGGGCGGTGTGGCATTGTTGATCAGGGACAATATTACAGTTGTAGAAAGGATGTTTGGGGACTCATTAACTGAGGTAGTATGGGCTGAGATTAGGAACAGGAAAGGAGAAGTCACCATGCTGGGAGTTTTCTATAGGTCTCCGAATAGTCCCAGAGATGTAGAGGAAAGGAGTGAGAGAGGCAGGGTAGTTGTCTTGGGGGACTTCAACTATCCAAATATTGACTGGGGTCACAAGTACTATAGGTGGGTCAGTTTTTGTCCAGTGTGTGCAGGAGGGATCCCTGACCCAGTATGTAGACAGGCCTACAAGGGGCGAAGCCACTTTAGATTTAGTACTGGGTAACAAACCTGGCCAGGTGTTAGATTTGGAAGTAGGTGAGCACTTTGGAGACAGTGATCAGAATTCTGTCAGGTTTACTTTAGCGATGGAAAGGGATAGGTGTTCACCACCGAGCAAGAGTTACAGCTGGGGGAAGGGAAATTACGATGCAATTAGGAAAGATTTGGGAAGCGTAGAATGGGGAAGGAAACTACAGGGGATGGGCACATTAAAAATGTGGAGCTTATTCAAGGAAAAGCTCCTGTGTGTCCTAGATAAGTATGTACCTGTCAGGCAGGGAGGAAGATATAGAACGCGTGAGCTGTGGTTTACTAAGGAAGTGGAATCCCTGGTCAAGGAGAAGAAGAAAGCTTATGTTCGGACAAAATATGAAAACTCAGTTAAGGTGCTTGAGGGTTACAAGGAAGTCAGGAAAGACCTAAAAAGAGAGCTCAGAAGAGCCAGGAGGGGACATGAGAAGTTGTTGGCGGATAGGATCAGGGTTAACACTAAGGCTTTCCATCGGTATGTCAGGAATAAAAGAATTACGAGAGTTAAATTAGGGCCAATCAAGGAGAATTGTGGGAAGTTGTGTGTGGAGTCAGAGGAGATAGGGGAAGCACTGAATAAATATTTTTCGACAGTGTTCACTATAGAAAATGAAAATGTTGGCGAGGAAGATGCAGAGATACTTTCATCTAGACGAGAAGAGATTGAGGTTCATAAGGAAGAGGTATTAGAAATACTGCAGAGTGTGAAAATAGACAGGTCCCCTGGGCCGGATGGGATCTATCCTAGGATCCTCAGGGAAGCAAGGGAAGAGATTGCCGAGCCTTTGGCATTGATCTTCAAATCATCATTGTCTACAGGAATAGTGCCTGAGGACTGGAGGATAGCAAATGTGGTTCCCTTGTTCAAAAAGGGTAGTAGAGACAACCCTGGTCATTACAAACCAGTGAGTCTCACTTCAGTTGTTGGTAAAGTGTTGGAAAAAGTTATAAGAGATAGGATTTATAACCATCTAGAAAAGAATAATCTGATCAGGGACAGTCAGCACTGTTTTGTGAAGGGTAGGTCGTGCCTAACGAATCTTATTGAGTTTTTTGACAAAGTGACCAAACAGGTAGATGAGAGTAAACCGGTTGATGTCGTGTATATGGACTTCAGCAAGGCATTCGATAAGGTTCCCCACAGCAGGCTATTATACAAAATGAGGAGGAATGGGATTGTGGGAGACATCGCAGTTTGGATCAGTAATTGGCTTGCTGAAAGCAAACAGAGGGTTGTAGTTGATGGAACATGTTCAGCTTGGTGTCCAGTTACTAGCGGCGTACCGCAAGGGTCGGTGTTGGGTCCACTGCTGTTCACCAATTTTATAAATGACCTGGATGAGGGCTGAGAAGGGTGGGTTAGTAAATTTGCGGACGACACTAAGGTTGGTGGAGTTGTGGATAGTGACAAAGGATGTAGTAGGTTGCAGAGAGACATAGATAGGATGCAGAGCTGGACTGAGAGGTGGCAAATGGAGTTTAATGTGGACAAGTGGGAGGTGATACACTTTGGGTGGAGTAATCAGAATGCAAAGTACTGGGCTAATGGTAGGATTCTTGGGAGTGCAGATGAGCAGAGAGATCTCGGTGTCCATGTACACAGATCCCTGAAAGTTGCCACCCAGATTGACAGGGTTGTTAAGAAGACATAAAGTGTTTTGGCCTTTATTAATAAGAGGGATTGAGTTCCAGAACCAGGAGGTTATGCTGCAGCTGTACAAAGCTCTGGTACAGCCACACTTGGAGTATTGTGTACAGTTCTGGTCACCGCTTTATAAGAAGGATGTGGAAACTTTGGAAAGGGTGCAGAGGAGATTTACTAGGATGTTGCCTGGTATGGAAGGAATGTCTTATGAGGAAAGGCTGAGGGCCTTGAGGCTGTTCTCATTGGAGAGGAGAAGGTTGAGAGGTGACTTAATAGAGACATACAAGATAATCAGAGGGTTAGATAGGGTGGACAGGGAGAGCCTTTTTCAAAGTATAGGGACGGCAAACACGAGGGGACACAACTTTAAAGTGAGGGGAGATAGGTGTAAGACAGATGTCAGAGGTAGTTTCTTCACTCAGAGAGTAGTAAGGGTATGGAATGCTTTGCCTGCATCGGTAGTAAATTCACCAAGTTTCAGTGCATTTAAGTCGTCATTGGACAGGCAAATGGACGTACATGGAATAGTGTGGGTGGGATGGGCTTCAGATTAGTATGACAGAGCGGCACAACATTGAGGGCCGAAGGGCCTGTACTGCACTGTAATGTTCAATGTACCCTTTACACCTTCATAAGACCAGGCAGTTGGAACTGGTACAGACCGACTGCTTGTGTTACATTGGGAAATTTGATGAATAAAATGTAAAACTGTCCATTCCTGTTGGCCTGGTACATGCTTCATTATGAAAACATTTAACCAGACAATTCCCCAACCAAACAGTTTTTGATCCCAGAATTCATCAATCCATCTCATCTTTTCATAAATGTCACTAATCGAGCAAAAGGGTATGTGACCATGTTCTTCAGCTGTTCTCTGAACTTCGTCTGGGTCATGGCATATATACACGTGTTTGTGCAGCTACTCAGGAGCTGGAGAATGAATCCTACATCTCGTAAAATGTATTGGAAAACGACAGCCTTAAAACCCAAACGATCCATTTGTTTCCACACAGAATACACCAGAAACATTGACCATAACAGGACAAAATTCCCTGAGATAACAAACATGAAAATGATGGATTTCCTTCGGCTCTCCAATTGTCGGTCCTTGGAATGCTGCCCCCTGCTGTCAGACTGGAGTCTCCTGCGGGCTTTGCTGGCCACTAAAATGTACCTCCCAGTGAAAGCATTGAGCAGCAGAACCAGAACAAATGGGAGCGCTGGGGTCAGAATGTAGTGAATAAGCTCAATCGATCCCCAGACGGGAGATAACATAATGTACTTTTTTGTCATACAAAACCAGGGTAGGTTCCTCAGCTTATACCAAGGATGTAACATAAAATACCAGGAAATGTTCTTTAAACAGCTGAGCACAGTTATTGTTCCCAGAACCACGGCTGCTGTTTTCTCAGTGCAATAGTTCCCTTTCATCTTTTGACAACAAATGGCCACAAATCGATCAAAGGTGAAAGCGACAGTGAACCAGACAGAGCAGTCCATAGCTGCAAAAACCAGGATGGCGTGGATGTTACACACGGGGACGGTCTTCAGAAATGTAAATTCAGTTTTATAAATAATTGGAATGTGTCTCAATATCAGATCAATGATCATGAGCAATAAGTCCACTGCTGCCATGGCCACCAGGTAGCGAGTGATACATTTAGAAAGATCACATTTTCTCTGCGACAGAATCACTATTGTCACTATGTTAACTTTGAGAAAGGAAAATAAACAAGAACATGTTAATTTCAGCTAAGAGTAAAGTTACACCTTAATAATACGAGACTTACAGTGAGTTTCAAATCTTGAAAGGAAGGTATGATCTAAAAACAATGACATCCATGAGGAATGGTTGCTCAGAAAATTATTTGAACTAAAGACTGACTTATCCCAGGTTCTGACAAAATGCATCCAAAGGTTTCAAAGAAAATACTGAATGAGATAGCAGATGCGCTGGTTTTAATTTTCCAAAAGTCCCCAGATGCTGGTGAGAATGGAAAACAGGTGCTCCTCCAAACATAAGCTGCTTCTCTGCATGCTTGCTGTTGATAGGTTTACTGATAAGCCTATCAGTGACAAATGCAAAAGATAAACAACTTGTGATTGGTGAGTAGGGTTTGGATGCGGGTCCGTTATGCAGCTCAGTAATTGCTGCCAATGAAGGTCTCTCTGGGGAAAGGTGGGTTGTGGGCTTGGAGCAGGTGGATGGAAACCATGTGTGGGAGGGAGAGCCAGAGGGAGAAGCCAAGCCAGCCATTGCAGACAGGTCCAGGAGTGTTGTAGGGGCAAGAGGGAAGTTCCAAGTAATCCCAGACGAGACAAGGAGGCCATGTTGGGATTGGGAAATTATGGGGAGGCCGTAAGAAAACTGCCAGGAGATGGTGCTGACACAATGGTGCTGAGGGGTACTGAGAAACCAGTGGGATGGACAACAAAGAGATGCCACAAGAGGACAAGTGAGACAGGAAGGAGGGAGATGAAAAAGAGACTGACACTGCAAGAGAGTGGGAGGGAGAGAATGATACAGAGAGAATGATATTGAAGAGCGAGAGAAAGAGTTAAAAACCACGAGAGGGTGGTAGAGGGAGAGGAAGAATGGGAATGAAAGAGGGAGAGTGAAACTGCAAGAGAATGGGAGGGAGAGAGAGAGAAAGAGAGAGACAGAGAAAGAGTTAAAAACTCCGAGAGGGTGGTTGAGGGAGCGAGAGGTTGTGAAATCTGAAGTGAGAGAGAAGAGGATTATTGCAAGCAGAGACTAGTTTCAAAACTGTTAATAAAAAATTTCAGCTGACCAGGAATGAGGTAAACATGAAATCATTGAGGGAATTAATTACTTGCAAATGGATGTGGTCTTTCCAGATTAAGATTACATATGGTCAGGGGATACTCGATGGGAGAGTGATCAGTGGATGCTATTGTCATGTACATTATATAAGTTGTTTTATTTTATTTTGAATTTGACATCCGAAATTTTTATCTGATCAGTTAACAAACAAATAAATATTTATTGGAGATGATAAGGAGTGCAGTTGCTTGAAGTTAGAGAGGATGAAATGTGGAACTGGAAAGGCCCAGCAGGTCAGGCAGCATCAGAGGAGCAGGAAATACGATGTTTTAGGTCGGGATGCTTCATCAGGACTTGCCTGCTTCTCTGATGCTGTCAGATCTGCTGGGCCTTTCCAGCTCCACATTTTATTGAAATAAATATTCATTTTCTCATATCTCAGTAATAAAAAGGTAGCAACAATATGGTGGAGAAATATTCCAATTTTGTGAATATGTGTGGAGATCCATGAGCGGTCACTTCTCCAGTCTGTAAGAAGGATGTTTATCATTACAGCTTTGTGTGTCTCATGAAGTGTGTGTCAGCTATATTGGGGAAAAAACATATTTTGCTAAGTTATGCCTGTGCTCTTGTACCAACTTAATTACAGCATCCATTCAGGAAATTAATCTTTTGCAAGAACATTGTGGCTTGATTGGGGGTTCATACTCCTTAATAAAATTGATAAGTTCCTTGAATTCTGCTTACAAATGTAAGTATCCAACACAGCAAAACATACACAGAAGGTAATGTAAGATGTTGACTGCATCAATTAATAAAGGAGACAGTGAGAGTGTAAAGGTAGCCCTGAAAATCAAAAGATAACTCTCAAGAGGAGCCATCAAAAATAAATCCTTTATACTTTGAAGCACACATCTCTCTGATTTGTACCAAAGTAAGCGGGGAACCCTTGAAGTTCTTTTTCATTCAAAGCAGATGTACTGCCCTTATGTTAACGTCAGTCATACTGCTTTCTCAAATACATAGCAACACTTCCACAAGAAGACTGAAAGGCACTTTGCAGCATTCCCACTCAGAAAGCAGAAGTCTCAGACTATATGAGACACCATCATCTATAATACCACACCCTGAACAGACAAGAATCAGCAGTTAAGCATCACAGACTGGTTTGAGGCTACACATACTGTGATAGAACCTGTCATTGAAGCCAAGATCTCCACTCTCATCGATTACAAGAGAAATCTGAGTGAGGAATCTCTGAATGCAGAAAGAGCCATTTGAAGTCAAGTCCAAGAGAATGCTGAGCAACGATCCAATAATAACATTTCTAACCCTGCAGGAATATCCACAGCTACTCCATCACAGGGAAATGTATGGATGAAGGGATGGGAAAGGTGAAAGATGCATGAGGAAAAGAAACAGCTCGACCCTGAAACAAAGGCTGGAGAGATCATCACCCTCTGTAACAAATAGTTGGAGAGATGGGGAGATCCTTGCCTTGAGCTATAACACAGGGAGAACATTGTCACTGAGGAAGCTCTGGACACCATTAACAGCCTCGCTGTTATGGCAGGGCTGGGAATCAAACCAACAGTGGAGGGCTTTAACAAAGCTTTTGACACACACTCATGGACAAAGCTCCAGTCACTTTTCCCAGTCCTCATCAAGCACAGAAACCCCCACTCCTGCAGCTTCCGCACTAACCTCTCTGTTTCTTCTGGAGGAGGGGACATTTCCACAGGGAGTGTGTGATGCAAGGATTGTGACCCTGTACATGAACAAGAGCAACTGCAGAGATTGCCATAACTGTCGAGGTGTCTCCCTGCTAAGCCTCCCTGCATTGGAAAAGGATTTCCCCATGTGGCCTTGTCAGGCTGCAGACACTGGCTTAAGGCATCTGCCCCCAATTCCCAACGTGGTTTCAGAACAGCAAGCTCGACAATCTCGGTTCCCTTTCAGTCTCACAGCTGCAAGAGAAATACACCAACAAAGGGGACCAAAAGGACAGGGCAGGGAGACTATACCTGCACCTGAAGAGAGAATAATTACTCAGACACAGGGTTTGTTACAGAAAGTTTGTGCTTGATAACTGCTGCATTTTTTGAGGAGGTAACCTTGCGTGTTGATGAGGGCAGTGCATATGACATGGTCTACATGGACTTCAGCAAGGCTTTTGGCAAAGTCCCTCATGCAGATTGGTCAAGACAGTAAGGGCCAATGGGATCCCAGGTAAGTGGCATGTTGGATCGAAAACTGGCTGAGAGGCAGGAAGGAGAGGGGAATGGTTGAGGGATGGTTCTGTGACAGGAAGTCTGTTTCCTGTGGGGTTTCACAGAGCTTGCTGTCTGTTGTGTCGATGAATCATTTAGACTTAAATTCAGGGAATATGATAAAGAGGTTCACAGATGCCAAGAAACTTGGCAGGGTGGTAAAAAGTGAGGAGGGTATCTGTAACCTGCAGGAGGATAGCAATGGCCTGGGCAGCTGGGCAGAGCAGGGACAACAGGAACTCAACCTGGAAAAAGGATTACTTTCCCTTCATCAGTATTCACATTGGAAAAGGTCAATGTCAGTGAGAATATCGAGATACCGTCTCTTAGATTCGATAGGGTTGCATTTGGCAAAGAGGAGGTTTTTATCATTTTGGAAGATCTGAAAATAGCCAAGCCCCCTGGGCTGGATGGGATTTACCCCCAGATTCTCTGGGAAGCCAGCGAGGACATTGCAGGGCCTTTGGCGTTGATCTTTATGTCATCAATGTCAACAGGAGTACTGCCATAAGACTGGAGGATAGCAAATGTTGTTCCCTTCTTTAAGAAGAGGATTTGGGCCAACCCTGGTAATTATAGACCAATGAGCCTTAATTCAGTTGTGGGTAAGGTCTTGGAAAAGGTTACGAGGGATTGGACGTCAGTAAGCCTTTTGATAAGGCTCCATATGGTTGACTATTGCACAAAATATGGAATTTCAGGACTGAAGTTGATTCAGCGGTTTGAATCAGAAGTTGGCGAGCTGAATGAAGACAGAGGGTAGTGGCAAATGGGAAATATTCATACTGGAGCTCAGTTACCAGCAGTGTGCTGCTCGCTTCTGTTTTGGAGCCACTGCTGTTTGTCATTTTTATAAATGATCTGGATGTGGGTGTAGAAGGATTGGTTAGTAAATTTGCAGATGACACTGAGGTAGGTAGCTTTGCAGATATTGCCAAAAGACAAGATTCCATACAGCGTGGAAACATGCCCTTCGGCCCAACAAGTCCATACCGACCCTCTGAAGAATAACCAACCCAGACCCATTTCCTTACATTTACTCCTGACTGATGTACCTAACACTATGTGCAATTTAGCATGTCTAATTCACCTGAGCTGCACATCTTTGGATTGTGGGTGGAAACCCACACAGACATGGGAAGGATGTGCAAACTCCATACAGACTTTCGCCTGAGGCTGGAATCAAAACCAGATCCCTGGCGCTGTGAGGCAGCAGTGCTAACAACTGAGCCACCATGCAGCCCCTGTCGTGGGCTACCGAGGGACATAGATAAGATGCAGAGCTGGGCTGAGAAGTGGCAAATGGAGATTAATGCAAAAAATTGCGAGATAGTTCACTTCAGAAGAAGTAACAGGAATGCAGAGTTCTGGGCTAATGGATAAATTCTTGGCAGTGTAGATGAACAGAGAGTTCTCAGTGTCCAGGTGCATAAATCCCTGAAAGTTACAACCCACGTTGACAGGGTTGTTAAGAAGACATATGCTGTGTTGAAGTTTATTGGGAGGGAGATTGAGTTTCAGAGCCATGAGGTCATGCTTCAGCTGTACAAGAAACTGGTAAGGCCCCACCTGGAGTATTTTGTGGAGTTCTGGGAAAGGATGGGGAAGCTATGGAAAGGGTTCAGTGGAGATTTACTTGCATATTGCTGGTATGGAGGCAAGGTCTTATGAGGAAAGGCTGAGGGATTTGAGGCTGTTTTCGTTGCAGAGAAAAAGGTTGAGAGGTGACCTGATCGAGACGTCAAAGATAATCAGAGGATTAGATATGATGGATAGTGAGATCCTTTTTCCTCAGATGGTGAAGGCTAACATGAGGGGGCATAGATTTAAATTGAAGGGTAATAGATTTCGGACAGACATCACGGGTAGTTTCTTTACTCAGAGAGTAGGAGGGGCGTGGCATGGCAAGGATATTTAAATGGGCATTGGACATACATATGGATAATAATGGAATGGTGTAGGTTGGGCATCAGATTAACTTCTTAAGTTGGAGCAACATCGAGGAACGAACAGCTTGTACTGCACAGGATTGTTCTATGTTTTATTTTAGGAGGGGCTTACAAGGCAAGGGATTACTCTCTGAATGATAGGACCCTGGAAAGGACTGATGATCAGAGAGACCTCGGATGCATATCCACACATCCCTGATGGTAGCAGGTCAGGTAGATAACCTGGTTAAGAAGGCATTTTAGATACTTGTCTTTGATTAGCAGAGGCTTAGATGAAAAGGACGGGTTGGGTGGTGGTGTTGTGCATTGGTTAGGCCACAACTGGAGTCCTGTCTGTAGTTCTGGTCACCACATTATAGGAAGGATGTGATTGTGCTCGAGAGGAAACAGAGGAGATTCACCAGAATGTTGTCTGGGCTGGAGGGTCTGAGCAATGAGGAAAGATTGGAATGGCTGGGACTGTTTACCTTGGAGCAGTAAGGAGTGAGAGGGGACCTGTTTGAGGTGTACAAGATTATGAGGGCTGGAGATAGGGTGAATACAAAGACACTTGCGCCATGAGTAAAGAGGTCAATAAACAGGAGGCATAGATTTACCGTGAGAAGCAGAGGGTAAAGAGGAGAGAAATTTTTTTTTTTTCCCCAGAGCGAGGTGGGCATCTGGAACTCACCGTCTGAAAAGGCATTGAGTTGAAACGATTTTAACCCTTAATCAGTCATTAAATATTCACTTCTGTTTGATGGTCTCCAGAGCTAAAGGTGTAAAGTGGCATTAGTGTTGTCAGATCTTTGTTGACCAGCCTCCTTCGGTGCTGTTTAAGTCAATGAATCGAGATTGACATCACCAGTTTTACTGAGGGATTCGACCACTTGATCATCACTAGCCGAGTCAATCAAGAAAGAACGCTTGTGGAGGGAGGGCATATGGGGGAATACAGAGTCATCGCAACGACCATCTTAAATACATTGAGAACAGCAGTCAGTTCAACGATTCCATCGGCACAGCAGTTCCCAAGGGGAATGCTACATTATGCTGGAACCAAGAGGGTAGTGTGATGGAGTTGGAGAAGCCCTTTGTATTTTGTCAGAACAATCAGTGATGAATTTGATGTTTATATCTTTGGGCTTTCTGCTCTGTGACCAGTACTAGACAGCACACTTTAATAAGGACGTGGAAATTTTCCAATGGGTATGAGGACATTTTAACCAGTGCGGGTTCCAGCACGAAGGGAATTCAGATACATGGATGGACCAGGGAAATCGGAGTTATTGTCATGTGGGAAATCTACAGAATGCTTGGCAGGATATACAAAATAGATACAGGAATATATCGGTCAAGGAGACTCGAAATAAGCATTGATTAAGAATAAGAAACATGCCATTTAGGACTCTGTTGATGAGAAATAGTTTTGTTCAATATCTTTGGAAAGCTCTTTCACAGAGGGCTGTGGCAGCTCAGCCTATGAGTCTATCGAAAGTAGTGGTTGATAAATCTTTGAGTATCAATCACATAAAGAGTTAGGAGGATGGTCTGTAAAAGGCATTGAAGTGTCTGGTCAGTCAGGATTGAATTAAATGGCAGAGAAGACTTGATGGGCTGAATGGCATCCTCCAGTTTCTATGCTCCAAAAGACCTGTAAAGGCAATAATCAGAGCACACAGATTTAATATGATTGGCAAAAGAAGCAGAGGATGACATGAACATATTTATTCCACACAATGAGTGATTCGGATTCGGAATACACAGTCTAATAGAGTGACATATATCGATTCAATAGTAGATTATAAATATGTAACTGGAGAAATATGTAAAGCAGGAAAAATTACAGCAGATGGGGAAACAGAGTTTGAGGGAGAGAAGGGTAGGTCCAAGACCTGTGTTATAAATTTAAGCAGGGGTAGATCTGAGAGCATGAAAGTGAACATGGAAATGAGGTTCAGGGAGAACTCAGTCGTGGTCAGCATTGAAGAACATAATTCAGATTACACACAATAAATACATTCAAAATGAGAAAGGAAATCTTCCAAATGGAGCACCCACCATCCGCGTTTAAAATGACATTGAAGTTCAATAAAAAGCAGATAATTGCTAAAAGTTGGCTGGTAGGTCAGGAACAGAAAATAAAAGTCAGCTCAAAATGGCAAAACGATTGACAAAGAGTGAACAGTTAGAGTACAAGAGGAACCGAGCGAGTAATACAGGGGCAAGAACAAGGTGGGCTGTGGTGAGAGGCCTTTATTGACATTGCTCATAATCACCCACATTAACACCAAATCTCACCTCATTAACATGCAGATGGCCATTCTATCATCCTCTGGATAGAAACTAGACACTAACAATTCCAGTCATGGAAAGAGGTCTGACTGGGAAACCTGGTGACTCCCAAGGGGGAGGGGGGACAGTGCAATCCCAAACCTGGCAAATTGACCTGACGGGACTGGGCTCAGGGCCGGAGGGTATGTAGATGCAGATGAGTTGGTTGGGGACTCGGAGAAGTGTGAGGTCTGAGAGTTTAACAGGGTGTGGGGGTGTGCTAGCAGGAAGGGCCATTTTATCCTTGAGGGTTCCCCTGTGTGCAGAGGAGGAGGCTGGAACTCAGTGTCTGAGGGAAGCCTGCTCTTGCCTTCCATTCTGCTGTGACTCAGAAATGAAGATGGCTGCACCTGAACATGAGGCCAGCAGGGTAAGTGTTTGGGTGTGCAGCCTCGGGTGGGGGTAGGGTATCTGCAAGTCCGTGCAATGGGAGGCCCCTTCAAAGGGCAAGGTCACTCAGCACACACCCAGTCACTGAAGGACAGACCCTTTAATATTGTACATTGCAGCTCCTTCCCCAAACAGCTCAGAGCATTTAGTATCATACAGGTTTACAGCATGGAAACAGGCCCTTCGGCCCAACTTGTCCATGCTACCCAGTTGGTACAATTAAACTTGTCCAGTTTGTATACGTTTAGTCCATATCCCTCTCTGCCTATCACAACCATGTACCTGTCTAAATGCTTCTTAAATGACAATATTGTACTCACTTCTATCACTACCTCTGGGAGCCCATTCCAGACACTCAACACCTTCTGTGGGAAAATATTGTCCCTCTCAACCTATTTGTGTATCTCCCCTCTCGGCCCTGTTTAGTACGATGATTACCAACACTGCCTCGACTGTTTTACTTGCTCTCATTATCTTCTCTTCTGTCATCAACCTTCTATTATGTCTCCCTTCTCCTTTGGATGTCCCCCCAACACCTGTCCTCATCTCCCTGCCAGATTAGTTTGACTCATCCCAAGAGGCTCTCACAAATCTCCCCACCAGGATATTGACTCCCTCCAGTTCAGTTACAAAATGTCCCACTTGGGCAGATCACCTCTGCCCCAGAACATGTCCCAATGATCCAAGAATCTGAATCCCTGCCCCTGCACCAGCTCTTAACCACACATTTTATCTGCTAAATCCCCCTTTTCTTGTTCTCGCTGAAACTAATAATTCCCAAGTTACTTCCATTGAGATCCTACATTTTAACCATCTGCTTAACTCCCTTTCATGACTCTTCAGGACCTCATTCCTTTTCCTCCCAATGTGTACAATAACCTCTGCCCGCTCACCCTCCCCCTGAGGAATTCGATACAATGTTCAGAGACGCCCTCAGCCCTGACACCAGGGAGGGAGCACACCATCCTGGAGTCTCGGTCACAGCCACAGATACCCTGTCTGTGACCCTGACTGGCGAGTTACCTAATGTTCTATGTAATTGCCTTCCCAAAGGTTCGCAGCTAAGCCATTCATGGTACCACAGGCCTGTCTGTTGCTGTTGTACATTCCTGAGAGAGGTTATACCCTCCAACAGTATCCCAAACTGTATCCCTGTTAGAGAGGGGAAAAGCCACTGGAGACTCCTGCACTACCTGCCTCTCCTGGCAGTCACCCATCTCCCTGACTGAACCTGTGGTGTGGCCACATCACTGTAACTCGTGTCTATCACACTCTCTGCCCCTTGTATGCTCCTCAGTGGATCCAACTCTTTTTCCAACTCAACCACCCAGTTTGTGAGGAGCTGTAGCTGATCACACTTCCTGCAGACTCAGTCGTCAGGGACACTAGACTATTCCCTGATCTCCCACATCTGGCAGAAGGAGCATTCCACTGCCCTAACTGCCATCTCTGTCAACTCACAGGAAGACAAAGAATAGAATTTTAACTTACCCGTACCACGTTGCTGATCACCCTCCTCATCAGGTATCCCAGTATCCTCCAAAACCCACACTTAAACCTCCAGCAGCACTTCAACAGCAAAGCAGCCCTTCTCAAAATGGCCGCTCCAACAATGGCCTCTCGGCTGGAGCTTGTCTCCTTTTTGTTCACTCCTGGTGGCTGAGCTGATTCCTCCCAGAATCCTCCTCAGTCAGTTCTCAGCAGCACCTTTTGTTAACTTGGGAATATCTTGAATATCTTGGGAAGTCCAGTCATTTCTGCAGCACATTGGTGTCTCTAAAAAGTGAGAGCATAGTTGCTAGGGTGACAGTGACCTGTGATTTCCCCATTGCCTGGATACAGTAGCTATGGGTTACCTCCCACTTGGGGCGATGGAGCGGTGTGCAGTGACAGGGATGGCTGGGTCCAGTCCCTGTAATGCCAGATTTGCAGCTGGACAGAGACTCACAGGCAGAGTTGATCGTAATGGTTGAACGCATAGATGTGAAAAACTATTTCCATTAACATGTCACCTGTGCCACCAGCACATCTGCTTTCTCACTCTACCGCCAAGTCTAGGTGCTTCCTGAGGTCTGCGGCTGGTCTGGAGAAAGCCTGCCCTACACTGGAGCCCATTGGCCTTGGAGGGTCTGGTTGGGGAATCCTGAGGCTGGGTGGATGTGCAGGGCCCTCACACACTGACTAACAGAGGCAGGTGCACCTCCCTCATTCTGACCACACAGAGAACAGGGAGAGGGCAGAGAGAGAGTGGGAGGGAAAGAGAAAAAGAGAGAGAGAGAGGGAGAGAGAGAGAGAGAGAGAGAGAGAGAGGGAGACAGAAAGAGAGACACAGAGAGAGAGGTTTAAATATGAGGAGAGGGAGAGGGAAAAAGTAAGATGTAGAAGATGGAGAGACAAATCGAAAGAAATGAATTTTCAGAATGGAATTGGATAAAAATTAGAAGGGGATAGATTTACA
Organism: Chiloscyllium plagiosum; assembly: GCF_037043375.1. NCBI lineage: Eukaryota > Metazoa > Chordata > Chondrichthyes > Orectolobiformes > Hemiscylliidae > Chiloscyllium > Chiloscyllium plagiosum. The sequence goes on from NW_028270150.1 coordinate 96,353,140, forward strand.
GGACGATGGGGAGAGAACTGAGAAGGGGAAGGGTGCTGTGTCTCTGTGACTCTACGTACAGGACGATAAGGATGGGACCGGGGGTGGGAATAATTAGACAGGTCAGGCCTTGAAGGAATTTGAATTCAAAAATGAGAACATTAAAAAGGGAAGTTGTTGGATCAGGAATGTTTGTTGGTCAATTAGCACAAAGAGAAATGGTAAACCAAACATGATAGGAGTTCAGAATGGGCACAGGTTTGACACTGTGAGGTTAAAGATGATATCAGTGGAATACTCGAGTCTGGATTCATCAAACCCAGAGACGGTGTAGTGTGCAGCATCCCGGATGAAGCAGGCAGGAGACGGAGATATTACAGAGGGGATGGTAAACAAGCTTTGCAATGGAGACGATGTAGGGTCAAACCTCAGGTTAGAGTTAAAGGGAGCCCTGAGGCTACAAACATTTTGGTTCAGCCTGAAGCCAAGGGGTGGATCAAGGCAAATGATAGAAAACTGAATGTGTGACAGGAACCAGGTGTGACAGGTATTGGGCTTCACAAGATTAAAGTGAGAATAGCAGGAGTCTAGTAGTTTATAAATCGACTGGGAGGGAGACAGAGACTTAGTTACAGCAGGAGCAGCAAGCAGCAGAATGGGAAATGACAAGAACATTAATAAAGTTAAACCATGATTCACAGAATTACTAACCAGCAGCGAGAGTCGGATAGTAAATGTGTTGAAAAATCAGAAGTATGTTTCGGATCTGATGTACCAAATTCATCTGGTGATAATTTGCAGAAAAATAGTCAATTGTCCCAGAGAGACTCCGGCCCATTGTGGTAACATTGCAATCTGCTCTCCTCAGATTCTGATCTGTCATCTCTCCCTGTTTCAAGGAACGTTGCAGCTGAGACTCATTTATTAATAGAAGGAGGAATCCACCCAGAGACTCAGTTAGGGCCCACAGAGATTGATATTAATTACAGTCACTGAACAAACAGGTTCATTGAACTCCTTTCAATCCAGTGCCTTTGTCCCAGAGTAAAGTTAAACTTATACCTGGTCTGGGTAGAATGTGTGAGGGTTGCTGAGTAAAGGAACAATGAAAATATGGGAGTGGGCCAAGAGGCATGGATGTTTGTAACAGTGTCCCCTGATGACCAAGATAAAATATAGTTTTATTTATTTGAAGAAGAGTTGAACATGTGACAGCTGTTATTGGCTGAATGGAGTTCTTTGATCAAGTAAAGTTCTTTGGAAATGCTGAGTTCAGCGTGTTTCATGTTCCAGAAGGAATATGACTTCCAAAAGGTGAAGTGTTATTTAATTGACAGGTTAGGAAAATTCAAACATGTGAATTGAAGGACCAATGGCATTCTGACTATAACACAGACTGAGGGACATAACTCAGAGAGAAACACTGTTCAGGTAAAGGGCTCTTGTGGTGCAGTGATAGTCCCCTAAGTATGAGACCTTGTGTTGAAATACCACCTGTTCCAGAGGTGTGTAAAAGCATCTCGGGGACAGGTTGATGAGAAGGGAGATAGACTGCAGGAACATAGACTGTTCATCCCTCATGACCAATATTAGAATCAGAGATGTTTATAATAGATATATAAATGACATGGGCTAATATGTTATTTCTAAAGGACATGATTTCAAGGTTTGGAGGCAACAAGTGAGACAGAAAGATAGTGAAGAGTGAGGAGGACAGGATCAGACATCAGAACATCATTTAAAGCAAAATATTGCTGATGTTGCAAAACTAAAACACAGAATGCTGCAGAAACTCAGCAGATCAGGCAGCATTGGAGAGGGAAGTAGAATTAATGATTCAGTTCGGAGCTGAAAGGGCTGGGAAAATGGGATATTTTATTGTTTCGACAGAGGAAGACAACGTGTGAAATAGTGTCCAGTGTAAAAGGTAAGGAATTTGTTAATGGGGTTGAAAGAGGAAATGAAGCAATGTAAATAAGGCACAAATAAGAAAACTGTGTGTGAAGGAGATTGTAGGAATCAGAGACATCATAAAGTGAAGATCTGAAGCTGGGGAGATCGATATTGAATCCTGAGGCTGGAAAGTTCCTCTGTGGAAAATGAGATGTTGTTCCTCAAGCTTATGCTGTGCTGTGTTCCCACTCTCCCATTAACTGCTCTGTCAGCCTCATTCATCGCACACCACTTCCAACCAGTGGCTGTAATTCTTTCTCTCTCTCTCTCTCTCTCTGTGCCTTGTGGGTACCACCAGCATCTCCACCATCCCCACAGTAACATGGCCGTTTCCCACACAAGCCATCTCCTCCCCCTGTGAGGATGAGAGTACTGAGGTGTAAAAGGCACCCCACCAGCTCAGACCCTGAGACCTCGGTGGGAAGGTTGGCCTTAGAGAGTGTGGCAGCACAAGCTGGTGAGCACCTCACTGCCACAGCTCCGCAGCTGGCTGAAGAAGAAATGCCCCAGGCCGCTGGCACTCGGAGGAACCGGCAGTGACCAGGCAGCTACTCAGGCAGGAGAGGGGCCCGTGGTGTCAGCAATCAGGACCCACATCTGAATGTACAGTGTTTAGCAGCAGGCAGGGAAATGGGATACAATGGGTTCAACTCTTTGCAATTTATAGAAATGATTTGGATGGAGGGATTGAAGGTATGGAGTGAAATCTACTGATGACACAAAGATATCTGGAAAGTGAGTTGTGAAGAGGACATGAGGAGCCTAGAAAGGGTATGGATTGGTTCATTGAGTGGGCAAAGATCTGGCAAATGGAGGAAAATGTGGGGAACTGGGAAACCGTCCATTGTGTCAAAAGAATTAAAAACAAACACCTTATCTGAAAGGTCAGAAGTTGCAGAGCTCTGAGGTGCAGAGGGATCTGGGAGTCCTGGCCCATGAATCACTGAATGCTAGAATGCAGATACAGCAAGTAATCAGGAAAATCTAATAGAACATTATGGCTTATCAGGAACAGAATTGAATGCAGGAATTGAAGGAAGATGTGCTCAAAAAGATTAAATCTGTGATTAATTTGATGTAAAGTGGACAAGGACTAAAACATGCTGGGAAATGGAAACCAGCCTTGACCAAAGTGATTGTGCTAATCCACATGCTGCAGAACCCAGGCAGGCTGCAGCTAGCAACAGACAGTTTGTAACGAACCTGGTTATTGCAGACGCTACAATACACACCTGAAGTCAGGGTTGAATGGTGTCGATGCAATGTCATCCTCAGGGTGATCGGAAACATTGAGATACGTACCAGACACGGGGGGAGGGGGGCACCTCACACATTTATTTGGAGGAGGGTATGTGTTCCCAGCACCTCCAGGAATGGAGACCTGAGGATGACCTGACCATTGTCATGCCAACGCCTGGCTGGGTCGGATTGATCAGGGTGATCGAGCCTGATCAATCCATTGGTTAATGGTGAAGACCCTCCCAAAAGGACACGAAGATTTAGAGTGTAAGAATTGCCACAACACCACGCTCAGGGCGGTAACTCGAGACAAACCACCAAGAAAGGAAGATACCCCTGAAATCATTGGGAGATGACCAGGTGACATCATGATGTAGGGCACGGTCGAGTTCTAGTGTGGGGGGATATGAACATCCAGAGTTAAGGTAAAGCACAAGATAGCATTTGTAGTGTAAATGGTTAAATTATATTGTATTTTGTTATGATAGTGTTAATTGTGTGAAATAAATGATCATTATTGTTTATTATTATGAAGAGTTTTCTCAGTTCTTTTGCTGGATATGATTTAAAACACACTGTGTAGCAGGGACAACAAATTGGCCCCCCCAAGATCAGACCTCGACAAGAAGTGACTTTGTCGATCTGAGATCGAAGCCCGTGGAACCTAGTATTCCTTGAGATTTTGCCTGAGATGGTTGTTAAGAGGACAGCTGTCCCACGCGAAGGCCAGGGGTTCAAGTAAATCAAAGAGAACTGAATGGTCTAAACTGAACTGTGCTTTAAAAGATAAAACCACCAGATGTTTACTCCTAAACCAACAAACGTCTGTACTGTGTGTGTGTGTGTGACCGGTAAGGTAAAACACTGAATGTCAGTAGACACCCGATGTGATTAGGACCGGATCATAATGAAAGCCATACCCTCAGTCTTATCCACCCCTTATACCCCGTAGTTTAATTGAAAATGACAGAGAATGACACAAGAGTAGAGTATGGGTAACAACACCTGAGACAGTATATTAGTTAGAAAAAGCGGTCCACGTGGGCAGAATTTTGTTGTAGCGATGAAATGGGCCCAGGATCCCCAGGGCAGAAGTATTGGGATAATTTTATTAGAACTCAAGGGAAATGTGCTTCCAAACTCGATGAGTTCACAGCGATAATGTGCTGTCAAGAGCAATTCTTAGGGACAGAGCGGGAATTAAATTCCATCTGTAAGGAACCAAGGGACGGAAAAAGGGAAATCCTGGAGTTAGAATTGAAAATGCAGTTCTGGTCCAGAGAAATCAAGTAAACCTCCTACCCACGGGTCAATACCAAACCCAATGAGAATGAGCATACTGAGATCCCCAACACACAGTGTCAGCTAATGAAGCTACTGAGAAGACAGGAAGGGAGTTGGGAAATAAATGGACTGTTTTAATAGGAAGGTTATGTGAGGGGATTTTAACCTTCCAAACATAGACTGGGACTGCCATAGTCTTCAGAGTTTAGGTGGAGAGGAATTTATAAAGTGTGTACAAGAAAGTTTTCTGATTCAGTATGTGGATGTACCCACTAGAGAAGGTGCAAAACTTGACCTACTCTTGGGAAATAAGTGTTCCCCCAGTGAGGTGTCAGTGGGGGAGCACTTTGGGGCCATTGACCATAATTCTGTTAGCTTTAAATTAGTGATGAAAAAGGAGAGACCAGATCTAAAAGTTAAAGTTCTAAATCGGAGGAAGGCTAATTTTGACGGTATTAGGCAAGAACTTTCAAAAGCTGATTTGGGGCAGATGTTCACAGGGAAAGGGACGGCTGGAAAATGGGAAAACATAAAAAATGAGATAACGAGAGTCCAATGATAGTATATTCCTGTTAGGGTGAATAGAAAGGTTGTTAGGTGTAAGGAATGCTGGATGACGAAAGCAATTGAGGGTCTACTTAAGAAAGAGAAGGAAACATATGTCAGGTATAGACAAGGTAGATCGAGTGAATCCTTACAAGAGTATAAAGGCAGTAGGAGGATACTTAAGAGTGAGATCAGGAGGGCAAAAAGGGGACATGAGATGACTTTGGTAAATAGGATTCAGGAGAATCCAAAGGGGTTTTACAAATACATTAAGGACAAAAGGGTAGCGAGGGAGAGAACAGGGTCCCTCAAAGATCAGCAAGGCGGCCTTTGTGTGGAGCCGCAGGAGATGGGGGAGACACTAAATGAGTATTTTGCATCAGTGTTTACCGTGGAAAAGGACATGGAAGGTATAGAATGTAAGGAAATAGATGGTGACATCTTGCAAAATGTCCATATTACAGAGGAGGAAGTGCTGGATATCTTAACATGCATAAATGTGGATAAATCCCCAGTACCTGATCAGGTGTACCCTAGACCTCTGTGGGAAGCAAGGGTAGTGATTGCTGGGACCATTGCTGAGATATTTGTGTAATCAATAGTCACAGGTGAGGTGCCGGAAGACTGGAGCCTGGCTAACATGATGCCACTGTTTAAGAAAGGTGGCGTGGACAAGCCAGGGAACTATAGACCAGCGAGTCTGACGTTTTTTAGTCGGCAAGTTGGAGGGAGTCCTGAGGGACAGGATGTACTAGTATTTGGAATGACAAGGACTAATTAGGGAAGGTGAACATGGCTTTGTGTGTGAGAAATCATGTCTCACAAATCTTTTTTAACAAGTATCAAAGGGGATTAATGAGGATGGAGCAGTGGATGTGATCTACATGGATTTCAGTAAGGCATCCAACAAGGTTCCCCATGGGAGACTGGTTCGGAAAGTTAGATCTCACGGAATATACGGAGAAGTAGCCATTTGGAAACAGAAGTGGCTGAAAGGTAGAAGATAAGAGGATGGTGGCACAGGGTTGTTTTTCTGACTGGAGGCCTGTAAACAGTAGATTCCAACAAGGCTTGGTGCTGGGTCCACTACTTTTCGTGATTTATGGAAATGTTATGTATGTAAGCATAAGAGGTATAGTGAGTAAGTTTGCAGATGACATCAAAATTGGAGATGCTGTGGACAGCGAAGAAAGCTACCTCAGATTAAAATGGGATCTTGATCAGATGGGCCAATAAGTGGAAGATGGAGTTTAATTTAGATAAATGCAAAGTGCTGCAGTTTGGGAAAGCAAATCTCAGCAGGACTTAATCACTTAATGTTAAGATCCGAGGGAGTGTAGATGAACAATGAGACCTTGGAGTGCAGGGTCAAAGCTCCTTGAAAGTGGAGTCACAGGTAGATAGGAGAGTGAAGAAGGCGTTTGGTATGCTTTCCTTTATTGGTCAGGGTATCAAGTACAGGAGTTTGGAGGTCATGTTGCGGCTGTACAGGCTGTACACTGGTTGGGTCACTGTTGGAATATTGTGTGCAATTCTGGTCTCCTTCCTACTGAAAGGATGTTGTCAAACTTGAAAGGGTTCTGAAAAGATTTACAAGGATGTTTCCAGGGTTGCAGGATTTGAGCTATAGGGGAAGCTGTTTTCCCTGGAGCATCAGAGACTGAGGGATGACCTTATAGAGGCTAATAAAATCATGAAGGGCATGGATAGGATAAATAGACTAAGCCTTTTCTCGGGCGTGGAGGAGTCCAGAACTTGAGGGCATAGGTTGAGAGTGAGAGGGGAAAGATATAAAAGAGCTCTAAGGGGCAGCTTTTTCATGCAGAGTGTGATATGTGTGTGGAATGAGCTGTGAGATGATGTGGTGAAGGCTGGTACAACTGCATCATTTAAAAGGCATCTGAATGGGTATATGAATAGGAAGGTTTAGTGGGATATGGGCTGGGTGCTGGCAGGTGTGACTAGATTGAGTTCGGATATCTCGTCAGCATGAACAGATTGGACTGAATGGTCTGTTTCCGTGCTGTACATCTCTATGACTCTGAATCTATGACCTGGTCTGGCCGACATATGACTCCAGACCCCCAGCAGTGTGATTGATTCTCAGTTGCCCCCTGAACAGGCCGGGCAAGCCATTCAGTTGTCCCAGTCATTACAAAGTCTCAGAGAAATGAAACTGGACGGATCACCTGGCACCGCCCTAGGCATCGGAAAATGCAGGAACAGCCCTGTCGATCCTGCAACGTCCTCCTTACTGACATCTGGGGGCTACTGCCAAAACTGGGAGAGCTGTCCCATGGGCTAGTCAAGCAACAACCTGTCATAGTCATACTCACAGAAACATACCTTACAGACTCTGTCCTAGTCACACCATCACCATCCCTGAATATGTCCTGACAGACCCAGCAGAGATGACAGCACCATGGGGAACAGTCAGGAGAGAGTTCCCCTGTGAGTCCTCCACATTGACCCCGGACCCCACGAAGTCTCATGGCTTCAAGTTAAACATGGGCAAAGAAACCTCATGCTAATTAACACGTACCATCTCCCTCAGCTGATGAATCAGTTCTCCTCCATGTTGAATCACACTTGGAGGAACCACTGAAGGTGAAAGGACACAACATGTACCCTGGGGGGGGGGGGGGGGGGGGGGGATTTCAATGTTCACCATCAAGAGTGTCTCGGCAGCAGTACGACTGATTGAGTTGGTCGGGTCAGAAAGGACAGAGCTGTTAGGCTGGGTCTGCGGCAGGTGGTGAGGGAACCAACAAGAGGGAAAAACTTACTTGACCTCATCCTAACTGTGATGAGGTTGCTCCTTTAACAAGGTGATGTTGGCCTTGGTATTATTTTCAGGAGTTCGTAAAAACACAGGTTCTGAAAAGACTGGGTTTGATGGGTTTTCGGGCCAGTTTGATTATAGCTAACAGATACTACCTCAGGCAAAAGACTTTTGAGATTTAGAAAAAAAGGTGAAATGGGAAGTGGCCAGTTCTCCCAACTCAGCTGCTCACTGATTTGGTCTGGTTTTTGGCAGCCTGGCTATTCACTGAAAGCAGTCAGGCAGGTTTAAAGCTGCTGGACCCAAAGGAGCAGGTCTGTGCTGATCCTCCTCTCTCTCTGACATCTCTCCTGGAAGACCCTGTGTTTGTGTTTACCTTGTGTGCCCAGTAGGATTGTCACAAACATTTGGAACAGCATCATTAAGTTGGGAGAATTTGTTGGGTTTTCAGATAGGTTAAATTATTTGGTACTGGATCAATGGTGCTGGAAGCGCACAGCAGTTCAGGCAGCATCCGAGGAGCTTCAGCAAAATCGACGTTTCGGGCAAAAGCCCTTCATCAGGAATAAAGGCAGAGAGCCTGAAGCGTGGAGAGATAAGCTAGGGGAGGGTGGGGGTGGGGGTGGGGAGAGAGTAGCATAGAGTACAATGGGTGAGTGGGGGAGGAGATGAAGGTGATAGGTCAGGGAGGAGAGGGTGGAGTGGATCGGTGGAAAAGGAGCTGGGCAGGTCGGACAAGTCCGGATAAGTCAAGGGGACTGGAAGTTAGAAACTAGGATGAGGTGGGGGAAAGGGAAATGAGGAAGCTGTTGAAATCCACATTGATGCCCTGGGGTTGAAGTGTTCCGAGGCGGAAGATGAGGCGTTCTTCATCTAGGCGTCTAGTGGTGAGGGAGCGGTGGTGAAGGAGGCCCAGGACCTCCATGTCCTCGGCAGAGTGGGAGGGGGAGTTGAAATGTTGGGCCACGGGGCGGTTTGGTTGATTGGTGCGGGTGTCCCGGAGATGTTCCCTAAAGCGCTCTGCTAGGAGGCGCCCAGTCTCCCCAATGTAGAGGAGACCGCATTGGGATCAACGGATACAATAAATGATATTAGTGGATGTGCAGGTAAAATTTTGATGGATATGGAAGGCTCCTTTAGGGCCTTGGATAGAGGTGGGGGAGGAGGTGTGGGCACAGGTTTTACAGTTCCTGCGGTGGCAGGGGAAAGTGCCAGGATGGGAGGGTGGGTCGTAGGGGGGCGTGGACCTGACAGGTAGTCACGGAGGGAACGGTCTTTGCAGAAGGCGGAAAGGGGTGGGGAGGGAAATATATCCCTAGTGGTGGGGTCTTTTTGGAGGTGGCGGAAATGTCGGCGGATGATTTGGTTTATGCGGGGGTTTGTAGGGTGGAAGGTGAGCACCAGGGGCGTTCTGTCCTTGTTACGGTTGGAGGGGTGGGGTCTGAGGGCGGAGGTGCGGGATGTGGACGAGATGCGTTGGAGGGCATCTTTAACCACGTGGGAAGGGAAATTGTGGTCTCTAAAGAAGGAGGCCATCTGGTGTGTTCTATGGTGGAACTGGTCCTCCTGGGAGCAGATCCGGTGGAGGCGGAGGAATTGGGAATACGGGATAGCGTTTTTGCAAGGGTAGGGTGGGAAGAGGTGTAATCCAGGTAGCTGTGGGAGTCGGTGGGTTTGTAAAAAATGTCAGTGTCAAGTCGGTCGTCACTAATGGAGATGGAGAGGTCCAGGAAGGGGAGGGAGGTGTCAGAGATGGTCCAGGTAAATTTAAGGTCAGGGTGGAATGTGTTGGTGAAGTTGATGAATTGCTCAACCTCCTCGCGGGAGCACGAAGTGTCGCCAATGCAGTCATCAATGTAGCGGAGGAAGAGGTGGGGAGTGGTGCCGGTGTAATTACGGAAGATCAACTACTCTACAGCAGCTGCCTGAATTGCTGTGCTCTTCCAGTACCATTGATCCAGAATCTGGTTTCCAGCATATGCAGTCATTGTTTTTACCTTTTTTACCTAAATTATTTGGTATACTGCTGTCTTTTTCAGTGTTTAATTTGTCAATCTCGTGAATAAATCCTGTTTTGTTTGAAACTATGTGATTTGACCAGTTGCATCCCTCCTGAAATATCTGCGTTACACCTTCTTCAAACAATTGGCAAAATGAGGGTCTGGGCTATTTTCTTGAAATGTTTTGAGGGGGTCGGGCCTGGTCTATAACAGATTGGGGACTCTTTGTGGGATTTGTTCTGCAGTTCCAAATTGGGATTAGGGTTGTTGGTCTCGAAGACAGCGAGTGGTAGGTGTTCGTGTCTTTTGTTCCAGGTGTTGAATTCGGTCGGGTCAACCAGTGCTTGGGATAGCAATGACTCTTTCAGTCACCAAGAGGTTTCTGGGGATGGAAGAAGTGACTTTGGGGGTTTTACAAGCTGCTGGAATTAGCGGACAAGCTGGGGTTGGAGCTGTCTCCTTTTTAAGGAAAGGAGAGATAATTACAGCAATTCAACGCCTGGAACAGCAATAGCTCAGCATTTCAATTTGCAGAACAAAAAGGAAAAGAGAGAGAAAGAGAGAATAGGGTGAAAACGAGAGAGGAGAGTGAGGAAAAGTAGAAAGAGAGGGAGTTTGAACTTCAGAACATAGAACATTACCGTGCAGTACAGGCCCTTCGACCCTCGATGTTGCACCGACCTGTGAAACCTATCTGAAGCCCATCTAACCTACATTATTCCAATGACCATTTAAATGCCCTTAAAGTTGCCGGGTCTACTACTGTTACTGGCAGTGCATTCCACACACCTCCTACTAAAGAAACTACCTCTGACATCTGTCTTATATCTCTGACCCGTCAATTTAAAGCTATATTCCCTCGTGCTGGAAATTGTCACTGCGACAGGAAAGCCAGTTTAAAGGGATGGTGATGAACACTGAAGGGAAGCTTGATGAGGAGGAGAGTAAGGATGAGCAAACCCATGGTAGCCAAGAGACTGGTGAGAAACTGTTTAAATATATTCAAGCATGGCCTCAAGTTGATGAGGAGGATGTGGAAACTTATTCCATCTCAGTTGAAAAGGTGGCTAAAAGAATGCAGTGGCCAGTGACAATGTGGGTTTATGAGGAGGTGAACAAAGCCATTTTAAGTGTATTTGAGCATGTGCCAGAAGCCCACAGACAATGCTTCAGGAATCTAAGAAGGGAATCTGGTCAAACCTCCACTGAATTTGAAAGGATCAAACAAAGTAATTTTGATCAGTGCATTAAAAATGGAGCAAACATACAATGCTCAGAGAGAAATGATTATTTTGGAGAAGTTCAAAAATTCACTCCTTGAGCTAGTGAGAACTCATGTGGAAGAGCAGAGAGTTAAACAACAAGGTTAGCAGCTGGAATGGCTGATGGTTATGAGTTGGTCTATGAATCAAATTTTAGCTTCCAACATCGATATCAATCCGTGAGGGATAGTAATTGGGGAAAAGAGAAATCCTGACGTGGAAAGGGAGAGGTAGATCTCGGTGAAGATCATAAGGATAACTTACCCACAGGGTAAAAAAGAAACACTAGAAACAGACAAAACAGCTCTGTTTTTTTTCACTGTAATAAAGAGGCCGCATGAAATCACAGTGTTGGTGGGTTAGCAAAAGCACTGGGAAGCCAGATATAGGAAAACAGGATAAGCCAGTGAATTTTGTTGGAAAGATAACAAAAAGCACAGTGGAGGCTAGAAAGTTGCACTGGGAATGTACAAGCAGGTCGGAGGTTGATTGAGGAGAAAGTGCCAGACCTTCTTAAACCATAGCTGAAAATGTGTTGCTGGAAAAGCGCAGAAGGTCAGGCAGCATCCAAGGAGCAGGAGAATTAACGTTTCAGGCATGAGCCCTTCTTCAGGAAGCCCTTCTTCTGACCTGCTGCGCTTTTCCAGCAACACATTTTCAGCTCTGATATCCAGCATCTGCAGTCCTCACTTTTTCCCTTCTTAAACCATACACCTGTGAAGGTAAAGTTTACTTACATAGGGCAGGAGCAGCAGGTAAAGAGATTACAATCTTAAGAGATAGAGGATCCTCTCAGTCTGTAATGACGAAAGATGAGGACATATGTATCTCTGAAGGACTATTACCAGGAAAGATACGAGAAACAGGAATTCACAGTGAGACAGGAAGCGCTCAGTTATGCAAAGTGAGGTTAGTGTGTCCAGTGAAGGGTGGAGATGTTGTGGTGGGAGTACTGAACAAACTCTCAGCTCCAGCAATACAGTTTGTCCTTGTTAATGATATAGCTGTGTCACACGTAGAAGTGCTGACTCCTGTGGTTGAAAAGCCAGTGGAAACTCAGGCAACTGAGCTATTGCAGGACCCGTATCCTGGGATTTTACCTGACAATGTGGTAACAAGGTCACAGAGTCACCAGTTGAAACGGAAGAGATCAAAGAGTGAAGATAAGAAAGTTGAAGTGGAATTAATAGAGACCCCGTTTGATCACATGGTTGAGACAAGCCCGGAGCAGGTAGATGACTCAGCAGATATCTTTAGCTCAGATAGATGAACAGAGTTACAGCAGAAAGATGAAAATTTAAGGCAATTATATCAAAAGGCATACAGGAAACGAATCCCAATGTATCCCTGAACGTTATTATCTTAAAAATTATGTCTTAATAGGAAATGGAGTCCATCACATATTCAGGCAGATGAGAAATGGGCAGAGGTTCATCAAGTTATATTGCCAGTGAGTTATAGAAAGGAGGTGTTGCGAGTGGTGCATGAGCTACCTCTAGGGGGTCAGTTAGGAGTGAGAAAAGATCACGCTGAAATACAAGAACATTTTTGCTCGCCTGGACTGCGCTGGTTGAATTTTGCCAGACATATCACATTTGTCAGGTCATTGGAAAACCCCAGGCTATAATAAAAGCTGCCCCTTTAATACCTGTTCCTGCATTTAAGGAACCTTTTATGAGAATCATAATTGATTGTATAGGACCCCTACCAAAACCAAAAAGTGGGAATCAGTATTTGTTATCAATACAGGAAGTGTCCATGAGATTTCCAGAGGCTGTCCCATTATGCAATATCACAGCTAAAAGGATTGTAGAGGAGTTACCCAATTCTTTCACGAGGTATGGAGTACCCACAGAGAAAATCAGATGAAAGATCAAACTTTACAGCAAAATTATTCAAGGAGGTTATCCAGAGCTTAGGAATAAAACAATTCAAACCTACAGTGTACCATCCAGTATCGCAGGGAGTACTAAAAAGGTGGTATCAGACATTAAAGACCATGTTGAGGGCTTACAGTCAAAACTATCCAGACGGTTGGGATGAGGGAATTTATACTTCTTGCGATCGGAGATGCACCAAATGACTCGACCAAATTCAATCCATTTCATAGAATCCCGACTGCATAGCAACAGGCCCTTTGGCCCATCATGTCCACACCGATCCTCCGAAGAGTAACCCACCCAGACTCATTCCCCTACTCTGTATTTATCCCTGACAAATGCACATAACCTACACATCCCTGAACACTATGGGCAATTTAGCATGGGCAATTCACTGAACCTGGACATATTTGAATGGGGGAGGAAACCGGAGCACCCAGAGGAAACCCAAGCAGACACAGGGTGAATGTACAAACTCCACACAGTCAGTTCGCCCGGGACAGCTCAGAAGAAATAACCAAGTCCAGAGGATTCTGAATTGGGCATTCCTCCAATTAAATTGGACAATGAGGAAGTTGTCAGAAATTGGGATAAATGATTGAGTTACCTTCCAGTGGAAAATCAAAATGACCTGAAAGTTATTGCTATCACATGGGGAGGTATGTGGGAAGAAGCTGGGAAGTAGATCCCGAATTATGTATGTTGTAGATAGAGGAGATGCTGTTCCGATTAAGCAAACTCCTTACCGGAATAACCCTCTAAAGCTGGCACAGGTTCAAAAGGAGATTGAACACATGCTCCAAGATGACATAATCGAAGTGAGTTACAGTGAGTAGAGCTAAACCATAGTCATGGTGCCAAAACCAAATAGTACCCAACGGTAAGGTGTGGGCTATTGCAAAGTCAACGCAGTTACAAAGTCTGATGCATATCCACTTCCGTGTTTGGAAGATTGTGCTGAAAGTGTGGGAGGAGCAATGTGTATTTCTAAGTCAGATTGCTCAAAAGATACTGTCAGGTGCATTTGTCCGAAAGTGCAAAGACAATTTCAGCTTTCGTAACGGAGAATAGACTGTATCAGTTTAAAGTAATGTCGTTTGGAGTGAAAAATGTGCCAGTCATGTTTCAGAGACTAACCAATAATATCACTGCTGGATTACCCAACTGTGTCATATATGTTGATGACCTGGTGATATTTAGTCACATATGGAATGAACATTTGTAACGATTTATCAGACTTGTTCCATCAACTTCGGAAGGCAGGCTTGGTGATAAACCTGGTTAAAAGTAAACGGTAAAAGCCCAGGTCACCTTCCTGGGCCATGTTATTGGACAGGGATAAATGACCCCATGGGATACAACAACCAAGGGAATTGGGGAGTATCCCATGTAATCGACAATAAACGCAGTACTACAATTCCTGGGATTGAGTGGACTTTACCACATTTTAGCAGTATGGCTGCTCTACTCACGGAATTGCTAAAGAAAGGCAAGGCATTTCAGTGGGCATTGGACTGTCAGAGGCATTTGACAGCCTGAAAACTGTGTTAGCTACTGTCGCAGTACTAGCTACACCAAATTGTGCAAAGCCATTCAAGGTGGCTATTGATGCAAGTGATGTGGATGTTAGTGCTGTGCTCTTGTGGGAAGATGCATATCTGAGACAATCTTACACAGTAATCATAACCCATTGAAATTTCTGGAGAAATTTAAGGACACAAATGCAGTCTGTTCAGATGGAGCCTGTTGCTTTAGCTATTCAATTTAAAAATTGTGCACGTGGCAGGATGACAAAACATGATTGCAGATGCAGTGGCGAGACTTGAATGAGAAATGGAGGCATTCATGGCAGGAATAAAATAGACTGAAACAAAATGTACCAATGCATGTTTGTGTGATTGTTGTCATTGTAATGTATGTGTCTGTTATGAAGTACAAAGAGTTTACAATTAAGGGGTTTTAAATTGAAGGCAGCTTTGGTTTAGTGGGTTCATTTCATTTTAGGGTGAGGTACGATGGTGCTGCTTGTTTAACAAGGAGATGTTATACTTGGTTTCAGTTTCAAAAGGTTGTAAAAACACAGAGTCTGAAAAGTCTGGGCTTAGATGGGTTTTTGGGCCAGTTTGATTAACAAATAACAGATACTGCCTCAGGCAAAATGCTTTCAGCTTTTGTATCAAAACAATGAAAGGGGAGAGGCCAGTTCTCACAGCTCAGCCTCCCTGTGTTTGTTTTGGGTTTTTTGGCAGTCTAGCTATTCATTGGGAGATGTCGAGATGTTGTAAAGCTGCTGGACCCAAAGGAGCCGGTCCATGCTTATCCTCGTCTCTCTCTCTGACATCTCTCCTGGAAGACCCTGTGTTTAATTTACCTATGGTCTTCCAGGGGTGTTTAAAGGGTTTTCTTGCTTGCATTTGAAACAACATCATTAAGGTGCGATAATATGTTGGGCTTTCAGATAGGTTATGATATTTGGTATGCAGTTGTCTTTTGTTTGTGTTTCATTCAGTAATCTTGGAAATAAATTTGTTTTGCTTAAAACTATGTGGTTTGACCAACTGCATACCTCCTGGAATATCCACGTTACAATTGCTTTACATAACGAACACAGTTCGGATCTTGACTACTGTAAGAATAATCGGGTAGTTATGGTCAGGGACTTTAACTTTCCAAACCTTGACTGGGACTGCCTTAGTGTTAACAGTTTAGATGAAGAGGAATTTCTTAAGTGTGTACAAGGCAATTTTCTGATTCAGTATGTGGATTTACCTACTAGAGAAGGTGCAAAACCTGACCTGCTCTTGGGAAAGAAGGCAGGGCAGGTGACTGAGGTGTCAGTGGGGGAGCACTTTGGGGCCAGCAACCATAATTCTATTTGTTTTAAAATAGTGATGGAAAAGTATAGACCAGATCTAAAAGTTGAAGTTCTAAATTGGAGAAAGGCCAATTTTGACGGTATTAGGCAAGAACTTTCAAAAGCTGATTGGAGGCAGATGTTTGCAGGTAAAGGGATGGCTGGAAAATGGGAAGCCTTCAGAAATGATATAACAAGAATCCAGAGAAAGTATATTCCTGTCAGGGTAAAGGGAAGTCTGGTAGGTATAGGGAATGCTGGATGACTAAAGAAATTGAGGGTTTGGTTAAGAAAAAGAAGGAAGCATATGTTAGGTACAGACAGGATAGATCGAGTGAATTCTTAGAAGAGTATAAAGAAAGTAGGCGTATACTTAAGAGGGAAATCAGGAGGGCAAAACAGGGACATGAGATAGCTTTGGCAAATAGAATTAAGGAGAATCCAAAGGGGTTTTACAAATATATTAAGGACAAAAGGATAACTAGGGAGAGAATAGGGCCCCTCAAAGATCAGCAAGGCGGCC
This sequence comes from Chiloscyllium plagiosum, assembly GCF_037043375.1. NCBI lineage: Eukaryota > Metazoa > Chordata > Chondrichthyes > Orectolobiformes > Hemiscylliidae > Chiloscyllium > Chiloscyllium plagiosum. The sequence goes on from NW_028270150.1 coordinate 96,369,442, forward strand.
TTTGTGTGGAGCCACAGAAAATGGGGGAGATACTAAATGAATATTTTGCATCAGTATTTACTGTGGAAAAGGATATGTAGGGAAATAGATGGTGACATCTTGCAAAATGTCCAGATTACAGAGGAGGAAGTGCTGGATGTCTTGAAACGGTTAAAGGTGTATAAATCCCCAGGACCTGATCAGGTGTACCTGAGAACTCTGTGGGAAGCTAGGGAAGTGATTGCTGGGCCTCTTGCTGAAATATTTGTATCATCGATAGTCACAGGTGAGGTGCCGGAAGACTGGAGGTTGGCAAACGTGGTGCCACTGTTTAAGAAGGGTGGTAAAGACAATCCAGGGAAGTGTAGACCAGTGAGCCTGACCTCGGTGATGGGCAAGTTGTTGGAGGGAATTCTGAGGGACAGGATGTGCATGTATTTGGAAAGGCAAGGACTGATGCAGGAGAGTCAACATGGCTTTGTGCATGGGAAATCATGCCTCACAAACTTGATTGCGTTTTTGAAGAAGTAACAAAGAAGATTGATGAGGGCAGAGCAGTAGATGTGATCTATATGGACTTCAGTAAGGCGTTCGACAAAGTTCCCCATGGAAGACTGATTAGCAAGATTAGATCTCATGCAGTACAGGGAGAACTAGCCATTTGGATACAGAACTGGCTCAAAGGTAGAAGACAGAGGGTGGTGGTGGAGGGTAGTTTTTCAGACTGGAGGCCTGTGACCAGTGGAGTGCCACAAAGATCGGTGCTGGGTCCTGTACTTTTTGTCATTTACATAAATGATTTGGATGCGAGCATAAGAGGTAGAGTTAGTAAGTTTGCAGATGACACCAAAATTGGAGGTGTAGTGGACAGCGAAGAGGGTTACCTCAGATTAAAACAGGATCTGGACCAGATGGGCCAATGGTCTGAGAAGTGGCAGATGGAGTTTAATTCAGATAAATGCGAGGTGCTGCATTTTGGGAAAGCAAATCTTAGCAGGATTTATACACTTAATGGTAAGTGTATAAATCCTGTTGCTGAACAAACAGACCTTGGAGTGCAGGTTCATAGCTCCTTGAAAGTGGAGTCGCAGGTAGATAGGTTAGTGAAGGAGGCATTTGGTATACTTTCCTTGATTGGTCAGAGTATTGAGTACAGGAGTTGGGAGGTCATGTTGCGGCTGTACAAGACATTGGTTAGGCCACTGTTGGAATATTGCGTGCAGTTCTGGTCTCCTTCCTATCAGAAAGATGTTGTGAAACTTGAAAGGGTTCAGAAAAGATTTACAAAGATATTGCCAGGGTTGGAGTATCTGAGCTACAGGGAGAGGCTGAACAGGCTGGGGCTGTTTTCCCTGGAGTGTTGGAGGCTGAGGGGTGACCCTATAGAGGTTTACAAAATTATGAGGGGTATGGATAGGATAAATAGACAAAGTCTTTTCCCTGGGGTCGGGGAATCCAGAACTAGAGGGCATAGGTTTAGGGTGAGAGGGGAAAGATATAAAAGAGACCTCAGGGGCAACTTTTTCACACAGAGGGTGGTACGTGTACGGAATGTGCTGCCAGAGGATGTGGTGGAGGCTGGTACAATTGCAACATTTAAGAGGCATTTGGATGGGTATATGAATAGGAAGGGTTTGGAGGGATATGGGCCGGGCACTGGCAGGTGGGACTAGATTGGTTTGGGATATCTGGTTGGCATGGACGAGTGGGACTGAAGAGTCTGTTTCCATGCTGTACATCTCAACGACTCTATGACTTTCTTGAAATGTTTTGAGGATGTCTGACCTGGTTGTAACACTCAGCAATCTGCCATGAGCAGACACATCTGTCCATGACAGTGTCAGGAACAGCGATCACCATACAGTCCTTAAGGAGACAAAGTCTCCCTTTCACATTGAGAATAACCTCCATCGTGTTGAGTGGTTCTATCCCAATGCTAAATGGGACAGACTTCAAACAGATCTAACAACTCATGGGTTGACATCCATGGTGTGATGTGGGCCATTAACAGAAGCACAGTCTGTGACCTCATGGTCCAGCTCATCGTCAACTCAACCATGACCATCAAGCCAGGGATCACCCGTGGGTCAATGGAGAGTGCAGGGGAGCATGCCAGCAGTAATACCAGGCACAGCTGAAGATGTGGTATCAACCTGGTGAAGCCACCAAACGAACTATTTGCATGTCAATCAGCATAAACAGCAAGTGACAGACAGAGCTAAGCGAACCCATAACGAATGGATCAGATCGAAGCTCTGCAGTCCTGCCACATCCAATCGTGAATGGGGATGGGCAATTAAACAACTCACTGGAGGAGGAAACTCCACGAATATTCCAATCCTGAATGATGGAAGATTCCAGCAAATCAGTGCAAAAATATAAGGATGAACCTTTTGCAGCAAACTTCAGCCAGAAGTACTGAGTGGATGATCCATCTCACCCTCCTCCAATGTTGCCCAGTATTACAGGTACCAGTCTTAAGGCAATTCGATTCACTGCACATGACATCACAAAATGGCTGGAAACACTGGATGCTGCAAAGGCTATAGGCCCTGACAACATTCCAGCAATAACACTGGAGTCATGTGCTCCAGAACTTGTTGCTCCCCAAGCCAAGCTGTTCCAGTACAGTTATAACATTGGTATTTACCAACCATGTGTAAAATTGCCCAGATACGTCCTGTTTCTATTAAGCATTTCAAATTCAACCCGGCCAGCTACCGCGCCCTTCCATCTATTCTCGATCACCAGTAAAGTTTTGGAAGGTGACATCAGTCATGCTATTGAGCAGCTCCCAGTCAGCAATAACCTACTCAGTGACACCCAGTTTGGGTTCACCAGGTCCACCCAGCTCCTGACCTCATTACAGCCTTGGTTCAAATATGGACAAAAGAGCTGAATTCCAGAGGGGCGGTGAGAATATAGCGTAACATCAAGACCAATTGGACTGAGTGTGGTATCAAGGAGTGTGAGCAAAACTGGAATTAATGGAGGACAAGTTCCTCAGTGGTTGGAGTCAGGCCAGACACAGAGGAAGATGGTTGTGATTACATCACAACCATCACTTACATCACTCACAACTCCTCAGATATTGAAGCAGTTCATGTTCAAATACTACAAGACCTGGATAATGTCCAGGCTTGGCTTGACAAGTGGCAAGTTATATTCAAAGCACACACATGCCAGTCTATGACCAGCATCAACAAGAGAAAATCTAACAACTGGCCCTTGAATTTAAATGGTGTGAACATCACTGAATCCTCAAATGTCAACATCCTGGGGATTATATTGACCAGAATCTCCACTGGATTCGCCACATAAACACAGTGGCAACAAGAGCAGGTCAGAGGCAGGGTACACAGTGATGAGGAAATCATCTCTTCACTTCCAAAAGCCTATCCGCCTTCTACAAGGCAGAAATCGGGAGTGTGAGAGAATACTCACCACTTGCCTGAATAAGTGAAGTTCCAACAACACTCAGGAAGCTGACACCATCCAGGACAAAGCAGTCTGCTTGATTAGCACTACATCCATAAGCATCCATTCCCTCGACCTTCGATGTTCAGTTGTAGTGGTGTGTAGTATGTGCTGTAGAAAATCACCAAAGAACATCAGACAGCAACTTCTAAACCCACAACCACTTCCATTCAGAAGGACAAGAATAGCAGATGCCACCCCCCTTCAAGTTCCCCTTCCAGCCCCTCACCGTCCAGATTTGAAATACATCATCGTTCCTCCACAATGACGGGGCCAAAATCCTGGAATTCCCTCCCTAATGGCATTGTGGGTCAACCCACAGCAGGTGGACTGCAGCAGTTCAAGAAGGTAACTCACCACCACCTTCCCAAGGGGCAACTAGGGATGGGCAATAAATACCGGGCAGCCAGCGATGCCCAGATTCCACCAATGAATATGTAATTTCCTCGACACATCTCCATGCTGTTCTCTATACAGATTCATCCTCTGCACTGTGTGATACTCTGACGAGTGACATGGTGAATGCCTGTCACTCTGCACTAAACACTGAGATAAACCTGACAGATCTCAAGTAAACACAAAGTGAATGAGCCTTTAGAAAGTTAGCTCAGAGCCAGATGCATGAAATGTGCCCATGCCCCTGACTGTGAACCAACCTGGCAGAAGCAGGTACGATATCATTGTCTCTGAGCTCCACAGTGAAGGGTGAGTTAATCTGAAAGCAGCCAGAATGATGTGGTGAGGCTGGGGTTTGGTGATGCCCACACACACGGACAGAGTGTGGGAGAGGACAGTGTTGATGGAGCATGCAGTGAAATGGTGCTGATGGTGGAGATGGATGAAGACCTGGAGAAGCAAACAGTGAGCTCCTGCCTCCAGGTAACTGCCCAGGCTTTCCTGTTGGGAACTGGCACCATCTGGTTTCCATAGGAACTGAAGGAAGGATTAGAATCTCCATCGAAATGAGGCAAGACCAGCTCCTAATGAGATAGAACAGCATGAAAATGAAGTGGTCACCCCTCACTAGTGAGATTCAGAATTCGCTGTTTAAACCAGAAATGGGAAAATTGGAAATAGGTTTCACAACAAAATCTAATGCTTTCATTCTTGACATATTTCCCCAACTTTCTTGTCTTTCCTCATGCAACTCAAGGCAGCAGAAAATCCAACTCTATAAAACTTACTAACAATGTAATGTTTAACCTGCTGACAGGATTGAGGATCCCACAATTGCTCAGGCCAAGTACTGTCAATGCTGGTCATCCTGCAGGACCAAATGGACACCAGAACCATGATCTGACCCCTGACCCCTGAGGGTCTTGACCTCAACATGGAATAAAATTGGCCCTGTCAGTGACTTAGAATCCCTACAGTATAGAAACAGACCCATCAGCCCAACAAGTGCACACTGACCCTCCGAAGAATAACTCAAATAAAACCACATTCCACTGTCTATATCTACCCCTGACTCATGCACCTAACCTACATCTCCCTGAACAATGGGATGGGCAATTTAACATGGTCAATTCAACAAACCTGCACATCTTTAGATTGTGGGAGGAAACCTGAGCATCCAGAGTAAACTTATGCAGACCCGAGAAGAATGTGCAAACACAGACATCACTCGAGGAATCAAACCCAGGTTCCTGGCACTGTAAGGCAGCAGTGCTAACCACTAAGCTACCATGATGATGGTGTCCTGGCCATCGAAAACAATATGGATGAACTCAGTTCGAGGCTTACCTACCAGAGGGAACTCAGAGACTGTTGTGTGCTCTGCTTCACGGAGACTTGGCTCACCCCTGCCATTCCTGACAGCTTCCGACAAGCTGATGGGTTCTCCATACACCACATGGACCACACAGGAGCATCAGGAAAAGTGAAGGGCAGTGGGATATGCTTCCTGAACAACACCTCCTGGTACTCAGTTTCGTGACCCTGACAGACCATTGCTCCCCTCGACCCAGAATACCTTACAGCAAAATGCTGTCCCTACTATCTTCCATGAGAGTTCACCTCCACCATCCTGACAGCAATCTACATCCCACCCCATGCGAATGTGATGAATGCCCTGGATGAAATTTACACTGCCATAAACATTCTGAGACAAAATTCCTCGAGTCCTTCCTCACCTTGACTGGTGACATCAATATTTCAGGATTCCTGATGCTGGGCTTATAACTGAAATGACAATTCTCCTGCTCCTCAAATGTTGCCTGACCGGCCGTGCGTTTCCATCAGCACACTCTTCGGTAGTGTCTGACGAGGCAGGAACAGGTCTAAACTTTGTGGAACAATAAACAAACATCCTGAATACTGACCTTATGATGGAGGGATTGTCCAGGATGAAGCAGTTGAAAGTAGGTGGGCCGAGGACACTTCCCTGATTGAATCTCTCCCTCGCTTCAGCCATATCATCTCAAGTGTGAGATATCTGACTTTCGCCCAATCAATTTTTCCTTCATTAATTTTAAAGGCACTCTAACTCTGTATCCGAATATTAACTCAAAGGGATTACACTGAGTAGATTCATTTGGGGCATCTCTAATGGCAAACAACACAAATGTGGGATTCCTTTATCCCAATCATTCAGGTAATCCTGACAGACAGTAAGCTCTGAACATGGTCTTCAGGGCCTGATGTCACCTTTCCAATGCTCCCCGGGTTTCAGGTTGGTATGCACTTGATTTAAAAGCTGAAGGCCTAAATTATCCAAGACTTCCTTAAATAGTTTATCAGTAAAATTAGACCCTTGGTCTGAGTGAATCTCCCTGGGTAGCCCATACCAGGTAAAGAAAGCTACCAACTCCTCCACCATCCTTTTAGCTTTAACACTCTGTAATTGAATTGCCTCAGGAAATCTGGTAGCCACGTCCATTATGGTTAGCAAATACTGGTTACCACTTTCAGTTTTAGGGAGGTGAACTATACAATCGATCATAACCCTCGTGAAAGGCTTTTCAAATGTGGAAATTGCCAACAAAAGCTCTGGTTTATTACTAAGTTAAAGATCACACAGCACCAGGTGAGAGTGCAACAGGTTTAATGGGAAGCACTAGCTTTCGCAGTGCTGCTCCTTCATCAGGTGGTTGTGGGGTATTTTATTGTTGCCTGGGGCTTACCTACCATTTGGCACATGTGACATGTACAACAAACATCAACCACAAACATCCCTGTGCTGTCCAGGCCAACAGAAGTGGTTTTGTATCTTAGCCTGAATCTACCTCACACCTAGATGATCCCCAACAGGTAATTCGTGTGTGAGCCGTAACACGTCCTGTCTGTATGTTACTGGCAACACAAGCTGGTGCACTTTCCCCATTTCTCATCTGCAATAACCTGCCGTGTCTCCACTTTCACCTTCCGATTGTCTCCTTTAGAGAATAACCCTTTGGAATACATGTTGATTCCGTTACTGAGTATGCATCATGATATAGATATTTTATTGTCACATATTTCATTAGTCTTTCAGGATTAAACACCTCTGCCTGACCCTCTGTCTGGTCAGGGTTTCCCTGCACCATTACATCAAACAGGGTGTCAGCTAACTGAACCTCAACTCCTTCATCTTTCTCTTCACATTTTCCTTCTTGCTGTAACTGATGAGAGTGGGATCTTGTTACTCTACAGTCTCGGGTATTTTTCTTTTAACTCCTCAGTTCCCTGTTTTATCTCTGGCTTCTCCACCACAAGGGGCATCACTCCTACCTTGGATCCTGCTAATTGGTTTTCTAGAACAATCTCTATTCCTGAAAGGGGCACTCTGTCCATCACTTCCATTTTCACTTTCAGTCTTTATTTGACTCTCCAACCTGACCTTACACAGGGCAACGATAGGTTTCTCTCCATCTATTCCATAAATTACCACCCTTTCAAGTAACCATTGAGAAAGAGAGCAAATACTTTTAATTCTTTGTATTAGAGACTGACCTGATCACGTATCTCTTAAAATTGTAGCCTCTTTCCTGTCTCCCGCTGTTCTTCCTGAGTAAACTTTGCCCACAGAGGTGAAGACTTTATTGAGATCAGGTATAAACTCAACACCTGGTCCCTGCCTATGCTGTGCACTCTCCTGCAGCTCATCGACCTCTCTTGTGGTTTCCATTACTACTTCCCCTAATCCCACTGGCTTAGCTTCTTTTACCACATCTTTTCCCACAGTGCCTTTCTTCAACAACCAGCACTGAGGCTTTTCGTGCCCCGCCTTACCACAGGCCATTCACCTCCTTTTCACCCCAATGGGCTTCCTTTTTCACCTGTGGTAAGCTATTTCCAGAGTGATCTAAGTTTTATTTTCATCCACATCATGAACTTCCTGTTCATCCACCTAAGATTTTAAACTCCTCCCACGGAGTAATCTCTCTAAGATCTTCATATGTCTTGTCTATTTTGAAGGCCTGCACCCATCTCTCAAAATTGCTCTGTTTTTTATTGAACTCAATGGAAGACTCACCCAGTTTCTTCTTTATGTTTCTGAACCGTTGTCTGTACGCATCTGGTACTAATTCATAGACAATCAAATTAGACTGTTTGACATCAGTATCATCCCTTGACCTCTAATCTGACAGCGCTGCAAACACCTCACTAGCTCTGCCTCCCAGCTTCGTCTGAACGAGCATTACCCACAAGTCCTCTGGCCACTCCAGCTGCCTAGCCAGCTTTTCAATTGAAATACAACATGGCTTCAACATCTTACTCATCGACATGTGGCAGAGTTTTAACATGTTTGTATACACCCCTACTTCCTCCCTTCATCTCCACCCTGTTACCTTGATTTTCCTGACTAATTCACAACTTCAGAAGCTCAAGCTCTCCCTCTTTTTCACTTTCTCCACACTCTCTCTTTCTTTTTGCTCCGTTAAGAATCTTCTCTCCCTTTCTTCCTCCTCTCACTCAAACTGCTTCATCTACAATTGATTTTTTAGCCATTTCCAAAGGCTCTAATGGCCTTTGTAGCAGATTTAAATGGTGAGTTATTTCAGTCATAACCTCATCTTTTTTTTTTCAGAGACTCAGGCAACCCCAGCTCCACTGTGTCTGCCAATTACAGCAGCTTTTCCTTGCTCACCTTTTCCACAACTCCCAAAGTCATGTCTTCCAGCTCTGCAAAACATTCAGTTACTGAAAATGCCATTTCTCGCACTTTTAATTGAACCACGTACAAGTAGCTGAAAATAAACAGATTTTCTCCCTGTTTTATTTAAAGATCTGGGACACTAATCCCCAAGTCTTTTTAAATCTGTCCAAATGCATTCATATCTGCTCAGATCCCAGATATGATCGGTGCAAATCCATCTAAATCTACCCAAACCTGTCCAAATCCTGGACCTGAGCCCCCAGTCTGTTCTGATGCAGAAGTCGAACCCTTCTGCTAATTAAAACAGAAACACCCAGAGAAGCTCGTCTCACCGTGTAATCTGTTCGAAATGTGAGGGAGTGAAAGAAAACTCTTGATTTCCACTGTGGAAAGAAAAAATAACAATTTATTTTCCCAACTCTAACAGTGAACACTAAACAAGAACTATTAACAAACCCGATACCGCTTTCTCTCAACTGATGACTAACTGACCCCAACCCTACTAAAATGCTGCTCCAATAACACAATTACAAAACATTAAATTAATTTAATCTCTCAAAGTCCATACAGTCACATATGCTGTCTTCCTTCTGCTCTTCCAAATCTGCTGTTTCCTTCCATCCTTCCAACTCTGCTGTCTTCCCACTCCCGAGCCATCTTGAATGATTTTCTTTTTGACTGTGAGTATCTTTGTATAAAATTCCCTGGTACCTTAACCTAGGGAGCTTTCTGAGATTTCTTTCAGAGTTGTTCAGTGCTGTTGGCTCTCTTTTGCTGGCACTTGCTCTTTCTCCCTGATTTTCAAAAAACACTTGTTTTGATTCCCCTGATTCCATATGAATTTCCTATCGTCGGATTGGTTTCAGGCTGTCAGTATCGTCAGATATTAAAATCAATTGGCTTTGAAGGGCTGAGTGTTTGGTCTAAATCAATTGGTCACACTTGAATTGTTGTCAAAACAGCAACCAAAACTCAGGTATCCATTTAACAGCCAATTGTTCCACGTGTCTCTTTGGAACAGCCTGTCTCCTGGCTGCTCTGTATACTGGCAGCATTTGTGGTACCTTTAGCTCAGAAGAGCAGTTTTTCTCTTAAAAAGGACCATATGTTATTTCCACTCACTATTGTTCGGACTAGCATTGTAACAGATGACTGCACACACACACAAACGCACACACACTTGTACATATATAGTGACCAAAAGGCACACACATACACACACACACAGACAGCTGTGCACAAATGCAGACACACAGCTATCTGTATACACAGAGATAGTAATATACACTCTGACATGCATAGACAGACATACACAGACACAGACACATATAAATTTGAGGAGCTAATTGGTTTACTTTTCTCCTGCTTTGTATGTTTTTATGATTTGATTCCCTACAGCATGGAAATTGGCTCTTCAGCCCAATCAACCCTCCGAAAAGTAACGCACCCAGACCCATTTCCCTCTGATTAATGCACCTAACACTATGGGCAATTTAGCATGGCCAATTCACCTGACTTGCACATTTTTGGACTGTGGGAGGAAACCGCAGAAACCAGAGGAAACCCACGCAGACACGGGGAGAATGTGCAAACTCCACACAGTCAGTCACCCGAGGCTGGAATTGAACCTGGGACCCTGGTGCTCTGAGGCAGCAGTGCTTACCACTGAGCCAAGGATTATCAAGTTGACTCACATAGCAGGATAGTTTAACAGACAGAGCCCTGTTCTTGGTAGATGAATAAATCACGTACATGTACTACACCTGTTTCAATTCAAACAAAATAGACCCCAGCCATTTGTTAAGGGCAATGTCCTAATTAGTCAGAGTCAATCTACTTGGTTTAAAATTTAAACAAAGCCTGGAGGTCAACTATCAATCATCAGTAATAAACAGTATAAAAGTTCCCATTGAATTGTATTCTTGCAGATTGTCCTGATGAGAGTCAGAGAAAAAAACTCCAACAGACATCTTTTTTCCAGTAATAAACATGTTCTGTAATACCAAATAATGATATTTTTTAAACCAAGTACTTTCTCTTACTTGTATCAGGTATCTTTGTGGGACATGAAGTTTAGAATATGTGAACTGAATATCACTAAATAGTTTCTATCAGTTTTACTAGTGTCAACTCTTCAAGAATGTTCACACTGACATTCATTCACATGATGTGGGCATCATTGAGAAAGACGGTATTTGCTGCTGATGCCGAATTGCCTGTGAGAAGGAAGGAGCGAGTTCAAATGGGGTCATATCAGTGACTGTCATCCCTGTCTTTTAAATATTACACAGAGTGAGCAGTTTAAATGTTCTTTGTTGTGAGCACGTTAAACAATATTTGCTGCAATGTGTTCAGTGACATTTCTTTTAGCTAATCTATCACGTAGCTTTGCTTTTCACTATGCATTGTCATCACTTAAAGTTACATCCATGGTGACAGTTTAAAACGTATTTGATGGAATCTTGGTTTCTAACTGTACTGCAGGAACTTTACACAGGGACATCTGCTGTAGAGTGTAGGACGTCATGTTGAGGTTGTACAGGAAAGGCCTCTTCGAGAGTCGTGTGTCCAGTTCATGTCACTTTGTTATAGGAAGGATGTTATTAAACTGGGAATGGATCAGAAAAGATTTACCAAGGTTTGCCGGGCTTGGAGGGATTGAGATATAAAAATAGAGAGGAAAGACTGGGATGTATTTCACTGGAGCGGAGTAGATTGAGAGGTGACCTTACTGAGGTTTGTAAACTCAGTCGGGACGTGGATAAGGTGAATGACAGGGATGAGGGAATTCAAAAGCAGGGGTTATATATTTCGGGTAATGTAGGAAAGATTGAGAAAGGGCATGTGGGGAGTGTTTTCTTACCCACAGAGACAGTGATGGGTTATATATCCAAAGTTTGTGAGAAGATTTGATGCGGATGCGATCCACGAACATCAACTAGCTACGAAACGACACGACCAGCTATTCCTAGTAGCCACACACGCAGACGACAAGCAACATGAATTTGACTGGGACAACACTACCATTATAGGGCAAGCGAAACAAAGAACAACCAGGGAATTCCTAGAAGCTTGGCACTCATCCACAAACTCCATAAACAAACACATCGACCTGGACCCAATATACCAGCCACTACAGCGGACAGCTGAAACTGACAACCGGAAGCGGTAGGGACAGGCCACTATAAATGCCGGAGGAAACACCACAGAAGCGCTTCACAGGAGGCTCCCAAGCACTGAGGATGTCACCTAGACAGGGAACGAAACGTTTGCAACAAAAACTTCCAGCTCGGTGAACAGAACCACAGCAGCAGGGGTTATATATTTCAGGTGAGAGAGGAAAGATTGAGAAAGGGCATGTGGGGAGTGTTTTCTTACCCAGAGAGTGGTTCGTGTTTGGAATGCTCTGTCAGAGACAGTGATGGATGCAGGTACAGTTACAGCATTTGAAAGACATTTGGATGAAGCTTGACCAGGAAAGGTTTGGACAGATATGGGCCAAGTGCAGGCAGATGGGAATAGTTTAGTTTGAGAACACTGTCAGACGAAATGTACTGAAGGGTCTATTTCCATGCTGTACGACTCTGATTGAACACAAGGAGTGATGCACAAGGTCTAATGCGGCCAATGTGTATCATTTACCCAGGGAAAGCATTGTGTTTGTCTCACTGATTCAGGAAGGACTGATCGATTGCACTGTGTCTGTTTCAGGGATCATGGGGAATGTTGACTGAACCTATTCTCTGTATCTCACAGATGTCAGGGAGAGCAGACTGATCTCACTGTGTATTTATCACTGACCCAAGGGGCCTGGATTGTTGGTTTGTGTGGGAGAGTGTTTGAATAGGTTCAAAACAAAATGTTTGCAGTTGAATGGATATTGCATAAGTTAAAATTGGGTTTGTGTGTGTTTGTGTGTGTTTGTTGAGTGTGGGAGGAGAAGCAATGAGGGAGTGAAAATCGTGTGGAAAACTAACAGACAGAAGGTTCTAGAAAGAGGAGGGGCTGATCAAAAAAATGGCAAACACCCTGTTATTTGAGTGAACTGATTGGACGGAACTGAGGGGTGTGGGAGTGGGTATAAAATAGTGAGAATGGGAGCCTGGGGCGGGCAGTTCGGGCAACTTCAGGCCAGTTCGGGCAGTTAGAACCAGGAGAGAGTGACTGCTTGCGTTACATGCGAAGTTTGAATAAAATGTAAAACTAACCATTCCCAGTGGCCTCGTGTGTGCTTCCAACCCAATAATTCTCAAACTGCAGAATGCCTCAATCCAACTCATCATTTCATACATCTCACTAATCGAGCAAATGGGTGTTTTATCATGTTTTCAGCTGTTCTCTGAACTTCGTCTGGGTCACGGCATCTTTACATGTGTTTGTGCAGCAACTCAGGAGCTGGAGAATGAATCCTATTTCTCATTAAGCGTAGTGCAAAACGACAGCCTTATAACCCAAGCAATACATCCATCTCCACATAGAATATACCAGAAACATTGACCATAACAGGATGAAATTCCCTGAGATAATAAACATTAAAATGATGGATTTCCTTCGGCTCTCCAAGTGTCGGTCCTTGGAATGTTGCCCCCTGCTGTCAGACTGGAGTCTCCTGCGGGCTCTGCTGGCCTCAAAAATGTACCTCCCAGTGAGAGCATTGAGCAGCAGAATCAGAACAAATGGGAGCACTGGGGTCAGAATGTAGTGAATAAGCTCAATCGATCCCCAGACGGAAGATAACATAATGTATTCTTTTGCCAAACAAAACCATGGCTTGTTCCTTAACTAATACCAAGGATGTAATATAAAATATCAGGAAATGTTCTTTAAACAGCTGAGCACAGTTATTGTTCCCAGAACCACGGCTGCTGTTTTCTCAGTGCAATAGTTGCCTTTCATCTTTTGACAACAAATGGCCACAAATCGATCAAAGGTGAAAGTGACAGTGAACCAGACGGAGCAGTCCATAGCTGCAAAAACCAGGATGGCGTGGATGTTACACACGGGGACGGTCTTCAGAAATGTAAATTCAGTTTTATAAATAATTGGAATGTGTCTCAATATCAGATCAATGATCATGAGCAGTAAGTCCACTGCTGCCATGGCCACCAGGTAGCGAGTGATACATTTAGAAAGATCACACTTTCTCTGCGACAGAATCACTATTGTCAGTACATTAAGTATGAGAATAGAAGATAAACAAGAACATTTTATGTTAGGCTGAAATAAAATTGCACTTATTACAGTTCACATTAATAATTTGCAACAGATATAATAATGGAATATAAAGAAACATTGGGTGTATTGAACAGGTATGTTTTGCCTGTCTCTTGAATAGCATTCCAAAAATAAGTATAAATAAGGCATTGAAAGGAATGGATGAATTATAAAACAATTATAATCATTGAGAATGTTTACTCAGAAAATTACTAGAAACAAAAGCTGACATGTCCCGGGTTCTGATGGTTTTCAAAGGAATGCTGGATGCGATAGCAGATGCGCTGGTTTTAATTTTCCAAACCTCCCCAGAAGCTGGTGAGAATGGAGAGCAACTGCTTCTCCAATCACAGGCTGGTTCTCTCCATGCTTGCTCTTGATAGGTTTACTGATGAGCTGATCAATGACAAATTTAAAGAGAGAAATAATTTGTGATTGGTGATTGTGTGTGTGTGGGGGGGCGGGGGAGGTGGGACAAGCATGCCGGTCGGTAATTGCAACTAGTGAGGGTCTCTCTGAGGGAAGGTGGGCTGAGGGCTAGGAGCAGACAGATGGAGGTCAGGTCTGGGAGGGAGAACCAGAGAGAGGAGTCAAGCCAGCCTTTGCCAACAGGTCCAGGAGTGTTGTAGGGGCAAGAGGGAAGCTGCAAGGAAATGTTGTGTTTGATAACTTTGCTGAATTTATTGAGGAGGTAACCTGGCGTGTTGATGAGGGCAGTACATTTGATGTGGTCTACATGGACTTCAGTAAGGCTTTTGGTAAAGTCCCTCATGCAGATTGGTCAAGACAGTAAGGGCCAATGGGATCCCAGCTAAAGTGATGCGCTGGATCTAAAACTGGCAGGAAAGAGTGGGGACTTATTGAGAGATGTTTCTGTGACAGGAAGTCTGTTTCCAGTGGGGTTTCACAGAGCTCGGTGCTGGGAGCTTGCTGTCTGTTGTATAGATGAATGATTTAGACTTAAATTCAGGGGAGTATGGTAAAGAAGTTCACAGATGGCATGAAACTCGGCAGGGTGGTAAAAAGTGAGGAGGTACATGTAACCTGTAGGAGGAGCAGGGACAACAGGAACTCAACCTGGAAAAGGGTGCACTTTCCTTTGAGGAAAGGCTAACAAGGCAAGGGATTACTCTGTGAATGATAGGGCCCTGGAAAAGACTGAATATCAGAGGGACCTTGGATGCATATCCACAGATCTCTGATGGTAGTAGTTCAGGTGGATAATGTGGTTAAGAAGGCTTTCTGGATATTTGTCTTTTATTAGCTGAGGCATGGAATAAAAGAGCTGGGGAGGGGGGTTTGTGTTGAAACTGTATAAAACATTGGTCCGGCCACAACTGGAGCCCTGACTGCAGTTCTGGTCACCACATTGTAGGAACGATGTGATTGCACTCGAGAGGAACAGAGGAGATTCACCAGGATGTTGTCTGGGCTGGAGGGTCTGAGCAATGAGGAAGATTAGAAAGGCTGGGGCTGTTTACCTTGGAGCAGGAAGGAGTGAGAGGGGACCTGATAGAGTCGTACAAGATCATGAGGGACAGAGATGGGATGAATAGAAAGGCACTTTTTCCATGAGTAAAGGGGTCAATAATCAGGAAGTCAGAGAAGTGAACCTGAGAGATAGAGGCAAAGAGGAAAGTTGAGGACTTTTATTCCAGAGGGAGATGGGCATCTGGAACTCACTGTCTGAAAAGGTAATGAGTTGAAATGGTTTTAACCCTAAATCAGTCATTAAGTATTCACTTCTGTTTCCATAACCTACAGAGGTACAGGCCAAGAGCTGTACAATGGTATTAGTGTTGTCAGATCTTTGTTGACCAGCCTCCTTCAATGCTGTTTAAGTCGATGAGCCTATATTGACATCACCAGTTTTACTGAGGGATTCGACCTCGTGAGCATCACGGGCCGAGTCAATCAAGAAAGAACGCTTGTGGAGGGAGTGCATATGGGGGAATACAGAGTCATCACAACGACCATCTTAAATACATTCAGAACAA
Organism: Chiloscyllium plagiosum; assembly: GCF_037043375.1. Classification (NCBI taxonomy): domain Eukaryota; kingdom Metazoa; phylum Chordata; class Chondrichthyes; order Orectolobiformes; family Hemiscylliidae; genus Chiloscyllium; species Chiloscyllium plagiosum. The sequence continues at coordinate 96,385,186 of NW_028270150.1, forward strand.
GAGTCATCAATTCCATCGACAAAGTGTTACCAAGGGAAATGATACATCAGATGGGAACCAAATGGGTAGTGTGAAGGAGTTGGTGATCATCGTTATATTTTGTCTGAACATTCATTGATGAATTTGATGTTTATATCTTTGGGCTTTCTGCTAAAGACAGGATTTACATTAAAATACTGTAACATCTGTAAACTGAGAAAGGTACTCCTTATGGAATTGGGGTGTAATGAAACGTACAACCCACCAGTTCTCTCTGACCTGGTGCACTGTGACCAGTGCTCAGCAACACACTTTAATAAGGACATGGAAACTTTGCAATGGGTATCAGGACATTTTAGCCAGTGCAGGTTCCAGCATTAAGGGATTGCAGATACATAGATAAACTGGAGAAATTGGAGTTATTCTCATGTGAGAAACCTACAGAATGCTTGAAAGGATAGACAAGATAGATACAGGAAGATATCGGTCAGGGAGAGCAGAAATAAGCATAATTTAAGAATAACAAACCTGCCATTTTGGATTGAGATGATGAGAAGTTGTTTTTCTCAATATCTTTGGAAATCTCTTTCCCATTGGGCTGTGGAAGCTCAGCCTATGAGTCTATCTAAAGTAGTGGCTGATACATTTTTGAGCATCAATCACATAAAGAGTTATGAGGATATTGAAGTGTCCAGTCAGCCAGGATTGAATTAAATGCCGGAGAAGACTTGATGGGCTGAATGGCATCCTCCAGTTCCTACGTTCCCAAAGACCTGTAAAGGCAATAATCAGAGCACACAGAATTAATAAGTTTGGCATAAAGAAGCAGAGGGTGACTGCTCCACACAATGAGTGATTAGGATTTGGAATACAAAGTGAGTGACACATATCGATTTAATAGTTGATTATAAATATGGAACTGGAGAAATACGTGAGGCAGGAAAAGTTAAAGTTAAAATGGAGAAACTTAGAGATGGAGGGAGAGAATAGTGGGCCCAAGACCGGTGTTGTAATTTTAAGTAAGGGTAGATCTAAGAGTTTTAAAGTAGACCGAACTAAACAGAACAGGGAAATGATGTTTAGCAGAACACAGTGGTAGGAGACATTTAAGACATAATTCAGATTACACACAACAAATGCATTCAAAATGAGAAAGGAAAATTTCTAAATGGAACACCCACCGTCCATGTTAAAAATGGCATCAAACTTCAATGAAAAGCCGATAATTGTGAAACATTGGCTGGTAGGTCAGGAAAAGAAAATAAAAGTCAGCACAGAATGGCTAAAAGATTAACGAGGAGTGAACAATTAGAGTACAAGAGAAACCTCGCGAGCAATACAGGGGCAAGAACATGGTGGGCTGCAGTGAGAGGCCTTTATCGACTGTGCTCATTATTACCCTCATTAACACCAAATCTCACCTCATTAATATGCAGATTCCCATTCTACCATCCACTGGATAGAAACTAGACACAGAGAATTCCCAATGTGGAAGTCAGACTGGGAACCTGGTGACTCCAGCTCACTGCTTGTCCCTCCAGCCCTCCAGCTTGGAACACCAGCACCAACAGCTCAAGGTACGGTTTCTGGGTGGTGACCGCACACAGCCCACGGTCACAGACATTGGAATCTGACATGTGCCAGTCTCACCACACACCATCCTGGCACATCTCCAAGCCACTCGTAGGGCACTGCCAAGGAGGCCACTCCTGTGGAATGACGGCTGGGAAACATAATAGTGGGAATCGGAGTTGGGAAGCTGGGGAATGATGATACTGAAGGGAGACAACTCACTATGTAAGGGGCAGGGGTTCAGTGAGAGTCAGCAACACCCTGGATACAAGGAGGGGGCGAGTGCATTCCCAGCCCTGGCATATCGACCCGACCGGACTGGGGTTAGAGCTGAGGGTACGTAGATGCAGATGGGTTGGGCGGGAACTCGGGGATGAGTGAAGTCTGAGATGTTACCGGGGTGGGGGAGGTACTAGCAAGGGGGAACATTTAATTCCGGAAGGTTCCTCTGCATGCAGAGGAGGAGGCTGTCACTCAGAGTCTGAGGGAAGCCTGCTCTTGCCTTCCATCCTGCTGTGACTCAGAAATGAAGATGGCTGCACCTGAACATGAGGCCAGCAGGGTAAGTGTTTGGATGTGCAGCCTCGGGTGGGGGTGGGGTATCTGCAAGTCCGTGCAATGGGAGGCCCCTTCAAAGGGCACGGTCACTCAGCACACACCCAGACACTGAAGGGCAGACCCTTTAATATTGTACATTGCAGCTCATTCCCCAAACAGCTCAGAGCATTTAGTGTCATACAGGTTTACAGCATGGAAACAGGCCTTTCAGCCCAACTTGTCCATGCTATCCAGTTTGCACAATGAAACCTGTCCAGATTATATACGTTTAGTCCATATCCCTCCATACCTGTCCCAACCATGTATCTGTGTAAATGTTTCTTAAATGACAACATTGTACTCACTATCACCGCTACCTCTGGGAGCCCATTCCAGACACTCACCATCGTCCCTGGGAAAATGTTGCCCCTCTGGACCTATTTGTGTCTCTCCCCTCTCAGCCTAAACCTGTGCTCTCTAGTTTTAGACTCTCCGAGCACGGGGAAAATTTGTTGGCTATCTACCTTATCTCTGCCTCGCATGATCTATGAGGTCACCCCTCAGTCTCATATTCTCCAGGGAAAACACGTCCAGCTTATCCAGACTCTCCTGAAAGCTCAAAACTTCTAGTCCAGGAAGCATCCTAGCAAACGTTCCAGTGCTCTTTCCAGTTTAATTGTATTCTTTCTACAGGAGGGTGACCAGAACTGCACAATATACTTCATTTGTGGCCTTTCCAACACGCTGTACAGCTGCACCAAGATGTCCCAACATTTATACTCAATGCTCTCCCTAATGAAAGCAAGCATGCTGAAAGCCTTCTTGACCACCCTGTCTATCCGTGACTCCAGCTTCAAGGAGCAATAAACCTGTATCCCTAGATCTCCTTGTTCTATAACACTCCCTATGGCCTGACCAAGACTGGGGAGGTCCTGCCCTGGAATGAACCACCAAAATGCAACACCTCACATTAATCAAAATTAAATTCCATCAGCCATTCCTCAGCCTATTGGCCCAATTGATCAAGATCTCACTGTATTCCCAGGTAACCTGCTTCACTGTCCACTGTACCAGCAATTTTCGTGGCATCCATATACTTACTAATCATACCTCCTAAATTCTTGACCAAATTCTTTACGTAAATGATGAATAACCGTGGACCCATAACTGATTCCTGTGGCACATTGCTGGTCACAGCCATGTTTCTGTAATAGCTGTAATGTCCCAGTCCCATGTATCCATCCATGCCCTGAATTAACTTCCCTTCCCTGTCAGGCCTCTTGCTTTGAAATAAATGCAGTTTAACCCTGACTTCCCTTGCTTCCTGCGTACTCTTGTCTTCCCTATCTAGTGCGAGGATTACCAACACGGCCTCGACTGTTTAACTCGCTCCCATTAACTTCTGTACTGTCATCAACCTTCTCTTATGTCTCCCTACTCCTTTGGATCCCCCCCAACACCCATCCTAACTTCCCTGCCAGACTAGTTTACCCCATCCCAAGTGACTCTCGCAAATCTCCCCATCAGGATATTGGCCCCCTCAAGTTCAGGTACAACCTGTCCCATTTGGAGAAATCAGCTCTGTCCCAGAACAGGTCCCAATGATCCAAGAATCTGAATCCCTGACCCCTCCATCGGCTCTCAGTCACGCAAACATCTGCCAAATCCTCCTTTTCCTATTCTCGCTAACACTTGTAGTCCCCAAATTACTATCCTTGAGATCCTCCATTTTAACCTGCTGCTTAACTCCCTTTCATTACTCTTCAGGACCTCATTCCTTTTCCTCCCTATGTCGTTGGTACCAGTGTATACAATGACCTCTGGTTGCTCACCCTCCCCCTGAGGAATTCGATGCAATGTTCAGAGACGCCCTCAGTCCTGACACCAGGGAGGGAGCGCACCATCCTGGAGTCTCGGTCACAGCCACAGATACCCTGTCTGTGACCCTGACTAGCGAGTCCCCTTATGTGCTGTTTCAGTTGCCTTCCCAAAGGTTTGCGGCTAAGCCAGTCATGATACTATAGGCCTGTCTGCTGCAGTTGTACTCCCCTGCGAGAGTATCCCAAACGGTATCCCTGTTAGAGAGGGGAGTAGCCACTGGAGACTCCTGCACTACCTGCCTCTCCTGGCAGTCATCCATCTCCCTGACTGAACCTGTATGCTCCTCAGTGTGTCAAACCCCCTCTACAACTGAACCACTCGGTTTGTGAGGGGCTGTAACCAGTCACACTTCCTGCAGACGTCAGGGACACTAGACTATTCCCTGATCTCCCACATCTGGCAGGAGGAGCATACCACTGCCCTAACTGCCATCTCTGTCACCTCACAGTAACACAAAGAACAGAATCTTACTTTACCCCTCACCATGTTGCTGATCACCCTCCTCACCGAGTATCCCAGTATCCACCAAAACCCACACTTAAACCTCCAGCAGCACTTCAACAACAAAGCAGCCCTTCTCAAAATGGCCGCTCCAACAATGGCCTCTCGGCTGGAGCTTGCCTCCTTTTTGTTCACTCCTTGTGGCTGAGCTGATTCATCCCAGAATCCTCCTCAGTCACTTCTCAGCAGCCCCTTTTTGCACTTGGGAATAACTTGGATAAGTCGGAAAGTCCAGTCATTTCTGCAGCACATTGTTGTCTCTAAAAAGTGAGAGTGTACCTGCCAGGGTGACAGTGACCTGTGATGTCCCCATTGCCTGGATACGGTAGCTATGGGTTACCTCCCACTTGGGGTGAGGGAGCGGTGTGCAGTGACAGGGATGGCTGGCTCCAGCCCCTGTAAAGTCAGATTTGCAGCGGTACAGAGGCTCAAAAACAGAATGATTGTAAAGGGTGAACACATAGATGTGGAACACTATTTACAATAAAATGTCACCCGTGCCACCAGGACATCTTCTTTCTCGCTCTACCGCCAGGTCGAGGTGCATTCCCAGGGTCTGTGGCTGGGCTGGAGGAAGCCTGCTCTCCACTGGAGCCAATTCCCTTGGAGGGTCTGGTTGAGTGACCCTGGGGGTGGGTGTATATGCAGGGCCCTCACACACTGAGTAACAGAGGCAGGTGCACCTCCCTCGGTCTGACCACTCAGAGAACAGGGAGAGGGCAGAGAGAGAGTTGGGGGTGAGTGGGGGGGGGGGGGGGGGTGAAGTGAGAGAGAGAGAGAAAGAGAGAGAGAGTTAAATAGGAAAAGAGGCAGTGGGATAGAGATAGAAAAAATAAGATGTTGATTAGGGAGAGACAAATCGAAAGAAATTAATTTTCAGAATGGAATTGGATAAAAATTAGAAGGGGATAGACTTGCAGTACGATGGGGAGAGAACTGAGAGGGGGAGAGGTGCTGTGTCTTTGTGACTCTACTTACAGGACAATAGGGACCTGACCGGGGGTGGGAATAATTGGACAGGCCAGGCTTTGAAGGAATTTGAACTCAAATTGAGAGTATTAAAATGGGAAGTTGTTGCATCAGAAAAGTTTATTTTGATCAATGAGCACAAAGAGAAATGGTAAACCAAACATGATGGGAGTTCAGACCGGGCAGCAGAACTTTGGATGGGTTCTGGTTTATTGAGGTTTGACACTGTGAGGTTAAAGATAATATCAGTGGAATACTCGAATCTGGATTCATCAAACCCACAGGCGGTGTGGTGTGCAGCATCCCGGATGAAGCAGGCAGGGGACACTAATATTACAGATTCTGATCTGTCATCTCTCCCTGTTTCGAGGAATGTTGCAGCTGAGACTCATTTATTAATAGAAGGAGGAATCCATCCAGAGACTCAGTTAGGGCCCACAGAGATTGACATTAATTACAGTCACTGAACAAACAGGGTCATTGAACTCCTTTCAATCCAGTGCCTTTGTCCCAGAGTAAAGTTAAACTTATACCTGGTCTGGGTAGAATGTGTGAGGGATGCTGAGTAAAGGAACAATGATAATATGGGAGTGGGCCAAGAGGGCTGGATGTTTGTATTAGTGTCCCCTGATGATTCTAGATAAAATATAGGTTTGTTCCTTTGAAGAAGAGTTGAACAAGTGACAGCTAGTATGGGCTTAATGGAGTTCTTCGATCAAGGAAAGTGCTTTGGAAATGTTGAGTTCAGCGTGTTTCATGTTCCAAAAGGATCATGACTGCCAAAAGGTGTAGTGTAATTTAATTAACTGATTCGGAAAATTCAAACATGTGAATTGAAGGACCTTGGCGTTCTGAGTTTCACATTGACTGAGGGACATAGCTCAGAGAGAAACACTGAGCAGGTAATGATTAGCTGCAGGAAGAGGGCTCTTGTGGCGCAGTGATAGTGTCCCAGGCAAGAGATCTTGGGCTGAAATCCCACCTGTTCCAGAGGTGTGTAATAACACCTCGGGGGCAGTTTGGTTAGCAGGTAGATAGACTGCAAGAAAGTATACTGTTCCTCCCTCATGACCAATATTAGAATCAGAGATGTTTATAATACATATATAAATGACAAAGGCAAATCTGTTATTTAAAAAAGGACATGATTTCAAGATTTGGAGATAACAAGTGAGATAGAAAGATAGTGAAGAGTGAGGAGGACAGGATCAGACTTCAGAAGATCATTTAAAGTAAACTTTTGCTGATGCTGCAAAACTAAAACACACACAGAATGCTGCAGATCAGGCAGCATCCCATGGATAGTGAAACAGAGTTAATGCTTCATTTCAGAGCTGAAAGGGGTGGCAAATTGGCTTATTTTACACTTTTCACAGAGGAGGACATCAGGTGAAATAGTGTCGAGGTCCAGTGTAGAATATAAAGAAATTGTTAATGGGGTTGAAAGAGTAAAAGAAGCAATGTAAATAAGGCACAAATAAGAAAACTGTGTGTGTGAAGGAGATTGTAGGAATCAGGGACATCATACAGTCAAGATCTGAAGCTGTGGAGATCAATATTGAGTCCTTGAGGCTGGAAGGTTCCTCTGTGGTAAGCTTTTTTCCCACTTTCCCAGTAACTGCTCCGTCAGTCTCGTTCATTGCACACCACTTCCAACCAGTTGCCATGGCACTGTCTGTCTGTCTCTCTCTCTGTCTCTCTGTCTTTCTTTCTCTCTGACTCTCTCTCTCTCTCTGTGCTTTTTGGGTTCCGCCAGCATTTCCACCACCCCGACAGTGACGTAGACATTTCCCACACAAGCCACTTCCTCCCCCTGTGAGGATGAGAGTACTGAGGTGTAAAAGGCACCCACCAGCTCTGACCCTGAGACCTCGGTGGGAAGGTTAGTCTTAGAGAGTGTGGCAGCACAAGCTGGTGAGCACCTCACTGCCACAGCTCCGCAGCTGGCTGAGGAAGAAATGCCCCAGAGCTAAATTTACTGATGACACAAAGCTAGCTGAGAAAGTGCATTGTGAAGAGGGCATGAGGAGCCTCTGAGGTGCATGGATTAGTTCAGTGAGCGGGCAAAAATCTGGCAAATGGAGGACAGTGTGGGCAACTGGGAAACTCTGCATTGTGGCAGGAAGAGTTAAAAATGAACACCTTATCTGAATGGTCAGAGGTTGTACATCTCTGAGGTATAGAGGGACCTGGGGATCCTGGTACATGAATCACTGAATGTTAATATGCAGGTACAGCAAGTAATCAGGAAAAAACTAATAGAATATTCTGGTTCATCATGAGGGGAATTGAATGCAGGAATTGAACACAAGATGTGCCCAGATGAGCCCTTCAAAATGACAAATTCTGTGATTGATTTGATGTTAAATGGACAAGGACTAAAGCATGCTGGGAAATGGAAACCGGCCTTGACCAAAGTGGCTGTGCTAATCCACATGCTGCAGGATCCAGGCAGGCTGCAGCGACCAAGACCCAGTTTGTAAATAACCTGGTAGCTGCAGACTCTACAATACACAGCCGTAGTTGGGGTTGAATGGTGTCAATGCAATGTCATCCTCAGGGTGATCGGAAACATCGAGGTGTGTTTCAGACAGCGGGGAGGGGTTGCCTCACACCCTTATTTGGAGGAATGAAGGCCGAAGGATGACCCTACCATCAACATGGCAACGCCTGGCTGGGTCGGATTGATTAGGGTGATCGAGCCTGATTGATCCATTGGTTAATGCTGAAGACCCTCCGAAAAGGGCACAAAGACTTTCGAATGTAAGAATTGCCACAACGCCATGCTCAGGGCGGTATCTCGAGACCAACCACCGAGAAAGGAAGATACCCCTGAAATCATCAGGAGATGACCAGGTGACATCACGGTGTGGAGCACGGCCTAGGTCTAGTGTGAGGGTATATGATCATCCAGAGTTAAGGTTAAAGCACAAGATAGCATTTGTTGTGTAAATGGTTCATTTATACTGTATTTTGTTATGTTAGTATTAATTGGGTCAAATAATTGAATATTGTTGATGATTATTATTAAGATTCGTTTCAGTTATTTTGCTGGATATGAGAGTTAAAACACACTGTGTAGCAGAGGCAGCAAATTGGCCCCCAAGATGGGACTTTCATTAGAAGTAACTTTGTCGCTTTGAGGTCAAAGTCCGTGGAACCTAATACTCCTTGAGATTTTGACTGAGAGGCTTGTTGAGAGGACAGCTGTCTCATGCAAGGGCCAGGAATTCAAGTAAATGGAAGAGAACAGAATTGTCTCAACTGAACTGTTCTTTCAAAGATAAAACCAACACATGTTTACTCCGAATCCAGGAAACCACTGTTTCCTCTGTTTGTGTGTGTGTGTGTCTGTCTGTCTGTGAGGCAGGGGGTACTTGTATGTGCGTCTGTGCCTCTGTGTGTATATCTGCATGTATGTGTGTGTGTATCTGTCTATCGGTGTGTGTATCTGTGTGTGGGGGGGGCACGTGTGGGTGGGTGTCTGTATCTGTGTGTGTCTGTATCTCTGTGCGTGTGCGTGTGTGTGTCTGTCTGTCTCTGTGTGTGTGTGTCTGTGTGTGTAAGAGAGAGAGAGAGTGAGAGTGAGTTGTTACGGTAGAACATTGAAAATCAGTAGACACCCGGGGGGATTAAGACTGCAACATAGCGAAAGCAGTACCCTCAGTCTGATCCCTGATAGAGACTCCTTGGGTCAGTGATAAAGACACAGTGAGGTCTGTCAACTCTCCCTGACATCTCTGAGACACACAGAGTCAGTTCAGTCCACACTCCCCATGATCCTTGCAGCAGACACAATACGATCGATCAGTCCTTCCTGGATCAGTGAGACAAACACAATGCTTCCCTTTGGTAAGGTTCACAAATTAGCCCTTATCGACTCTGTGCATCACTCCTCATGTTGAGGAACACTCTGCAGCAGATGTCCCTGTGTAAAGTTCCTGAAGAGCACTTAAAAAAAGGCTTCCATGAGATATCTTTTAAAGTGTCCCCAAAGATGTAACTTTCACTGATTGCAGTGTATAAACCAAGCAAAACTATTATATAAACTGGCTATAGCAAATATTGTTTAACATGCTCACAACAAGGAACATTTAAACTGCTCACTCTGTGTAATATTTAAAAGACAGGGATGACAGTCACTGATGTGACCCCATTTGAACTTGCTCCTTCCTTCTCAGAGGCAATTCAGCATCAGCAGCAAGTACTGTCTTTCTCAATGATGCCCACACCGTGTGAATGAATGTCTGTGTAAAAATCCCTAACGTATTCACACTGATAAAAATGCTGATGTAAAGCATCTTTGTGGTATTCAGTCTACATGTTTTAAACTTCATGTATTATAAATAATACTTGATATATATAAAGTCAGAAGTCACACGACATGCGGTTATAGTCCAACAGGTTTACCTGAAATCACACAAGCTTTCAGAGCGCTGCTCCTTCATCAGGTGCCGGGAGAGAGCAGGAAAAAGACACCGAGTTTATCGGCTGAGAGATCAAGGGCAGAGAGAGCAAAAGATCATACAACTGATGTGATTGGGGTATCGGGTAATATGTCTCTGCAGGTGACCAAGGGTGTGAGACAGTGTGTAAAGTGCTTATGGGAATCGGTTCAGATTGTTGGTTTGTAGAATAGTGTAATACCAACAGCATGGGTTCAGTTCCTACCACCGGCCTGAGGTTACTGTGAAGGACTCTCCTTCTGCACCTCTTCCCTTGTCTAAGGTCTGGTGACCTCAGGTTAAATTACCACCAGTCACTTCTCCCTAATGTAAGAGCTGCCCCTATGGTGTAGTCAGACTATGGAGACGCAACAATGTGTTTATAAAGTCAATGTCGGGACAATCAGGAACAGCGATAGGATTATAAAAAAGGTGAAACTTAGGTCAGACATTGAATTGTAGGAGCGAGGTCCTGTCCCAGAGTTTTAGCCTGGAATCAGACTGGTTTTATTCCAAAAGGTGGAATTTATAGGACACCATATTGGCTGACTGCGATTATAAATTGTGTACTTTTTGATTAAAAAAGTAGAATGTATCTGCAAAAAACAAATATCTTGAATGAAGTGATTCACCCTGTAGATTTGTGAGTGTGTGTGCGTGCTTGAGAGACAGTGTGTGTGAGTGTGGGAGAAAAATATGTGTGTGAAAGAGTTTGTGTGAGAGAGGGTCCGTGTGAGTCTGTGTGAGTGTGTGTGTGTGAGTGTGGAGATATAGGAGAGAGGGTCTGCGTATGTATTTGTGAGAGAGAGTGTTTGTGAGAGAATGTATGTGTGAGTCCCTCTGTGTGTGTATTTGTGTGAAAGTATAGATGTGTGAGAAGGTTTGTGCGAGTCTGTGTATGCGTGTGCATTTGTGAGAGAGTGTGTGTGTGTGTATTGGTGTGAGAGAGGGTGTGTGTGAGAGAGGATCTGTGTGAGTCTCTGTGTGTGTCTGTGTTGTGTATGAGAGAGAGTGTGGGTGTGTGAGAGAGGGTCTGTGAGAGTCTGTTTGTGTTTGTGAGTCTGTGTCTGTGTTTGAGTGAGAGTGTGGGTGAGAGTGCAATAAGTAATTCAAAACTTAATAAGGTGAAGAGATCAGAGCAATTGATCAAGATTATGTTGTCACAACAAGACAGTGAGGAAGACTTCACAGATACAGAATTGGGTTGAGGCCGGCTTCATGGGTACGGAACATGGTTATCAGTCTCTGCCCGGTGATCCTGCATTGTTGTGTATCTCGAAATCTGCCTTGAAGGACACTTACTGAAGATTAGAGGCTGAATGTCCCTGAGCGCTGAAGTGTTCCCTGACTGGGAGGGAGCATTCCTGTCTGGCAATTGTTGTGTGGTGTCTGTTTATCCATTGCTGTAGTGTCTGTGTGGTCTCACCGATATACCATGCCTTGTTGCATTCTTGCCTGTAGCGTATGAGGGAGACAGCATGAGCCGAGTCACACGAGTATCTGCCGTGCACTTGGTGGGTGGTGTTCCCACGTGTGATGGTAGTGTCCATGTCGATGATCTGACATGTCCTGCAGAGGCTGCCATGGCAGAGTTGTGTGGTGTTGGGGTGGATGTTATCCTGAAGGCTGGGTAGTTTGCTGCAAACAATGGTCTGTTTAAAGGTAAGAGGCGTAGGGGTGATCTTGTCGAGTTGCTGATCATCATTGATGACACATTGAGGGCTGCGAAGAACATGGCATAGCTTCTCCACATCGGGGAAGTGCAGTGGGAGCCAGGACCACAGGGCAGTTAGGAAAGTAAATGGAACATTTAAAAGCTCACCTTGAGTATCAGGGGCCTCCAATTTTACAGTGCGAGCGAGGACCAGAGGGCTTACGGGAAAGTTAGTGGAACATTTAAAAGCTTACCTTCAATATCAGGGGCCTCAATCTTTACAGCGGGAGCGAGGACCAGAGGGCGGCTGGGAAAATATGTTGAGCATTTCAAAGCTTACCTTGAGTATCAGAGGCCTCCATTTTAACAGCAGGGGGGAGGACCAGAGGGCTTGTGGGAAAGTAAATGGAACATTTAAAACCTTACCTTGAGTATCATGGACCTTCACTTTTACAGTGGGAGGGAGGACTAGAGGGCTTCTGAAACAGTAAATGGAGCATTTTAAAGCTTATCTTGAGCATCAGAGGACTCCATTTTTACAGCGGGTGGGAGGACTAGAGGGTTGCTGGGAAAACGTTGAGCCTTTAAAAGCTTCTCTTGAGCATCAATAGCCTCCATTTTTACAACAGGAGCGAGGACCAGAGGTCTTCTGGGAACATAAATCAAGCATTAAAAGCTTACCTTGAGTATCATGGACCTCTACTTTTACCTGGTATACAGGTGGAGCAGAAGTGGACACAGGACAGCTGGGTAAGTAAGGTCACATATTTGTGTGGTAGCTTTACCCGAAACACAAATATGGCTGTGTCTCTTGCCATCCTCCTCCACTAACCAAAAAAAAGGATTATGTATGCGGGATTGGTAAGTTACTCGCTTTATTTCTCTAATAGTCTCTTTGGGAATCAAAACACTGGACAGCGAATCCACCACCATCCTCAGAACAACATCGAAAGTACTCAGGCCTGGGCGACTGTGGGATCCTCAACCCTGTAAGTAGCTTAAAAAGAACATTGTCAGTAATTTTTATGGAGTTAAATTTTCTGCTGCCTTGAGTCGTCTGAGCAAAGGCAAGAAAGTTGGGGAAATATGGCAAGAACGAAATTAGATTTTGTCATGAAAAGTATTTCCAATTTCCACCTTTCTGGATTAAACAGCAAATTCTGAATCTCACGAGTGAGGGTCGACAACTTCATTTCATGCCGCTCTATGTCACTATGATTAATATATACAGGATGTAACTGGGCAATTTTACACATGGTTGGTAAATACCAATGTTATAACTGTACTGGAACAGCTTGGCTTGGGGAGGAACAAGTTCTGGAGCACATGACTCCAGTGTTATTGCTGGAATGTTGTCAGGGCCTATAGCCTTTGCAGCATCCAGTGTATCCAGCCATTTTGTGATGTCATGTGCAGTGAATCGAATTGCCTTAAGACTGGTACCTGTAATACTGGGCAACATTGGAGGAGGGTGAGATGGATCATCCACTCAGTACTTCTGGCTGAAGTTTGCTGCAAAATGTTCATCCTTATATTTTTGCACTGATTTGCTGGAATCTTCCATCATTCAGGATTGGAATATTTGTGGAGCCTCCTCCTCCAGTGAGTTGTTTAATTGCCCATCACCATTCACGATTGGATGTGGCAGGACTGCAGAGCTTCGATCTGATCCATTCGTTATGGGTTCGCTTAGCTCTGTCTGTCACTTGCTGTTTATGCTGATTGACATGCAAGTAGTTCAGTTTGGTGGCTTCACCAGGTTGATGCCTCATCTTCAGCTGTGCCTGGTGTTACTGCTGGCATGCTCCCCTGCACTCTCCATTGACCCACGGTTGATTCCTGGCTTGATGGTCATGGTTGAGTTGACGATGAGCTGGACCATGAGCTCACAGACTGTGCTTCTGTTAATGGCCCACATCACACCATGGATGTCAACCCATGAGTTGTTAGATCTGTTTGAAGTCTGTCCCATTTAGCATTGGGATAGAACCACTCAACACGATGGAGGTTATTCTCAATGTGAAAGTGAGACTTTGTCTCCTTAAGGACTGTATGGTGATCGCTGTTCCTGACACTGTCATGGACAGATGTGTCTGCTCATGGCAGATTGCTGAGTGTTACAACCAGGTCAGACACCCTCAAAACATTTCAAGAAATAACGATGCTCGTTATTTAAAGCAATTGTAACGTGGCTATTCCAGGAGGTATGCCGTTGGTCAAACCACATAGTTTTAAACAAAACAGAATTTATTTCCAAGATTGCTGAATGAAACACAAACAAAAGACAACTGCATACCAGCAATGCCCAGATGCCACCAATGAATAAATAATGTCCTCTACACACCTCCATGCTGTCCTTGATACAGATTCATCCCCTGCACTGTGTGACACTGTGACTAGTGACATGAAAACCCAACATATTATCCCACCTTAATGATGCTGTTTCAAATACTTGCAACAAAACCCTTTTAGCACCCCTGGGATCCATAGGTAAACTAAACACAGGGTCTTCCCGGAGAGACGTCAGAGAGAGAGGAGGATCAGCATGGACCTGCTCCTTTGGGTCCAGCAGCTTTACAACATCTTGACTGCTTCCAATGAATAGCTAGACTGTCAAAACTCAAACCAAACGACAGGGAAGCTGAGCTGTGAGAACTGGCCTCTCCACTTTCATTCTTTAAATATAAAACCTGAAAGCCTTTTGACTGAGGCAGTATCTGTAATTTGTTAATCAAACTGGCCCAAAAACCCATTCAAGTTCAGACTTTTCAGACTCTGTGTTTTTACAATCTTTTGAAACTGAAACCAAGTATAACATCTCCTTGTTAAACAAGCAGCACCATCATACCTCACCCTAAAATGAAATGAACCCACTAAACCAAAGCTGGCTTCAGTTTAAAACCCCTTAATTGTAAACTCTTTGTACTTCATAACAGACACATACATTACAATGACAACAATCACACAAACATGCATTGGTACACTTTGTTTCAGTCTACTTTACTCCTGCCATGAATGCCTCCATTTCTCATTCAAGTCTCGCCACTGCATCTGCAATCATGTTTTGTCATCCTACCACGTGCACAATTTTCAAATTGAATAGCTAAAGTAACAGGCTCCATCTGAACAGACTGCATTTTTGCCCTTAAATTTCTCCAGAAATTTCAATGGGTTATGATTAGTGTGTAAGATTGTCTCAGATATGTATCTTCCCACAAGAGCACAGCATTTTCGGTGTGTGTGGGCATCACCAAACGCCAGCCTCACCCCATCATTCTGGCTGCTTTCAGATTAACTCACCCTTCACTGTGGAGCTCAGAGACAATGATGTCGTCCCTGCTTCTGCCAGGTTGGTTCACAGTCAGGGGCATGCGCACATTTCATGCAGCAACATAGGATGCATCATCTGGCTCTGAGCTAACTTTCTAAAGGCTCATTCACTTTGTGTTTACTTGTGGGCTGTCAGGTTTATCTCAATGTTTAGTGCAGATTGACAGGCATTCACCATGTCACTAGTCAGAGTATCAGACAGTGTCTGATACTCTGACTAGTGAATATACTTTGTCTGAATATACTTGGTGATTTTCTACAGTGCATATTGTAGATACGACACACAGCTACCACTGAGCCTCAGAGATGGAGTGAGTGCATGCTTGTGGATGCAGTGCCAATCAAGAGGGCCGCTTTGTCTTGGATGGTGTCAAGTTTCTTGTGTGTTATTGGAACTTAAATCATCAGGCAAGTGAGGAATATTCTAACACACTCCTGATTTGTCTCTTGGTGAGTCAGGAGATCAGTCACTCAGCATTAGCCTCTGAACTGCTCTTGTAGTCACTGTGTTTGTGTGGTGAGTCCAGTGGAGTTTGTCATCAATGATAACTCACAGGACGTTGGTATTAGGGATCCAGTGATGGTCACACCATTAAAAGTCAAGGGATAGTGGTTAGATTGTCTCTTATTTCTGATGGTCATAGCCTAGCTGTGTGCTGTGAATATTACTTACCACCGTCATGATCCAGATTTTGTTGTTTTTTAGATTAGATTAGATTACTTACAGTGTGGAAACAGGCCCTTCGGCCCAACAAGTCCACACCGCCCCACCGAAGCACAACCCACCCATACCCCTACATTTACCCCTTACCGAACACTAGGGGCAATTCAGCACGGTCAATTCACCTGACCTGCACATCTTTGGACTGTGGGAGGAAACCGGACCACCCGGAGGAAACCATGCAGACACGGGGAGAATGTGCAAACTCCACACAGTCAGTCGCCTGAGGCGGGAATTGAACCCGGGTCTCTGGCGCTGTGAGGCAGCAGTGCTAACCACTGTGCCACCGTGTCGCCCACGGCCATGGAGATGTATTCAAACTTGAATAGCTTCAATATCCACGGAGCCATGAATGATGCTAGAACATTGTGCAATCATCGGTGAACATCCACATTTCTAATCTTATGCTGGAGGGAAGGTGCTTTTGGGGACCTTATGCTGAAGCAGCTGGTGATGATTTTGCCAAGGACACAACCCACTGTGCTGCCTCCATCATATCCAGGGGTGGTGATGGTGGTGACTGGGACATAGAATGGCAGGTAGGATTCTGTGAGTATGGCTATGTCAGGTTGTTGCTTGACTAGACTGTGAGACCCCTCTCCCAGTTTTGGCACTAGTCCCCAGATGTTAGTAAGGAGGACTTTGCAAGATCGGCAGGGCTGTTCCTGCATTTTCCTTTCCCTAGGTCGGTGCTAGGTGACCCATCCAGTTTAATTTCTTTGAGACTTTGCAATGACTGGTACAACTAAGTGGCTTGCCAGGCCAGTTCAAGGGGCAATTGAAAGTCAATCACATTGCTGTGGGTCTGGAGTCACATGTAGGCCAGACCAGGTGAGGACAGCAGATTTCCGTCCCTGTCAGATATTGGTAAACCAGATGGTTATCCCAAGTTCATCGGTATATTCTTAGTTGCAGATTTTATTTTAATAGAGTGCAAGTTCCACCATCTGTCTTGGCAGGATTCTAACCTGAGTCCCCAGAGCATTAGCTGAGTTTCTGGATTGATAGTCTCGTAATAGTACCAGAAGGCTATCACCTCCCTGCCTCCACTGCCTGGAGGGGTGTAGGAAACTGCATGGAAGAGTATGGAGGAGTATGTGGAAGAGTATGGGGGACTGAATAGAGATGTATAGAGGACTCAATGGAGATGTACAGAGACCTGAATGGAGGTGAACAGAGGACTGAATGATGGTGTATAGAGAACTTCATAGAGGCTACAAGAATGCATCTTCTTCCTCAGGAGGCTAAGGAAATTCAGCATATTTATAAGGACTCTCCCCAATGTTTATAGCTGCACCATAGAAAGCATTCTATCTGGGTCCATCACTGCTTGGTACGGTAACAGCTCTGTCCAGGACTACAAAAAACTACAGCAAGTTATGAACACAGCCCAGATCATGACACAAGCCAACCTTCCATCTATCGATTCCATCTATAGTTCTCAATGCCATGGAAAGACAGCGAACACAATCAAAGACCCCTCCCACCCGGTCAGACTCTCTTCCAACCTCTTCTACCAGGCAGAAGATGCAGAAGCTCCAACACACATGGCCACAGCTTCTTCCCTGCTGTTCTTGCACTGCTAAATGGACCTCTCTAACTTCAAATCTAATGTTGATCTTGCATTTGTGTATCTCCTGTGTAATCCTGTATGATGCACTCTGTCTGAATAAAGAATAATCTGTCTGTGTGTTATGATGCGCCTCTACCACCCACAAACGTAACATTTCATTGCACTTAGTTACATGTGACAACAATAAGTAAAATCACATGTTGTACATGAGTCTGAAAGGGTCTATACTGATTGAGTGTTATAAGGACAACCCACAGTGACCATGACACGGTGGGAGGGTCTGGGTGGAGATTTTGGTTCCAGTTAGGTAACAGTTCTCAGGGCCCTCATATATCGAGAATATTGTAAATAATTGGAGTTATAGGATTTAGTGTAAAAATGTGGTGTTTTTAGGAAAGTTTAACAAACATACACAATTTGTTAATCTTACGCTATGGAAAAAAGGCCAATGTTTCCTTTCCAAAACAATCCACATAAACGAAGCCATCTTGTACAGTCGCACAGCCGCACTGATTCCCAAGACAGAACCACACCATTCTATGGGTCGCAACAAAAAAAACTGCATTAGAAACACTTACATTGTGCTGGAATTGAAGTATAAATAATTCAAAAATATTAATGAATAATGGCTGGATTTTTAATAAATTTACAAATAAATATTAATGTTGTTTTGTTTTATTGAAAAGGCTGTTAGTGTACAAGACAGAAGATGTCTCCAGTCTTTTCTCAGCTAAAACTGTCCTTGAGACTTAAAGTCACACATACAGCAATGATTAGAGGCCTGTCATTCTGAGACAGAACAACAGACAGAGCAAAAAATAAAGGCAATTTATGCAGATGGGAAAGCCAATTAAACTAACCATGCACACATTATGAGCAGGTTGGTGTTAAACAGTAAGTTTTAATTAACATTGAGCACTGGGCCAAATGAACTACAAAACAAGGGTTCAGCAAGTCCCCCCTCCCTCCCTTTTATCTTAGCCTGCTGGGCACACTTTCCTCATTCCTGAAGAAGGGCTTATGCCCGAAACGTCGATTCTCATGTTCCTTGGATGCTGCCTGACCTGCTGCGCTTTTCCAGCAACACATTTTCAGTTCAGCACCAGCTCCCTATATCCTTGGGGAAGTTGAAGTGTGTTCCTTGACCAGGATGGGTTTTGTTCGATCAAAGGTATGCCTTTTTTGGGTTTAGCAACTTTCAAAGACAGGAGTCAGGGGCTTTTCTCCATGTGAGCACTTGAGGTGTTTTGTCTCAAGGAAGGAAGTGATTTTGTATCCCGGAGTTAGGTTTTAGACCCAGTTTGATGCCTGTCTTATATTTATGATGAGGATAAGTGGGCAAGTGAATGACAATGAAAACAGGGACACTTAGTACAAGACTGAAGGTGTCATACCTGAATGCACACAGGATAAAGAATAAGGGAAATGAGATTGTGATGAAGATCAAAATTGGCAGGTATGACATGGTGGGCATCACAGACACTTGGCTGTAAGGGGTTCAGATTTGGGAGATGAATGTTCAATGGTATGCATCCTATCAAAAAAAAAGCCAGGTAGGCTGAGGGAGTGGTGATGCCTTATCAGTAAAAAATAAAATTAAATCAATAGTAAGAAACAAAGTAAGGTCAGATGGCGTCGAATCTGTGTGGGCAGAACTGAGGAACTGCAAATTTTAAAAAAACATGTTTGGAGTTATGTACAGACCTCCAAACAGTAGTCAGGAGCTGGGGTGCAAGATACACAAGGAGGTAGAAAAGATGTGTCAGAAAGGCAAAGTTACCGTGATCATGGGGGATTCCAATATGCAGGTGGACTGGGAAAAATCAGGTTAGTGGTGGGTTGCAAGGAAAGGAATTTGTGGAATGTCTGCTGATGGCTTTTTGCAGCAGCTTGTGGTGGAGCTGTGTGGATTTAATGCTGTTCAATGAGGCAGACTCGATAAGGGAGCCTCAGGTGAAAGAACACTGAGGAAGCAGTGATCATAACTTGATTGAATTTACACTGTTATTTGAGAGGGGTAGAATTGACCAGGAGAGGAGCCGAGCAGGAAAGACAGTGGAACAGTAATGGCAGGGGTTTCTGGGAGTAATTCAGGAGACACAGCAGAGATTCATCCCGAGGGAAAAGGAAGCATGGTACAGGGAGGATGAGGCCATCATGGCTGACTATGGACGTCAGGGATAGCATTAAAACAAAAGAGAAAGTGTATCATGTGGCGAAGGTCAGTGGGAAACCAGAAAATTCGGAAGTCTGCAAAGACCAACAGAGGGTAACAAAAAAGAAATAAGTATGAAGAAGATTAAATAATCAATTATATATAAAATAAATTAAATATTTAGAAGGGAGTAAGGCAAATGATGGAAATGACAGACCAATCAGCCTAGCCTCAGTCGTGGTTGTGATCCATGAATCCATTGTGAAGGATGAGAGTTGAAAAATGTGTTGCTGGAAAAGCGCAGCAGGTCAGGCAGCATCCAAGGAGCAGGAGAATTGACGTTTTGGGCATAAGCCCTTCTTCAGACATGAGGAAGGTGTGCCAAGCAGGCTAAGATAAAAGGTAGGGAGCAAAAAAAAACACCAATTCGACTGGGACAACACATCTATCCTGGGACAGGCTAAGCAAAGACATGTCAGAGAATTCCTAGAGGCCTGGCACTCCAACCACAACGCTATAAACAAACACATAGATCTAGATACCATCTATCAACCCCTCAGAAAACAAACAGGAAATGACATCACCACAAACCCCAGGAACCCCATCCAGGACAAACATATAAATAGAAAGCAGGAGACAACAGCTTCGCTTCACTTGGAGGTCGCCACTGATGATGTTACCTCGCCAGGTAATGAAACGTCTGGATATCAAACCTACAGCTCAGCGAGCAAACCTACACCCTGAAGAATACAGAATGGCCTGGACAGAGTAGATTTTGGGAAGATGTTTTCAATGGGAGGAGAGACGAGGACCCAAGTGCAAATTCTTAGAGTAAAGGGAAGACCTTTTGGAATAGAGATAAAGAGAAACTTCTTCAGCCACAGAGTGGTGAATCTATGGAATTCATTGTTACAGAAGGCTGTGGAGACCAGGTCATTGAGTATAGTTAAGACTGAGATTGATTGGTTCTTGAGTATCAAAAGGATCAAGGGTTACAGGGAGAAAGTGGGAGAATGGGTTTGAGAAACCTATCAGCCATGATTAAATGGCGGAGCAGACTCCTCTGTTTTATGGTTTCAGAACATTTGTATCTCTTGCATGTTCTTTCAATAGAGTTTTGTTGTCAGATGAGTCAGTTTTACTTAAGGAAACTTAACACAATCAAATATTGTTTACTATTTCAGAGACCCTGTCTTGCCTCATGTATAGTTGAGTTAACTCTGTAAACTTCCTTTTAAAACTGACAAAGTATTTGTGGCAGCACATACAACATGTGTTTTGCCTCACTGTACAATAGTGTGTGGAATGATCTTTCAGATAACAGTGGAGGCAGGCTCATTAATGACTTGTATGGAAGCGTAATGTGACTTCTTCACCAGGGTTGGAAAGCAGGTGGAAAAGGGGATTATGGCAGTAGTTAGATCAATCATGAACTGATCAAATGGCAGATCAAGACTCAAGGGCTAAATGACGCACTCCTTATTCATATCAGTATGTTCACATGTATCCCAGAGAGCGCGGACTAAACTCACTGTGTCTTTGTCACAGACCCAAGAGAGGACAGATTGTCCCTATTTTATTAGTGTCACGTACTTTGAGTAGAGTAGATTGAATGCACAGTGTCTATATCATTGACCCAGAGACAACAGACCATTTACTCTGTGTCTGTGGTAGATCACCAGGACTGCCAACTGAAGATACTCAGTCTGTATCACAAAGATTGGAGAAGGCAGATTCCTCTCACTGTGTCTGTTTCAATGACCCCACGGAGATGGATGGCCTAGAATCTGAAACTGAATTCTTCAAACTACCTCATCATTTAATGAATTTCACAATTTGAGTAAAAGGGTATTTTACAATGCTCTTAAACTGTTTCCTGAACTTAGTCTGGGTCACAACATATATACAAGTGTTTGTGCAGCAACTTAGGAGCTGGAGAGTGAATCCGATAATACGTACAAAATAATGTAGATGTATGGCCCGATACCCCATTTGACTCATGCGTTTCCATAGAGAGTATGCCATGAACACTGACCATAACAAGATGAAATTCCCTGAGATAACAAACAATAAAATGATGGACTTCCTTCGAGACCCCATTTCTGGGTCACTGGGATTCTCCCCACTGCTGTGAGCCCGAAGTCTCCTGCGGGCTCTGCTGGCCACTAAAATGTGTCTGACACTTAAAGCATTGAGCAGCAGAATCAGAACAAATGGCACTGCTGGGTTCAGGATAAAATGGAGGCTCTTGATTGTTCCCCAGGCTGGAGATGACAGAATATCAGTTGGTACTAAACAAAACCAGGGCTGATTCCTGAGCAAATACTGAGATGTGAACATAAAGTACCAGAAAATGTTCTTCAAACCACTCAGCACAGTCACTGTTCCCAGAACCACAGCTGCTGTCTTCTCAGTACAAAATTTAATTCGAAGATTTGGGCAGCAAATGGCCACATATCGATCAAAGGTGAAGGTGACGGTAAACCAGACAGAACAGTCAGTGGCTGCATAAAGGAAGACAGCGTGGATATTACAGATGGGGATGGCCCGTAGGAAACGTAACTCTCTCTTGTATATAATTAGAATGTGCCTCAACAGTGGGTCGAGGATAAGAACCAGGATATCTGCTGCTGACATCGCCACCAAGTATCACATCATACAGTTTTAAGGACCACACATTCCTTGCAACAGAATTATAATTGTTCTGATGTTTGCTGTGGGGAAGGAAAATAAACAGGAAAATTAATCAAGCTGGTAGAAAAATTACCAATTACACAGAGTACATTGTGTGATTTCTGAGTCTGTCCCTGTTTCTGAAAATGTATTGAAGTATTTATACGCATTGTCATGTAATCTGCTGGATCCAAAAAAATCAGCCATTATTTAGAAACACAGAAAATGAGGAAATGCAGTTTGAGAGATGATGTGAAGATTGACACTATGCTGACAGGTTATTAAACTGTAAACAAGGGAATGCAGGAAATATCACAAAGACCATGAGATATATACTTTAGTTTCTGAAGTAGAACAGAGATCAGTGACCCTGTATTGGGCTGGTGGAAATGTCCAGGTTCCTGTTCTTCATCTTTACAAAGTCATTCAGAATTAGTGTGGAAGGATCAGCCCACTAGATTCTTTCGTATCTAGTGATCATGGTGGGTATCAGCAGACATATTATACTTCTGATCATTATCCAGTGAAAGTGGATTAATGTGAGGGTATCTCTGTCAATGTTATCCTCTGATAACTACTCAGAGGTCGTTTCCTTGTGCAGCTGATCGCTTATTGATTTGAGACGGTAGAGGTTGCTACTTTGGAAGATTCTATCAAAGGCTCTTATACACCTTCCACATGCCGCACACTGCTGCTGGGGTGCATTGATGGTGGAAGATGGCAGTATTTGTGGATGTGGTCGCAATCAAGGGCGCTGCTTTATTATCAAGTTTATAGAGAGTTGTTGGAGCAGACCTCACCCAGACAAATGGGGAGTATTCACTCACACACATGACTTACCCTTTGTAGATAGTGGACAGACTTTGGGGAGTCAGGAGGTGAGGTACGTACTATAGTATCACCAATATCTGACATGGTCTTGTAACACCGGTAATTATGGAACTGGTCCAGCTCAAACTGTGGTCTATTGCAACCCCTCGCCCCTCCCCCAGGATACTGATACTAGGGAATTCATTGATGTCAAGAAAAATGGTTACAATCTCTCTTTTTGGAGATAACTGACATTTGTGTGGGGCAAATGTTACTTGTTAGCCTACAGCTGAATAGAGTCCAAATGTTGTTATGTATGGACATAGTATCTGACAGAATTTGGAGATCAGAATCAAAGAGGTGTGGCACTGGAAAAGCACAGCCGGTCAGGCAGCATCCAAGAAGCAGGAGAATCGACATTTCAGGAATTCTGATGAAGAGCTTATGCCCGAAACGTCGATTCTCCTGCTCCACAGATGCTGCCTGACCGGCTGTGCTTTTTCCAGCACCACACTCTTTGATAGTGTCTGATGAGTCAGGAATGGGACTAAACTTTGTGAACAATCAACAAGCATCCTGAATTCTGACCTTATGATTGAGGGATTGTCCATGATGAAACTGCTGAAGATTAGATTAGATTAGATTAGATTACTTACAGTGTGGAAACAGGCCCTTCGGCCCAACAAGTCCACACTGCCCCGCCGAAGCGCAACCCATCCATACCCTTACATTTACCCCTTTCCTAACAATACGGGCAATTTAGCATGGCCAATTCACCTGACCTGCACATCTTTGGACTGTGGGAGGAAACCGGAGCATCTGGAGGAAACCCACGCAGACACGGGGAGAATGTGCAAACTCCACACAGTCAGTCGCCTGAGGCGGGTATTGAACACGGGTCTCTGGCACTGTGAGGCAGCAGTGCTAACCACTGTGCCACCGTGCCGCCCACTATAGGTTGGCCTTGGACATTTCCCTGAGGAACTCCTGAAAAGATGTCCTGAAGTTGAGGTGTCTGACTTCCAACACCCAACCTCCTATGTACTAGGAATGACACCAATCAATAAAAATATCATCCCATTTCCTTCAGGTCAGGCTTGGTTAATTGCTGCTTTGATGTCAAGTGCAGACTCTCTCACCTCAGGGGTTCAGCTCTTTTGTCCTTGTTTGGATGTTGTTATGAGGTCTGGTGCTGAGCAACCCTGCAGAGCTGGACACCAGTGAACTAGTTATTGCTGAGTGAGAGCAACTCGGTAGCTCTCTTGATGATACCTTCCACCATGTTGCTTATAATTGCGATTAGACTGAGGCGGCGATAATTATTTGGATTTGATTTGTTCTACTCTTTGAGATTTACCTGTTTAAATCCCTTCATTAATAGGTGGTTGCCAGTTTTGTAACTGTACTCAGTTCAACTCAGTGCATGGCTAGTATTGGAGCTGTTAACCACTGACAAGGTATTTTCAGGGCCATTACGACACACAGTGCCTTAGCTGTTTGTTGTGTTAGCTCCTGGTGAGCACTGGAGAGCCTCTACTGAAGCACAATCCAGCATGTGGACTACACACCCAGGAAAGGAAAAGGGAGATCAGGTTTAATAATCACCCAGTTACCAGAAGGAAGCCATTCAGCCCATCGTATCTTCACAGGCTGTCTACACATGTGGACACAGTGGCGACCACTTGCTCTTCCCCATCACCCTGCACATTGACTCTATTTTAATAATCATTCAGGTACCCCCTCATTGTCTCAGTACAACCGGACCAATGCTCCTTCCCCATCAACTCTCAAGGTGATTACTTATTAGGAATGGGACCTGAAAATTTAACATATTTCAGAAATGAAAACCATTAGCTCAACTTGTTCTCTTTCACAGGATACCTCGTGATCCAAACTTACAACAAGATTCCATTACTCTGTTGGATCAGGCTAAACTTATGGAGAGATAAGTGAACATTTCAGGTTAATGCTGTTCCAACAGCACTCCCAGCCTTTTCTGTTCTTATTTCAGATTTCCAGCCCCTGCAGTATTTTGCATTTGTTCATTGATTGTATAACTTTCCATTAATATTGGCAGAATGGTCCATTTCTCTGAAATCTCAGGAACTGTTTTGAGTGACCTCAAAGTAATTCTGGGAATGATTTCTCAACCCCCGTGGTGAATGGTGAGACTTTCAAAGAGTCTTGGATTGGAAAACATCTCAGACTGGTCATAGGTCACTGTACCTCAGTGTAGGATTTATTTTATTTCAGCACTGTCAGAACGTGGTGACCATATGGTTCAGTATAAAATTGTATCTATATGTATTATAGCCAGAGAAGGGAGATGGATAGGCTCGACTGAACATTCGTTACAATTTTGTGCAAGTCATGTGATGCAGTAAGATGATGGAAAAGATTAATTCAGAGAATATAAAGATCCTTTATTTTAAAGTTTATAGAATGTGAATTTGCATATTAACTAGTGACACCCACAGACTGGAACAGCCAAAACCATCATGAAGAGGGACAAGTGAATGATAGTCTCACTAATTGGTCATTTTAATAAATAAACAACAAGGAGAAATGAATTTCAAAACCAGGGTTCTATCACGGGAAGGACAGTTAAGTAATAAATTAATCAACTGCCTGAATAGATATAGAGCTTTAACAATACAATACATATCCAAGTGGCAAACTGTGGATAAAGTAATGGTTTGTAAGACACTAAGGATATATCCTGAGGGAAAGGCAGCGATAGGCTGCAGTTGAGGGACAAAGTTGAGGACTGCAGCTTGAGGATTGTGAATGCGACAACTGACCACTGCCCTTTGCTAAGTATCAAAATTTATGTTTATTGTGGGAAATATAATCAAGTCTGTGAAACTTGTGAAAATGTACATTATACTCAGGTGGTTGTGGAGCGAATCCAACTGAAAGTCCCTTTTGATTCGCTCGCCCAACTTAGTGTGCTATTGTAATTGACCTCAGGCTCGCAATTATATCACATCCAAAATCAGAAATTATATCAGTTCCAATCCGATTAAAATCTTTACAGTAAGAGCAAGAGGGAAAAGGTAAGATGATAGAAAGCAAACAGGAAATGCGGGAAATTCTCAGCAGCTCAGGCAGTGCCTGTGAGGAGACAGAGTTAAAATTTCAGGCTGCTGACCATTTGTCAGAACGGGAAATGTACTGAAACAGGATTTAAACCAGTGGCAACCCAAGAGACAGGAGACATTAGATGGGAGAAGGGATGAAAACGAAAAGCAAAATGGGATTGTAACAGGTCAAGTGAAGGAGTGAAAATTATGAATAGGAAAACCCAAAATCATCAAAGATGCTTCCCAAAAAATGGGACAACGTTTCAATTTAACACTGAGGTCAACAACTCCAGATCAAAAACTCGAACCCGTTCTTTTGTTGTGATGGAGTGATGATTTTGCATTTATACTTCTTCAAGATATATATCTTTTCTCTCTTTACCATTGTGTCTTTCATGACAATTCTTTTTGTCCTTTAACCTCTCCTGTCTTCCACCCAAGTAGAGACCTTTCCATGTTCTCCCCAGCCATCTCATTTCCCTGCCTAATTTAAATAAACTGCTCTGACCATTCTGAGTTCTGACTCCAGGTCTCTAACCTGAATTCCTGACTCTCCCACTCTCCATTGATGCTGCCAGATGTGTTGAGTACTTTGAGCATTGTGTTTTTATTTCAGATAAGCAGAATCTGCAGTATTTTATCCACATGGGGAATTAAGTGTTTGCCTGGCTGATAGATTCCCTCACCTCTTATAGGTCATACAGTATTCAATTACAACAAATCTATGATTAGAAATGAGTCGACTACAAAATCAATGAAAACATAATCACAATTGGCTCCTCATTGTAAATCAGGGAAGTGGTACATCAGGTTCGGAGCAAAAGGAACACCTGAGGATGAAACAGGGATTTCCTCAGTAGATTGAGAAGGAAATAAACTAACAGGATCATATTGAATGGGAAAAATAACAGGTTACTCCATATCATTGAGGATTGTAACAATGTTCCAATGGACTTTAATCAGGGTTGTGTTGAACAGATATTACACAGACTGGAGGCTTATAAACATCAGTGCTCCCGTATTGGTCCACTGGATCTGCTGAGGCACATTCTGGGTTGTCGGGCAACATTTCAAACTTTGATAACATGATTCGGGGAAATAAGTGAGGAAAATTGTGCAGGAAATCAGGTTGCATTGTCAGGCAGTGAAATGATAGGATGGATGGCAAATGTGTGAGACAACGCATCTTGTTCAGAAGAATATTTATTATCTGCGTTTACACATGGTCACAGAGCCCAGCAATAGCGTTGTTAGTGACTGGACAGAGTTCTGTAAGCCCACAATCGGGTACAGACAGTGGACTCTCTCAAACAGTCGAAGGTATTGTTTGGACTGTACCGTATCTGTAGCCTCGGATGGTCTCTGCATTCTCACGATGTTGGTATCTGCACAGAGGGCTTAGCCAGGCTGGAAACAGTTTAAAACACCCACTGTTGCCATGGGAGATGAAAGCGATTGGGCATGTAGTGAGGTCCATAATGAGGGATTAGTATCTGGTTGATGTTCTCTCCTGTCAATCCTTCTGCTATTTGTCCTCAGCTCCGGGCCATAGAGTCACAGAGCAGAGAAACAGACCTTTCTGTCCATGCCGACCATGTTTACTGAACTGTATTTGTCCCATATCCCTCAAAGCTTTACCTTTACCTTTACCTACATGTAGCTTTTCAAAATTGATTTTAATGTTGTCATTGTCCCAAATACTAACACTTCTTCTGGTCGCTCTTTCCATAGAAACACTATACTTCGAGTGATAAAGTTCCCCCTCAGGTCCAGTTTAAATCTTATCGTTCTCACCTATAACCAAAACCCTCTGATTTTGGACAAGTTTGCCAAATGATTTCTTCACCACCCTGTCTACCTGTGATGCCACTCTCATGGTGCTATGTGCCTGCATCCCTTTGTGTCTGTGTTCGATAACTCTCCCCACGGCCCTCCCATGAACAGTGCTGACTCCTTGGTGTGGTTACCTACAGGGGGGTGGTGTAGAGGAAGGTGGATTGCAGGTGGGGTTGAGACGGTCATTGAATAAGCTTGTGGGGGAGTAGACCTTCTCCAGTACAAATACAGGAACATTCTCTGATAGCCAACAGTTATGGCACTGAGACCCTTGCCTGATTTTGGATTTTGTCAGACTTTGGTTTGGATACACTGGGCAATTTGGACAAAAGAGGGATCACGGGTCACTTGGAGCTTGGGAACAGATGAGCACACAAGCAGTGAAACTAATAGCAAGTCCAGGAACAGGCATTATCTGGATAAGCTAATCGTAATTGAGCAACAGTTTTGACAAACAATGCAAAGCACTATCTAAAAGTTTCCAGTTTGCCGACAACTCTGCTTTTTTGGCTCCCAGTCTTCAGAGAGCAAGCTTGTTTACTCCTGATGTAGCAGGAATGGTGGTGGGTGTGTGGCATGGATTGATGTGTTGGTCAGGATGAGGAACTGATATGGTGAGTTGACTGAAAAGGTCCCTGTGATGAGACACATTGTGGAAACGGTGGCTATCAGAATCAGTGCCAGGAAAGAGCATGAGGTTGACAAAGCTTGGGTTCAAATCCCTCCTATCGGAAGGGTGCTGTGAAACTTGAAAGGGTTCAGAAAAGATTTACAGGGATGTTGCCAGGGTTGGAGGATTTGAGCTATCAGGAGAGTCTGAATAGGCTGGGGCTGTTTTCCCTGCAGTGTTGGAGACTGAAGGGTGACCTTACAGAGGTTTATAAAATCATAAGCGGCATGGATAGGGTAAAAAGTTGATGTGGGGAGTCCAGAACTGGACGGCATAGTTTTAGGGTGAGAGGGGAAAAATTTAAAAGGAACCTAAGGGGCAACTATTTCATGCAAAGTGTGATACGTGTATGGGATGAGCTACCAGAGGAAGTGGTGGAGGCTGTTGTACAATCACAACATTTGGATGGGTGTATGGATACGAGGGGTTTAGAAGGATATGGGCCAGGTGCTGGCAAATGGGACTAGATTAGTTTGGGATATCTGATCGGCATGGATGAGTTGGACTGAAGAGTCTGTTTCCATGCTGTACATCTATCTAACTCTTTGACTGGAAATGGATTGGTAAGATTCTGAACAATCTCACTGATCCTCATGATTTGGCCAAGGATGGGGTTCGAGTCAATGGACAGGGATTAATGTCAAGAACATTAATAGAATGAAACATGATTTACAGATCTAATTGGTGGACATATGCTTCAAAGGAACAACAGCAACAGCAGCAAGGGAGACAGAAAAACAAACTGGCAGGAAAAGCGATGCAGTTAATGATTAGATTAGATTAGATTACTTACAGTGTGGAAACAGACCCTTCGGACCAACAAGTCCACACCGCCCCCCCCGAAGCGTATACCACCCAGACCCATACCCCTACATTTACCCCTACACCTAACACTATGGGCCAATTTAGCATGGTCAATTCACCAAACCTCCACATTTTTGGATTGTGGGAGGAAACCGGAGCACCCGGAGGAAACCCACACAGAAACGGGGAGAATGTGCAAACTCCACATAGAGAGTCGCCTGAGGCAGGAATTGAATCCGGGTCTCTGGCGCTGTGAGGCAGCAGTGCTAACCACTGTGCCACCGTGCTGCCCACAACTTTTTAGCATTACTTTTAGCGTTAATAGCAGACAAGAGACTTAGCAGGAACACCAACAATAACAAGGGTGCGATAGTAAATACGTTGAATAGCCAGGAGTATATAACGGATCCGAGTTGTTGATTAGATTCCCTACAGTGTGGAAACAGGCCCAACCAGTCCACACCGACCTTCTGAAGAGGTAACCCACCCAGACACATTTCCCTCTGACTAATTCCCCCAGTACTATGAGCAATTTAGCATGGCCAATCCACCTGAACGGCATATCTTTGGACTGTGGGAGGAAACCAGAGCACCCGGAGGAAACGTACACTGACACGGGGAGAACATGCAAACTCCACACAGACAGTCACCCGAGGCTGGAATCAAACCTGGAACCCTGGTGCTGTGAGGCAGCAGTGCTAACCATTGAGCCACTGGTTAATGACATCAAGTGGTAATTTGCAGAAATATAATCAATTGTTGCTGAGAAACTCCTGTCCATTGTTGTAAAATTCCGATCTTCTGTGTTCAGATTCCAACCCATGGTTGTAAAATTCCAATCTATTGTTCTCAGATTTGAATCTCTCTTCTCCCGAGCTCCCAGTCTCTGGAGCTGCCAGTCCCTGTTAGTGCTGGAGATGATGCTGGAGGTGATGCTGTCACTGATACTATAGCTTTGTACAGTGTAAGGAATTTGTAATTAATAGAAGAGGGAAACCCTCCTGGGACACAGTTATGGTCCATGGAGTTTGACATTAATTACAGTCACTAAACAAACCAGTTCAGTTAAACCCTTTCAATCCAGTACACTATTCCCCCAATGGAATAGGACTTGTACCCACCTTGGACTGCACATATGTGAGTTACTGAGAGAGGGAAAGATAAAGGCATGGACCATAATCTTTCAATTCTCTGGAGATATTGAAGCGGTTCCAAAGAAATGGGTGATCGCAAACAATGCATCTCTGTTCAAAAAAATGCAAGAGGACTAATTGTTGTTCCTCCAGATAATCATAAGGGCATAAGGACTAGGAGCAGGAGTAGGCCGTCCGGCCCTCCAAGCCTGCTCCACCATTCAATAAAATCGTGGCTGGTCTTTTCCTGGACTCGGCCCCATTTACCGCCCTCTCACCGTATTCCTTAATGCTTTTATTTTCAAAAATATCTACCTTTGCTTTAAAAACATTTACTGAACTAGCATCAACTACATCCCTGGGCAAGGACTTCCATAGATTACCAACCCTCTGAGTGAAGAAGTTCCTTCTCAGTTCAGTCCTAAATCTGCTCCCTCTAATCTTGAGGCTGTGTCCTCTCATCCTATTTTCACCCTCTGGTGGAAACATCCTCTCTATTTCTATCTTATATATTCCCTTCTTAATCTGATATGTTTCCACCCTCACTCCTGTGAATCCCAATGAATATAATCCTAATCCCCTCAGTCTGTCCTCATAAACCAACCCTTCAACTCTGGAATCAACCTGGTTAACCTCCTCTGCACCCCCTCCAATGCCACTACATCCTTTCTCAAGAAAGGAGACCAAAACTGGACCAAAAGGAGTACTCCGAGTGTAGCCTCACCAGTACCTTGTACAGCTGCAACATTACCTCTCTGCTTTTAAACTCAATCCCTTTAGCAATGAAGGATAAAATTCCATTTGCCTTCCTAATTACTTGTATCTGCAGACCAACCTTCTGCGATTCATGCACAAGGACAGCCAGGTCCCTCTGCATAGCAGCATGCTGCAACTTTTTACCAGTCAATTAATAATCTGTTTTACTGTTACTCTTACCAAAATGGATGACTTCACATTTATGAACATTGCATTCCATCTGCCAGATCTGTGCCCACTCACTCAGCCCACTCACTCAGTGTATCTATGTTCCTCTGCAAAGTTTCACAGTCCTCTGCACACTTCATTCTGCCACTCATCTTGGTGTCATCTGCAAACTTTGACACCCGACACGTGGTCCCAAACTCCAAATCATTGATATAAATTGTAAATAATTGCTGTCCCAACACCGATCCCTGAGGCACACCACTATTTACTGATTGCCAACCAGAATAGCACTCATTTATCCCCAATCTTTGCTTCCTGCTCATCAAACAAGCCTCTATCCAGGCTAATACACTACCGTAACACCATGGATCTTTACCTCATGCAGCAGCCTTTTGTGCGGCACTTTGTTGAAGGCCATTTGGAAATCTAGGTACAACATCTCCACTGAGGCCCCGCTGTCCACCTTGCTTGAAATGTCTTCAAAGAATTCCAAAAGATTTGTCAAGCATGACCTGCCCTTCATGAATCCATGGTGCATCTGTCCAACGGGACAATTTCTATTGAGATGCCCTTCCATTTCTTCCTTAATAACAGACGCAAGCATCTTCCCCACGACATGGATCAAGCTCACCAGTCTATAATATCCCATCTTTTCTTTATATCCCTTTTTAAGCAGTGGTATCACATTTGCTGTTTTCCAATCTGTTGGGACTGCCTCAGAATCGAGTGAATTTTGGAAAATTACTGCCAGTGCACGTGGTATTGTTCCCGCCTTTTGTTTAGTACCCTGGGCTGCCTTCTATCAGGGTCAGGAAGCTTATCTATCCTTAGCTCCATGAGCTTACCCAAAACTAGCTCTTCTGTAATAATGATTGTTTCCAGGTCCTCACCTATCTTTGTCTGTTTGTCAATTACTGGCTTGTTATTAGTGTCCTCCTCTCTGAAATCTGAGACAAAATACCTGTTCAATGCCTCGGCCATTTCCTCATGTCCCATTACTAAATGCCCCTTCTCATCCTCCGAAGGACCAACATTTACTGAAGCCACTCTTTTTTTCATTGTATGTATTTGTGTAAACATTTGCTGCCTGCCTTTATATTCTGCACCAGTTTGTTGTCATGTTCTATCGTACTTTTCTTAACAGCTCTTTTTGTGGCTTTCTGTTGGCGTTTAAAGTTTTCCCAATCTTCTAGTTTCCTGCTGTTCTTAGCCACTTTGTGTGCCTCCTCTTTCAACTTGATAGCTTCCCTTATTTCCTTAGACACCCTGGGCAGATTACCCCTTTTCTTACAGACCTTCCTTTTCACTGGAATACAGTTTCCCTTCGCACTTTGAAAGATTTCTGTGGAAGTCCTCCAATGCTTGTCAACTGTCCCACCATGAAAGTTTTGTTTCCAATCCCCTTCAGCCAGGCCCTCCCTCGTTCTATTGCAGTCCCCCTTGTTCAAACACAGGACCCTGGTTTTGGATTTTGTCTTCACACTCTCCATCTGTATTCGAACTACACCCATACTGTGATCGCTCCTTCCAAAAGGATCCCTAACTGTGAGGTCATTAATTATCCCTGTCTCGTCAAACAGGACCTGGTCTAAGATAGTTTACTCCCTCGTCAGTTCCATTATATATTGTTCAAGAAAATTAGCTTGGATATGCTCAACGAACTCCTCCTCACGGCTCCCCTTCCTGAGCTGGTTCAACCAATCTACGTGTAGATTAAAGATCCCCACTATCATAGCCGTACCATTTTTACAGGCATTAGATATTTCTTTATTTGTTTCCCAACCCAATGTGATGGCATTATATAGACTCCACCTATCAGTGACTTTTTCTTCTTAGACTTTCTAGTTTCCACTCGAATAGATTCAACCTGATTCTCCTATATCATCTGTCAGCACTGCCCTGATGTCGTCCTTGAATATCAGAGTTACATCACCTCCCTGAAATTCCTGTCTGTTCTTCCGAACCATCTGGTATCCCTGGATATTTAACCCGCAGTCAATCAGTTGGGGCACTCTGCCTCCCCTTGTTTAAAGTAAGCACAGCGTCAGTGACATGTTGTCTCAGGCACTGACAGCAGCGGAGCATATTGAAAAGCTGTGGTTCAGGGTGAAGGAAGACACATTGATTGATTGATTGTCACGTTTCCCTCAGTGCAGTGAAAAGCTTTTTTACAAGCAGTGCCCGTAGATCACAGTAAGCTGGGATATACAGATCATAGGGTGAGTAGAGACTTGAACACAGACGTACAGGTTACATCCCACAGGGTGTGCATGAGGCAAGATCAACATCAACAATGTCAGCGTTATTTGAAGTTAGAGATTCCATCCATCAGTCTAATAACGGCTGGGAAGAAGCTGTTCCTGAAGCTGCTGGTGGGTGTGTTCAAGCTTCTGTACCTTCTGCCTGGGGGGGGGGCGAGGTTGTAGGAGATCATTACCGGGGTGGGAGGGGTCTTCAAAGATGTTGGCAGCCATTCCACGGCAACGAGCCGTGTAAATGGAGTCCATGGATGGAAGGTTGGCTTCCGTGATGGTCTGGGCTGTGCACACAACCCCCTGTAGTTCCTTACCATGCTGGGCAGAGCGGTTGTTACACCGGGACAGGATGCTCTCTGTGTTGCATCTGGAGAGTTTGGTGAGGGACCTTATGGACAGGCCAAATTCCCTGAGCTGCCTGAGGAAGAGGATGCGTTCTTGTGCCTTGTGGATTGTCACAGCTATGTGAGAAGGCCAGGACAGATTGCGGGTTATTACCACTTCTCGGAACTTGACACTCTCCACCCTCTCAGCCTCAGCTCCATTGATGTAGAAGGAGGCATGTTCTCCTCCTGTCTTTCTGACGTCAATGATCAGTTCTTCAGTTTTGCTGATGCTGAGAGAGAGGATGTTCTCACTGCACCATGGCACCAAGCTCTCTATCTCCTTCCTGTTGTTTGATATCCATCGTCCCACAGCGGGGTCTGCAGCAAACGTGGAGATGGTGTTTGTACGGACTTTAGCCAGACTGCCGTGGGTGTACAGGGAGTACAGTAGGGGCTGAGAACACATCCTTGGGGGGCTCCAGTGTTGAGGGTTATCGTGGAGGAGGTGCTGCTGTCTATCTTCACTGATTGTGGTCTATGGGTCAGGAAGCTGGGGATCCAGCTGCAGAGGGTGGAGCCGAGACTCAGAGTCTCTGAGTTGGGCCTCCTAGGGGTCATGTAGCCGATGCCATTCCAGGTCGAGATCAGGACGCAGTGGGGTCAGGGGTCAGATCGTGGTTCAGGGAGTAGATCCAGGATCTACTCTGGATCCTACAGGATGACCAGCATTGAAAGTACTCAGGTCTGAGCCACCGTTGGATCATCAATCCTGTAAGTAGATTAAAAAGAACATTGTTAATAATTTTTACAGAGTTGAATTTTATGCTGCCTTGAGTGATGTGAGCACTAACAAGAAAGTTGGGGAAATGTGGCAAGAATGAAAGCATCAGATTGAGTTGTGAAAAGTATTTCCAATTTCCCCATTTCTGGTTTAAACAGTGAATTCTGAATCTCACTAGTGAGGGGTGACCACTTCATTTTCATGCTGTTCTATCTCATTAGGAGCTGATCTTGTCTCATTTCGATGGATATTCTAATCCTTCCTTCAGTTCCTATGGAAACCAGATGGTGCCAGTTCCCAACAGGAAAGCCTGGGCAGTTACCTGGAGGCAGGAGCTCACTGTTTGCTTCTCCAGGTCTTCATCCATCTCCACCATCAGCACCATTTCACTGCATGCTCCATCAACACTGTCCTCTCCCACACTTTGTCGGTGTGTGTGGGCATCACCAAACCCCAGCCTCACCACATCATTCTGGCTGCTTTCAGATTAACTCACCCTTCACTGTGCAGCTCAGAGACAATGATGTCGTACCTGCTTCTGCCAGGTTGGTTCGCAGTCAGGGGCATGCGCACATTTCATTCAGTGACATAGGATGCTTCGTCTGGCTCTGAGTGAAATTCTAAAGCCTCATTCACATTGCATTTATTTGTGGGCTGTCAGGTGTATCTGAGTTTGAGTGCAGAGTGACAGACATCACACAATGCAGGGGATGAATCTGTATGGTGGACAGAACAGAGATGTGTGGAGGACATTACTTATTCGTGGATGGGATCTGGGCATCATTTGCTGGCCAGTATCTATTGTCCATCTCTAGTTACTCTTGAGAAGGTGGTGGTGAGTTCCTTCTTGAACCGCAGCAGTTCACCTGCTGTGGGTTGACCCACAATGCCATTAGGGAGGGAATTCCAGGATTTTGACCCAGTGATAGTCAAAGAACCATGATGTATTTCCATGTCAGGATGGTGAGGGTCTTCGTGGGGAACTTGAAGGTGGTGTGTTCCTAAATATAGCTGTTCTTGTCCTTCTAGATGGAAGTAGTTGTGGGTTTGGAAGGTGCTGTCTGATGATCTTTGATGATTTTCTACTTTGCATTTTGTAGATACTACACACTGCTACTACTGGGCGTTAGCGATGGAGGGAGTGGTTGTGGTGCTTATCAAGAGGTCTGCTTTGTCCTGGATGGTGTACAGCTTCTTGAGTATTATTGGGACTGCACCTATCCAGGTGGGTGGGGAGCATTCCATCTCACTCCTGACTTATGCCTTGGAGATAGTGGATAGGCTTTGGGGAGTCAGGAGGTGATTTACTCACTTTGGTACACCTCGCTCGTCTCTGACTTACTCTTGTAGTCACTGTGCTTATGTGTTGAGCTCAGTGGGAAGGTTCTTATAGGGACCTTATCATGAAGCAGCTGCAGATGTTTGAGCCAATAACACCACTCTAAGGAACTCCTGCAGCGATGTCCTGGAGCTGAGATGACTGACCTCCACAACCACAATCGTCTTCCTCTGTGTATGATTGGAATCCAACCATCGGGGAGCTTGTACCCAAGTGATTCCAGTTTTGCTCGGACATTTTGATGCCACACTTGGTCCAATTGGACTTGATGTCACAGGCTGACACTCTCACCTTCCCTCTGGAACTCAGCTCTTTTGTCCATGTTGGAACCAAGGCTGTAATGAGGTCAGGAACTGGGTGGTCCTGGAAGGTCTCAAACTGGCCAAGGTATTGCTGATCAGGAGCTACTCAATACCACTGCTGATGTCAACTTCCATCACTTCACTGGTGGTCAAGAATTGACTGATGGGGCAGTAATTGGCTGGGTTGGATTTGCCCTGTTAAATATGTACAGGACATACTTGGGTAATTTTCCATGTTGTTGGGTAAATGCGAGTTTTGTAACTGTACTGGAACAGCTTGGCTAGGGGCACGGCAAGTTCTGGATCAGATGTCTTCAGTATTATTGCTGGAGTGTTGTCAGGGCCCATTGCCTTTGCAGTGTCCAGTGTCTCCCACCATTTTGTGATATCATGTGGAGTGAATCGAATTGGCTGAAGACTGGTATCCGTAATGCTGGGGCCTATTAGAGGAGGGTAAGATGCATCATCCACTCAGCACTTCTGGCAGAAGATCCCTGCAAATGTCTTCATCCTTATATTTTACACTGATGTGCTGGAATCTTCCATCGTTGAGGATGGGGATATTTGTGAAGCCTGTTTCTCCAGTGAGTTGTTTAATTGTCCACCACCATTCACAACTGGATATGGCTGGACTGCAGAGCTTAGATCTGATACATTGATTGTGGGATCACCTAGCTCTGTCTATCACTTGCTGTTTGTGCTGATTGACATGCAAATAGTCCAGTTTGGTGGCATCACCAGGTGGACACCTCATCTTCAGCTGTGCCTGGTGTTGCTCGTGGCTCCCCTGCACTCTCCATTGAACCAGGGTTGATCTTCTCTCTTGATGGGGTCATGGCTGAGTGGGGGATATACTGGGCCATGAGGTCACAGATTGTGCTGCTGTTAATGGCCCACGTCACATCATAGATGCTAACTCTTGAGTTGCTCGATCTGTTTGAAGTCTGTCTCATTTCGCGCAGTGATAGTGACGCACAACAGGATGGAGGTCATTCTCAATGTGAAATTGGGACTTTGTCTCCTTAAGGGACTGTTTGGTGATCATTCTTCCTGATACTGTCATGGACAGATGTATCTGCAGACGACAGAGCCACACCTTCTTCCCTGCTCTTCTGAGACTGCCGAATGGACCTCTCTATCTTCAAATCTAATGAAGATTTCTATATCTCCTGTGTAGCTGTAACCCTGGATGCCTCGCTCTGTCTAAATAAACAATGATCTGTCTGTATGTTATGATCCATAGAACATAAAACATTACAGCACAGTACAGGCCCTTCGGTCCGCGATGTTGTGCCGACCTGTGAAACCAATGTGAAGCCCATCCAACCTACATTATTCCATTATGAGCCACATGTTGAACTAATGATCATTTAAATACCCTTAAAGTTGGCAGGTCTACTACAGTAGACAGGCCATTCCACATCCTTATTACTCTCTGAGTAAAAAACCTACCTCTCTCATCTGTCCTATATCAAGCACCATCAACTTAAGGCTATGTCCCCAATTGCAAGCCATCACCATTCGAGAGAAAAGGCTCTCACTGTCCAATCTTTCGAACCCTCTGATCATCTTGTATGGCTCTATTACATCACCCTCAACCTTCTTCTTTCCAACGCCTTCCCTCCATGCTAGACAACGTCCTGGTACCTTTACTTTGCACTCTTTCCAATGTTTCCACATCGTTCCTGTAATGTGGTGACCAGAACTGTACACAATACCTCAAGTGCGGCCGCAACAGAGTTTTGTACAGCTGCAACATGACCTCATGGCTCCAAAACTCAATCCCATTACCAATGAAAGCTAACACACCATATGCCTTCTTAACAGCGCTATCAACCTGGTGGCCACATTCTTAGAACATAGAACGTAGAATGTTACAGCACAGTACAGGCCCTTCGGCCCTCAATGTTGCACTGGCCTGTGAAATTAATCTGATGCCCATCTAACTTACACTGTTCCATTATTATCCCTATGTATATCCCATGAACATTTAAGTGCCCTTAACATCGGTGAGTCTACTCCTGTTGCAGGCAGTGAATTCCACGCCTCTACTACTCTCTGAGTAAAGAAACTATCTCTGACATCTGTCCTAAATCTATCACCCCTCAATTTAATGCTATGTCCCCTCGTATTAACCTTCACTGTCTGATGACAAAAGCTCTCACTGTCCTCCCTGTCTATCCCTCTGATTATCTTATATGTCTCGATTAAGTCATCTCTCAACCTTATTCTCTCTGATGAAAACAACCTCAAGTCCCTCAGCCTTTGCTCTTCAGATCTTCGCTCCATACCAGGCAACATCTTAGTAAATCCCTTCGGAACCCTTTCCAAAGCTTCCACATCCTTCCTATAATGCGATGACCAGACCTGCATGTAATACTCCAGGTGCAGCCTTACCAGTGTCTTGTACAGCTGAAGCATGACCTCATGACTCCAAAGCTCAATCCCCCTTCCAATAAACGACAACACAACGTCTGCCTTCTTAACAACTCTGAAAGTGACAACTTTCAGGGATTGATGGACCTAGATACCAGGATCTCTCTGTTCATCTACACTGCCAAGAATTTTACCATTACTCCAGTAATCTGCAATCCTATCACTTCTTCCGAAGTGAACTACCCCACACTTTTCTGCATTAAACTCCATTTGCCACTTCTCAGCCCAGCTCTGCATCCTATGTATGTCCCTGTGTAACCCACAACATCCTTCGACATTATCCACAAATCTGCCGATCTTAGTGTCATCTGCAAATTTACTAACCCATCCTTCTACGCCCACCTCCAGATCATTTATAAACATGACAAACTGCAGTAGCCCCAAAACAGATCATTGTGGCACACCACTGGGAACTGAGCTCCAGTATGAACATTTCTCATCAACCACCACCCTCTTGAGCTCCAGGATGAGCACTTCCCAACAATCACCACCCTCTGTCTTCTTTCAGCTCGTCAATTTCTGATCCAACCCGCTAAATCACCTTCAATCCCCAAACTCCATGTTTTGAGCAATAGCCTACCATGTGGAACCTTATCAAACGTCTTACTGATGTCCAGTAACACCACATCAACCACCTTACCTTCATTCACCTGTTTTGTCACCTTCTCAAATAATTCAATGAGGTTAGTGAGGCATGGCCAACCCTTCACAAAACTATGTTTGCTGTCTCTCATCATATTATTCCTTTCCAGATGATTATACATCCTATGTTTTGTAACAATTTCCAATACCTTACCCACAAACAAAGTAAGGCTCACTGGCCTATAATTAACACTGTTCTTGTAGGAGAGAGAAGATGTCTCCAGTCTTTTATCAGATAAAACTGCCCTTGCCACTTAAAGCCACAGATACACCAATGAATAGAGGCCTGTCGTCCTGAGATATAACAACATATCTGTTTGAACATGGCCCAATCAGCCAATTCTAGACAGCACTGGAGTTGATCCTCTGCCTCCTCCGACCAGCACTGGATTTGAATCCGCGAGGGGGTCTCCTGCTTGAGCTTTTGCCTGTAAACCAGGATAAGAAACATGCATTGTGGTCGGAGTTCCTGGAAATGAGGGTGGGGGGTGGAGTGATAAGCATCCTTGACAGCGGTGTAGCCGTGGTCTAAAATATTCAGGCCCCTAGTGGGGCAGGTACTGTTCTGGTGGTACTTGGGCAACACCTTCTTAAGATTGGTTTGTTTGAAGTCGCCAGTCATAATCAACAGGGCCTCGGAGTGTTTGTCTCCAGGGTGTTAGTGGTGGAGTACAGCACATCCAGAGCTTCCTCAAACTTTGCTAGTGGCAGTCTGTATGTAACAGTTAGTATAGCAGCAGTAAATTCCCGTGGGAGATAGAAGGGGCGGCATTTGACGGTGAGGAATTCAAGGTTTGGGGAACAATGGCTGCACAGGGTTGCAATGCCCATGTACCACAAGTTGTTGAATCCAAAGCAAACCCCTACAGAATTGCCTTACCTGAGGACAATGCACAGTCCATACGATGGATAGAAAAACCATCAGCCTGAAGTGCGCAGTCGGGAATGGATGGGTTGAGCCCGATTTCTGTGAAGCAGAGGGTGCAGCTTCCTGCCGTTCACACTGGAAGCTGAGCCATGATCTGAAACTGGACGGATCACCTGGCACTGACCTAGGCACCGAAAAATGCAGAAACAGCCCTGTCGATCCTGCATTCCCTGTTTGCTTTCTATCATCTTTTCTTGTCCTTCTTGCCCTTACTGTAAAGATTTTGATCTGATTGAAACTGATATAACTTCTGACCATTGCTATCATGTCATTGCAAGCCTTAGCTCAATTACAAGAACACACCAAGTTGACAGAGCTTATCGAAAGGGACTTTCAATTGGATTAGCTCCACAACCACATGAATATAATGAGAGTTTTCACACGTTTCACAGACTTGATTACATTTCCCACAGTAAAGACAAAGTGGTGACACTGAGCTGAGGGCAGTGGTCAGTTGTCACATTCACAATGGAACACCCATCCTCAAGCTGCAGTCCTCAACCTTGTCCCTTAACTACAGCCTATTGCTGCCTTTCCCTCAGGATATATGTTTAGTGTCTTACAAACCATTACTTTATCCACAGTTTGCCACTTGGTTCTGTGTAATATTGTTTAGGCTCTGTATCTACTCAATCAGTTGATTAATTTGTTCCAGTACAAAACTGAAACCACTGACTAACATAGGGATCTAAACAGGTAAATCTCAAAGAGTAGCAAAAATAAACCCAGATAATTACCACCCCTTCGGTCTGATCGAAATTAACAGCAACATGATGGAAGGTGTCATCAAGAGAGCTACCGAGCTGCACTCCCTCAGCAATAACTTGTTCGCTGGTGTCCAGCTCTGCAGGGTTGCTCAGCACCAGACCTCATAACAACTATTATCCAAACAACGACAAAAGAGCTGGACTCCTGAGGTGAGAGAGTCTGCACTTGACATCAAAGCAGGAAGTGACCAAGTCTGACCTGAAGGAAATCTAAAATAATGAGAAATGGGATGAACCTCTCATTGGTTGTGGTCATTCCTGGCACATTGGAGGATGGGTGTGGTTGTTGGAAGTCAGTCACATCAGCTCCAGGACATCGCTGCAGGAGTTCCTCAGGGAAGTGTCCCAGGCCCAGTTATCTTCAGCTGCTTCATCATGGACAATCCCTCCATCATAAGGTCAGAATTCAGGATGTTTGTTGATTGTTCACAAAGTTTTTCCCATTCCTGACTCGTCAGTCACTATGCAGGTATATAGCAACACTTGGGCAGTATTCAGACCTGAACTAAAAGCAGCATGTGTGCCACACAAGTGTCAGGTATCTCAGAAAAGAGAGAATCCAACCATTTCTCTTGACATAGATTGGTCTTACAGTTACTGAATCCCGCACTGTCCACATCTGGGGCGGGGTTGAATGGGGTTACCATTGACCACAGACTATAAATCCCATTGTTACAAGATCATGTAAGAGATTGGTAATTCTGTGATACATTTCTCATCTCTCGCCTCCCCAAAATCTGTTCAATATCTGCAAAGGGCAAGTCAGGAGTGTGATGGAATATTCCTCACTTGCCTGGGTAAGCTCTGCTGCAACAACAGTCAAGAAACTTGATAATATCCAGAATAAAATGCTCTTGTCTGGCACCACATCCACAAATATTCATAGCTTCCACCAAATATTCACCCAGCAGCAAAGTGTGGCACGTGGAAGATGTACTGCAGCAACTTTGCGACAGCCTTGTCACAGCATCTTCCAAAACAGAATCTCAGTGTTTATGCTATACTCTCTATGGAAATGCACATATCGGATGGGGGACAGGGACCTATACCTACATTATTTTGTAGGAGATATCGGATTCATTCGCCAGCTCCTAAGTTGCTGCACAAACACTTGTATATATGTCGTGACCCAGAATAAGTTCAGGAAACAGCTGGAGAACATGGTAAAATACCCTTTTACCCAAATGGTGAAATTCATTAAATAATGAGGTGGATTGAAGGATTTAGGGATTAGAAATGTGTTCTGTCTCAGAATCCATCCAATCCACTCTCCGTGGGGTCAGTGATACAGACACAGTGAGGGGAGTCTGCACTCTTCAATCTTTGGGATACAGACTGAATATGTTCAGTTGGCAGTCCTGGTGCTCTACAGAGTAAATGGTCTGTTCTCCCACAGTCAATGATATAGACACAATGGGGTCAGTCTGCTCTATCCAATGTGTGTGATATAGATGAAGTAGGGACAATCTGCACTCTCTCGGGTGTGTGACAAAGACACAGTGAGGTTGGTCGGCCCTCCACGAATATGAATGAGGAGTAGGTCAGTTAGCCTTTTGAGTCTGATCTGGGATTTGATCAGTTCATGGTTGATCTTGCTGCAACCTTAATACTTGTTTCCACATCCTTTCCAACCCCACTGACTTCCCTTGTTAGTGACGAGTTCATGTTAATCTTCCGGACAAGTCATTAATGAGTCTGCCTCCATTGTTATCTGGAAGAGCATTCCACAGACTATGTGAACAAACAAGTAAATATGAAATAAGTATTGGAGCCATTTGCCACTGACAAGATATTTTCAGGACCATTAATTTATTAATATTAATTTAACAAATTAGCCCCTGCATTATAATCTGCCATTTGATAAGATCATAGTTGATCTGGCAGCAGTCTTAATCCTCTTTTCCACCTACTTTCTAGCCCCATGAAATCCTTTGTTAGTGAAGAGTCCACATAACTCTTACATAAAGTCATCAATGAGCCTGCCCCCATTGTTATCTGGAAGATCATTCCACAAGCTATTGTGCAGTGAGGTGAATCACATGTGGTTTGTGCTGCCACAAATACTTTGTCAGTTTTAAAAGGGAATTTACAGAGTTTGGATGAGTTC
The DNA here is from genome assembly GCF_037043375.1 of Chiloscyllium plagiosum. Lineage (NCBI taxonomy): Eukaryota > Metazoa > Chordata > Chondrichthyes > Orectolobiformes > Hemiscylliidae > Chiloscyllium > Chiloscyllium plagiosum. The sequence continues at coordinate 96,428,319 of NW_028270150.1, forward strand.
AATGTGTTTGAAGTCTACTAATTAAAAGACTTTTGGACTAATTGCTTCAAACTGTGATGTTCAAGTGTTTCAGGTTCAGCAGAAATATTCATTAGGTAAGACAGGTCCTTGGAAATAGTGAATAATATCTGATTGCATTAAGTTTCGTGAAGTGAAGCTGACTCATCTGACAACAAAACTCTATTGACAGAACATGCAAAAGTCACAAATGTTATAAGACGATAAAATAGAGGAGCAGAAATGAGGCCAGTCAGCCCAATGAGTCTGCTCTGCCAGTCAATCATGGCGGATATGTTTCTCACACCCATTCTCCCACTTTCTCCCCATAACCCTTGACCCCCTTGAAAATCAAGAACCTATCTGTGTCAGTTCTAAATATACTCAATGACCTGGCCTCCACAGCCTTCTGTGGCAATGAATTCCATAGATTCACCATTCTCTGGCTGAAGAAGTTTCTCCTTATCTCCATTTTGAAACATCTTCTCTTTACTCAAAGCTGTGCCCTTGGGTCCCAGTCTCTCCTCCCAATGGAAACAATTTCCCAACATCCACTCAGTCCATGCCATTCAGTATTCTGTATGTTTCCCTTAGATCACCCCTCATCCTTCTAAACTCCATCAAGTATAGACCCAGACTCCTCAAACATTCCTCAGATGTTAACCTCTTAATTCCTGAGATCATTGTCCTGATCCTCCTCTGAATATGCTCCAGGGCCAGTACTTCCTTCCTCAGATGGGGGGGGGGGGCAAAACTGCACACTGTACTCTGAATGTTGTCTGACCAGAATCTTATAGAGCCTCAGAAGTACATTCCTGCTTTTGTATTCAAGTCCTCTCAAGATAAATGCCATCATCGCATTTTCCTTCCGAGCTATTGATTCAACCTGAAAATTTAACTTGAGAGAATCCTAGACTAGAGTTTCTTTGCACTTCAGTTTTATGATTTTTCGCCCCATTTAGAAAATAATCTATGTCTCTATTATTCCTACCAAAGTTATGACCTCACACTTTCCCACGTTGTACTCCATCTGCCAATTCTTTGCCTACACTTCTTACCTGTCCAAATCCTTCTGCAGCCTCCCGGTTCCTCAATACTACCTGTCCTTCTAACCACCTTTCTATCATCTGCAGCTGAGCCAGAGTACCCTCGATTCCTTCATTGAGACAATTAATGTAGAAAGTGAAAAGTTATGGTCCCAACACTGAGCCTTGCGAATAGCAAATTCTCACCAGCTGCCATCCTGAGAAGGACCCTTTCACTCCCACTCTCTGCTTTCTGGCAGACAGCCAGACTTCTAACCATGCTAGCACCTGGCCTCTAACATCATGGGTCCTTATCTTATTCAGTAGCATCCAATGAGACACCTTGTCATGGATGCAATAGATGATATGTGTGGAGGTACAGGTGAATCTGTGGCGGATATGGAAGTTTCCTTTGGGGCCTTGGAGGGAGGTGAGGGGGGAGGTGTGGGCGCAAGTCTTGCACCTCCTGCGGTTGCAGGGGAAGGTGCCGGGAGTGGAGGTTGGGTTGGTGGGGGGTGTGGATCTGACGAGGGAGTCACGGAGGGAGTGGTCTTTACGGAATGCTGATAGGGGAGGGGAGGGAAATATATCCTTGGTGGTGGGGTCCGTTTGGAGGTGGCGGAAATGATGGCGGATGATGCGCTGTACATGGAGGTTAGTGGGGTGGTAGGTGAGGACCAGTGGGGTCCTGGTGGCGGTTGGAGGGGCGGGGTTCAAGGGCGGAGGATCGGGAAGTGGAAGAGATGCGGTGGAGGGCATCGTCGACCACGTCGGGGGGGAAATTGCGGTCCTTGAAGAAGGAGGCCATCTGGGATGTGCGTTTTTGGAACTGGTCCTCCTGGGAGCAGATGCGGCGGAGTCGAAGGAATTGGGAGAATGGGATGGCGTTTTTACAGGGGGCAGGATGGGAGGAGGTGTAGTCCAGGTAGCTGTGGGAGTCGGTTGGTTTGTAGTAGATGTCCGTGTTGATTCGGTCGCCTGAGATAGAAATAGAAAGGTCGAGGGAGGAATCTGAGACTGTCCAGGTGAATTTGAGGTCGGGGTGGAAGGTGTTGGTGAAGTGGATGAAGTGTTCAACCTCCTCGTGGGAGCATGAGGCGGCGCCGATACAGTCATCGATGTAGCGGAGGAGAAGGTGGGGGGTGGGGCCAGTGTAGTTGCGGAAGATGGATTGTTCCACATATCCTACGAAGAGGCAGGCATAGCTGGGGCCCATATATTCCGTGAGATCTAACTTTCCGAACCAGTCTCCCATGGGGAACCTTGTTGAATGCCTTGCTAAAGTCCATGTAGATCACATCCACTGCTCCGCCCTCATCAATCCCCTTTGATACTTGGCAAAAAAGATTTGTGAGACATGATTTCTCACACACAAAGCCATGTTCACCTTCCCTAATTAGTCCTTGTCATTCCAAATACATGTACATGCTGTCCCTCAGGACTCCCTCCAACTTGCCGACTACAAACGTCAGACTCGCTGGTCTATAGTTCCCTGGCTTGTCCTCGCCACCTTTCTTAAACAGTGGCACCATGTTAGCCAGTCTCCAGTCTTCCGGCACCTCACCTGTGACTATCGATTACACAAATATCGCAGCAATGGTCCCAGCAATCACTACCCTTGCTTCCCACAGAGGTCTAGGGTACACCTGATCAGGTACTGGGGATTGATCCACTTTTATGCATGTTAAGATATCCAGCACTTCCTCCTCTGTAATATGGACATTTTGCAAGATGTCACCATCTATTTCCTCACATTCTGTACCTTCCATGTTCTTTTCCACAGTAAACACTGATGCAAAATACTCATTTAGTGTCTCCCCCATCTCCTGTGGCTCCACACAAAGGCCGCCTTGCTGATCTTTGAGGGGCCCTGTTCTCTCCCTAGCTACCCTTTTGTCCTTAATGTATTTGTAAAACCCCTTTGGATTCTCCTGAATCCTATTTACCAAAGTCATCTCATGTCCCATTTTTGCCCTCCTGATCTCACTCTTAAGTATCCTCCTACTGCCTTTATACTCTTGTAAGGATTCACTCGATCGACCTTGTCTATATCTGAGATATGTTTCCTTCTCTTTCTGAAGTAAACCCTCAATTGCTTTCGTCATCCAGCATTCCTTACACCTAACAACCTTTCTATTCACCCTAACGGGAATATACTATATTGGACTCTCGTTATCTCATTTTTTATGTTTTCCCATTTTCCAGCCGTCCCTTTCCCTGTGAACATCTGCCCCCAATCAGCTTTTGAAAGTTCTTGCCTAATACCGTCAAAATTAGCCTTCCTCCGATTTAGAACTTTCACTTTTAGATCTGGTCTCTCCTTTTTCATCACTAATTTAAAGCTAATAGAATTATAGTCACTGGCCCCAAAGTGCTCCCCCACTGACACCTCAGTCACCTGTCCTGCCTTATTTCCCAAGAGTAGGTCAAGTTTTGCACCTTCTCTAGTGGGTACATCCACATACTGAATCAGAAAACATTCTTGTACACACTTTATAAATTCCTCTCCACCTAAACTCTTAAGACTATGGCAGTCCCAGTCTATGTTTGGAAAGTTTAAATCCCCGCCCATAACCATCCTATGAAAACAGTCCGTTTATTTCCAAACTCCCTTCCTGCCTTCTCAGTAGCTTCATTAGCTGACACTGTGTGTTGGGGATCTCAGTACGCTCATTCTCATTGGGTATGGGTAGGAGGTTTACTTGATTTCTCTGGACCAGAGCTGCATTTTCAATTCTAACTCCGGGATTTCCCTTTTTCCGTCCCTTGGTTCCTTACGGATGGAATTTAATTCCCGCTCTGTCCCTAAGAATTGCCCTCGACAGCACATTATCGCTGTGAACTCCTCGAGTTTGGAAGCACGTTTCCCTTGAGTTCTGATAAAATTATCCCAATACTTCTGCCCTGGGGATCCTGGGCCCATTTCATCGCTACAACAAAATTCTGCCCATGTGGACCGCTTTTTCTAACTAATATACTGTCTCAGTGTTGTTACCCATACTCTACTCTCGTGTCATTCTCTGCCACTTTCAATTAAACTATGGGGTATAAGGGGTGGATAAGACTGAGGGTATGGCTTTTGTTATGAATCGGTCCTAATCACATCGGGTGTCTACTGACATTCAGTGTTTTACCTTACCGGTCACACACACACACACAGTACAGACGTGTGTTGGTTTAGGAGTAAACATCTGTGGTTTTATCTTTTAAAGCACAGTTCAGTTTAGACCATTTTGTTCTCTTTGATTTACTTGAACCCCTGGCCTTCGCGTGGGACAGCTGTCCTCTTAACAACCATCTCAGGCAAAATCTCAAGGAATCCTAGGTTCCATGGGCTTCGATCTCAGAGCGACAAAGTCACTTCTTATCGAGGTCTGATCTTGGGGGGCCAATTTGTTGTCCCTGCTACACAGTGTGTTTTAAATCATATCCAGCAAAAGAACTGAGAAAACTCTTCATAATAATAAACAATAATAATCATTTATTTAACACAACTAACACTATCATAACAAAATACAATATATTTTAACCATTTACACTACAAATGCTATCTTGTGCTTTACCTTAACTCTGGATCATATCCCCCCACACTAGAACTCGACCGTGCCCCACATCATGATGTCACCTGGTCATCTCCCAATGATTTCAGGGGTATCTTCCTATCTTGGTGGTTTGTCTCGAGTTACCGCTCTCGAACGTGGTGTTGTGGCAATTCTTACACTCTAAAGTCTTTGTGTCCTTTTGGGAGGGTCTTCACCATTAACCAATGGATTGATCAGGCTCAATCACCCTGATCAATCCGACCCAGCCAGGCGTTGGCATGACGATGGTCGGGTCATCCTCAGGTCTCCATTCCTGGAGGTGCTGGGAACACATACCCTCCTCCAAATAAGGGTGTGAGGTGCCCCCCCCCCCTCTCCCCCCGTGTCTGGTACGTATCTCAATGTTTCCGATCACCCTGAGGATGACATTGCATCGACACCATTCAACCCTGACTTCAGGTGTGTATTGTAGCGTCTGCAATAACCAGGTTTGTAACAAACTGTCTGTTGCTAGCTGCAGCCTGTCTGGGTTCTGCAGCATGTGGATTAGCACAATCACTTTGGTCAAGGCCGGTTTCCATTTCCCAGCATTCTTTAGTCCTTGTCCATTTTACATCAAATTAATCACAGATTTAATCTTTTTGAGCACATCTTCCTTCAATTCCTGCATTCAATTCTGTTCCTGATAAGCCATAATGTTCTATTAGATTTTCCTGATTACTTGCTGTATCTGCATTCTAGCATTCAGTGATTCATGGGCCAGGACTCCCAGATCCCTCTGCCCCTCAGAGCTCTGCAACCTCTGACCTTTCAGATAAGGTGTTTGTTTTTAATTCTTTCTGACTCAATGGACAGTTTCCCAGTTCCCCACATTTTCCTCCATTTGCCAGATCTTTGCCCACTCAATGAACCAATCCATACCCATTGTCGGCTCCTCATGTCCTCTTCACAACTCACTTTCCACGTTAGCTTTGTGTCATCAGTACATTTAGCTCCATATCTTCAGTACCTCCATCCAAATCATTTCTATAAATTGCAAAGAGTTGAACCCATTGTTTCCCATTTCCCTGCCTGCCGCTAAACACTGTACATTCAGATGTGGGTCCTGATTGCTGACACCACGGGTCCCTCTCCTGCCTGAGCAGCTGCCTGGTCACTGCCGGTCCCTCCGAGTGCCAGCGGCCTGGGGCATTTCTTCCTCAGCCAGCTGCGGAGCTGTGGCAGTGAGGTGCTCACCAGCTTGTGCTCCCACACTCTCTAAGGCTAACCTTCCCACCGAGGTCTCAGGGTCTGAGCTGGTGGGGTGCCTTTTATACCTCAGTACTCTCGTCCTCATATGGAGGAGATGGCTTGTGTGGGAAACGGCAATGTTACTGTGGGGGTGGTGGAGATGCTGGTGGTACCCACAAGGCACAGAGAGAGAGAGAGAGAGAGAGAGAAAGAATTACAGCCACTGAATGGAAGTGGTGAGCGATGAATGAGACTGACAGAGCAGTTAATGGGAGAGTGGGAACACAGCACAGCATAAGCTTGAGGAACAACATCTCATTTTCTACAGAGGAACTTTCCAGCCTCGAGGATTCAATATCGATCTCCCCAGCTTCAGATCTTCACTGTATGATGTCTCTGATTCCAACAATCTCCTTCGCACACACAGTTTTCTTATTTGTGCCGTATTTACATTGCTTCATTTCCTCTTTCAACCCCATTAACAAATTCCTTACCTTTTACACTGGACACCGTTTCACACATCGTCTTCCTCTGTCGAAACAATAAAATATCCCATTTTCCCAGCCCTTTCAGCTCCGAACTGAATCATTAATTCTACTTCCCTCTCCAATGCTGCCTGATCTGCTGAGTTTCTGCAGCATTCTGTGTGTGTTTTAGTTTTGCAGCATCAGCAATATTTTGCTTTAAATGATGTTCTGATGTCTGATCCTGTCCTCCTCACTCTTCACTATCTTTCTGTCTCTCTTGTTATCTCCAAACCTTGAAATCATGTCCTTTAGAAATAACATATTAGCCCATGTCATTTATATATGTATTATAAACATCTCTGATTCTAATATTGGTCATGAGGGAGGAACAGTCTATGTTCCTGCAGTCTATCTACCTTCTCATCAACCTGTCCCCGAGATGCTTTTACACATCTCTGGAACAGGTGGGATTTCAGCACAAGATCTCATACTTGGGGGACTATCACTGCACCACAAGAGCCCTTTACCTGAACAGTGTTTCTCTCTGAGTTATGTCCCTCAGTCTGTGTAAAAGTCAGAATGCCATTGGTCCTTCAATTCACATGTTTGAATTTTCCTAACCTGTCAATTAAATAACACTTCACCTTTTGGAAGTCATATTCCTTCTGGAACATGAAACACACTGAACTCAGCATTTCCAAAGAACTTTACTTTATCAAAGAACTCCATTAAGCCCATAGAGCTGTCACTTGTTCAACTCTTCTTCAAATAAATAAAACTATATTTTATCTTGGTCATCAGGGGACACTATTACAAACATCCAGCCCTCTTGGCCCACTCCCATATTTTCATCGTTCCTTTACTCAGCATCCCGCACACATTCTACCCAGACCAGGTATAAGTTTAACTTTACTCTGGGACAAAGGCACTGGATTGAAAGGAGTTCAATGAACCTGTTTGTTCAGTGACTGTAATTAATGTCAATCTCTGTGGGCCCTAACTGAGTCTCTGGGTGGATTCCTCCTTCTATTAATAAATGAGTTTCAGCTGCAACATTCCTAGAAACAGGGAGAGATGACAGATCAGAATCTGAGGAGAGCAGACTGCAATGTTACCACAATGGGCAGGAATCTCTCCGGGATAATCGAGTATTTTTCTACAAATTATCAACAGATGAATTTGAAACGTCGGATCCAATACATACTTCTGATTATTCAACACATTTACTATCCGACTCTCGCTGCTGTTGGTATTCCAGGTAAGTGTCTCTGTCTGGTTAGTAATTCTGTGAATCACGGTTTAACTTTATTAATGTTCTTGTCATTTCCCATTCTGCTGCTTGCTGCTCCTGCTGTAACGAAGTCTCTGTCTCCCTCCCAGTAGATTTATAAACTACGAGACTCCTGCTATTCTCACTTTAATCTTGTGAAGCCCAATACCATTGTCTTTGGTTCCTGTCACACATTCAGTTTTCTATCATTTGCCTTGATCCACCCCCTGGCTTCAGGCTGAACCAAAATGTTTGTAACCTCAGGACGCCCTTTAACCCTAACCTGAGGTTTGACCCCACATCCTCTCCATTGCAAAGCTTGTTTACCATCCCCTCTGTAATATCTCCGTCTCCTGCCTGCTTCATCCGGGATGCTGCACACTACACAGTCTCTGGGTTTGATTAATCCAGATTCGAGTATTCCACTGATATCATTTTTAACCTTACAGTGTCAAACCTCAATAAACCAGAACACATCCAAAGTTCTGCTGCCCGGTCTGAAATCTCATCATGTTTGGTTTACCATTTCTCTTTGTGCTAATTGACCAACAAACATTCCTGATCCAACAACTTCCCATTTTAATATTCTCATTTTTGAATTCAAATTCCTTCAAGGCCTGACCTGTCTAATTATTCCCACCCCCGGTCCCATCCTTATCATCCTGCACGTAGAGTCACAGAGACACAGCACCCTTCCCGTTCTCAGTTCTCTGCCCATCGTCCTGTAAATCTATCCTCTTATAATTTTTATCCAATTCCATTCTGAAAATTCATTTCTTTCGATTTGTCTCTCCATCTTCTACATCTTACTTTTTCCCTCTCCCTCTTCTCATATTTAAACCTCTCTCTCTGTGTCTCTCTCTGTCTCCCTCTCTCTCTCTCTCTCTCTTTCTCTCTCTCCCTCCCACTCTCTCTCTGCCCTCTCCCTGTTCTCTGTGTGGTCAGAGTGAGGGAGCTGCACCTGCCTCTGTTAGTCAGTGTGTGAGGCCCCTGCACACCCACCCAGCCCCAGTATCACCCAACCAGACCCTCCAAGGCCAATGGGCTCCAGTGTAGGGCAGGCTTTTTCCAGACCAGCCGCAGACCTCAGGAAGCACCTAGACTTGGCGGTAGAGCGAGAAAGCAGATGTGCTGGTGGCACAGGCGACATGTTATTGGAAATAGTTTTGCACATCTTTGAATTCACCCTTTACAATCAGCTATGTCTGTGAGTCTCTGTCCGGCTGCAAATCTGGCATTACAGGGACTGGAGCCAGCCATCCCTGTCACTGCTCACCGCTCCCTCACCCCAAGTGGGAGGTAACCCATAGCTACCGTATCCAGGCAATAGGGAAATCACAGGTCACTGTCACCCTGGCAGCTACGCTCTCACTTTTTAGTGACACCAATGTGCTGCAGAAATGACTGGACTTCCCGAGATATTCAAGTTATTCCCAAATTAACAAAACGTGCTGCTGAGAACTGACTGAGGAGGATTCTGGGAGGAATCAGCTCAGCCACCAGGAGTGAACAAAAAGGAGGCAAGCTCCAGCCGAGAGGCCATTGTTGGAGCGGCCATTTTGAGAAGGGCTGCTTTGCTGTTGAAGTGCTGCTGGAGATTTAAGTGTGGGTTTTGGTGGATACTGGGATACCCGGTGAGGAGGGTGATCAGCAACAAGGTCATGGTACAGTAAGATTCTGTTCTTTGTCTTCCTGTGAGGTGACAGAGATGGCAGTTAGGGCAGTGGAATGCTCCTCCTGCCAGATGTGGGAGATCAGGGAATAGTCTAGTGTCCCTGACGACTGTGTCTGCAGGAAGTGTGATCAGCTACAACTCCTTACAAACCGGGTGGTTGAGTTGGAGGGAGAGTTGGATACACTGAGGAGCATATAAGGGGCAGAGAGTGTGATAGACACTAGTTACAGTGATGTGGCCACACCACAGGTTCACTCAGGGAGATGGGTGACTGCCAGGAGAGGCAGGTAGTGCAGGAGTCTCCAGTGGCTATTCCCCTCTCTAACAGGGATACCGTTTGGGATACTGTTGGGGGGCATAACCTCTCTCAGGAAAGTACAACAGCAGCAGACAGGCCTGTGGTACCATGAATGGCTTAGCTGCAAACCTTTGGGAAGGCAATTACATAGAACATTAGGTGACTCGCCAGTCAGGGTCACAGACAGGGTATCTGTGGCTGTGACCGAGACTCCAGGATGGTGTGCTCCCTCCCTGGTGTCAGGGCTGAGGGCGTCTCTGAACATTGTATCGAATTCCTCAGGGGGAGGGGGAGCGGGCAGAGGTTATTGTACACATTGGTACCAATGACATAGTGTGGAAAAGAGGTGAGGTCCTGAAGAGTCATGAAAGGGAGTTAAGCAGATGGTTAAAATGTAGGATTTCAAGGGAAGTAACTTGGGAACTATTAGTTTCAGCGAGAACAAGAAAAGGGGGATTTAGCAGATGAAATGTGTGGCTAAGAGCTGGTGTAGGGGGCAGGGATTCAGATTCTTGGATCATTGGGACATGTTCTGGGGCAGAGGTGATCTGCCCAAGTGGGACATGTTGTAACTGAACTGGAGGGAGTCAATATCCTGGTGGGGAGATTTGTGAGAGCCACTTGGGATGAGTAAAACTAATCTGGCAGGGAGATGAGGACAGGTGTTGGGGGACATCCAAAGGAGCAGGGAGACATAATAGAAGGTTGATGACAGGAGAGAAGATAATGAGAGCAAGTAAAACAGTCGAGGCAGTGTTGGTAATCGTCGTACTAGACAGGGCAGACAAATGTACGCAGGAAGCAGGGGAAGACAGAGTTAAACTGCAGTTATTACAAAGCAAGAGGCCTGACAGGGAAGGGAAGTGAATTCAGGGCATGGATGGATACATGGGACTGGGACATTACAGCGATTACAGAAACATGGCTGTGACCAGTGGGTGTGCCACAGGGATCAATGACGAGTCCACTGTTATTCATCATTTATTTAAAGAATTTGGCTGAGAATTTAGGAGGTATGATTCATAGGTTTATGGATGCCACAAAGATTGATGGTACAGTGGAAAGTGAAGAAGGTTACCTGGGAGTACAGTGAGATCTTAATCAATTGGGCCAGTGGGCTGAGGAATGTCAAATGGTGTTTAATATCGAGGTGTTGCATTTTGCTGGGTCAACCCAGTGGCACGGTGGCACAGTGGTTAGCACTGCTGCCTCGCAGCGCCAGAGACCCGGGTTCAATTCCCGCCTCAGGCGACTGACTGTGTGGAGTTTGCACATTCTCCCCGTGTCTGCGTGGGTTTCCTCCGGGTGCTCCGGTTTCCTCCCACACTCCAAAGATGTGCAAATCAGGTGAATTGGCCATGCTAAATTGCCCGTAGTGTTAGGTAGGGGTAAATGTAGGGGTATGGGTGGGTTACGCTTCGGCGGGTCGGTGTGGACTTGTTGGGCCGAAGGGCCTGTTTCCACACTGTAAGTAATCTAATCTAAGTAATCTAATCTAATCTAAAAACCCAGGGCAGTCCGGACCCAGTTATTGGTCAGGCCCTGGGGAGTGTTATAGAACAAGGAGATCGAGGGGTACAGGTATATTGCTTCTTGAAGCTGGTGTCACAGGTTGGCAGGGTGGTCAAGAAGGCTTTCAGCATGCTTGCATTCATTGGGGAGAGCATTGAGTATAAATGTTGGGACATCTTGGGGCAGTTGTGAAAGATTTTGGAAAGGCCACATTTGAAGTTACTGTGTACAGTTCTGGTCACCCTACTATAGAAAGGATATAATTAAAATGGACAAAGTGCAAAAAAAGATTTCCTAGGATGCTACCTGGACTGGAAGTTTTGAGCTTTAAGGAGAGTCTGGATAAGCTGGGAGGTATTTTTCCCTCGAGAATATGAAACTTTATACATGTCCATAAAATCATGAGAGGCAGAGATAAGGTAGATAGCCAACAACCTTTTCCAATGTTAGGGCAGTCTAAAACTAGAGAACACAGGTTAAGGCCAAGAGGGGAGATACACAAATAGGTTGAGGGGGACAACATTTTCCCACAGAAGTTGGTGAGTGTCTGGAATGGGCTCCCAGAGGTAGTGATAGAAGTGAGTACAATATTGTCATTTAAGAAACATTTAGACAGGTACATGGTTGTGATAGGCATAGAGGGATATGGATTAAACCTATACAAACTGGACAAGTTTAATTGTACCAACCAGGTAGCATGGACATTTTGGGCCGAAGGGCCTGTTTCCATGCTGTAAACCAGCATGATACTAAATGCTCTGAGCTGTTTGGGAAATGAGCTGCAATGTATAATATTAAAGGGTCTGCCCTTCAGTGTCTGGGTGTGTGCTGAGTGACCTTGCCCTTTCAAGGGGCCTCCCATTGCACGGACTTGCAGATACCCCAACCCCACCCAAGGTCGCACATCCAAACACTTACCCTGCTGGCCTCATGTTCAGGTGCAGCCATCTTCATTTCTGAGTCACTACAGGATGGAAGGCAAGAGCAGGCTTCCCTCAGACACTGAGTTCCAGCCTCCTCCTCTGCACACAGGGGAACCCTCAAGGATAAAATGGCCCTTCCTGCGAGCACACCCCCCATATCCTGTTAACCTCTCAGACCTCACACTTCTCCGAGTCCCCAACCAACCCATCTGCATCTACATACCCTTCAGCCCTGAGCCCAGTCCCGTCAGGTCAATTTGCCAGGTTTGGGAATGCACTGGCCCCCTCCTTGTATCCAGGGTGTTGCTAACTCTCGCTGAACCCCTCCCCCTTATATAGTGAGTTGTCTCCCTGCAGTATCATCATTCCCCAGCTTCCCAACTCCGATTCCCACTATTATGTTCCCTAGGCGTCATTTCACAGGAGTGGTCTCCTTGGCAGCACCCTACGAGTGGCTCGGAGATATGCCAGGATGGTGTGTGGTGAGACTAGCACATGTCAGATTCCAATGTCTGTGACCGTGGGCTGTGTGCGGTCACCACCCAGAAACCGGACCTTGAGCTGTTGGTGCTGGGGTTCCAAGCTGGAGGGCTGGAGGAACAAGCAGTGAGCTGGAGTCACCAGGTTCCCAGTCAGACCTCTTTCCATGACTGGAATTGTTAGTGTCTAGTTTCTATCCAGAGGATGATAGAATGGCCATCTGCATGTTAATGAGGTGAGATTTGGTGTTAATGTGGGTGATTATGAGCAATGTCAATAAAGGCCTCTCACCACAGCCCACCTTGTTCTTGCCCCTGTATTACTCGCTCGGTTCCTCTTGTACTCTAACTGTTCACTCCTTGTCAATCGTTTTGCCATTTTGAGCTGACTTTTATTTTCTGTTCCTGACCTACCAGCCAACGTTTAGCAATTATCTGCTTTTTATTGAACTTCAATGTCATTTTAAACGCGGATGGTGGGTGCTCCATTTGGAAGTTTTCCTTTCTCATTTTGAATGTATTTATTGTGTGTAATCTGAATTATGTTCTTCAATGCTGACCACTACTGAGTTCTCCCTGAACCTCATTTCCATGTTCACTTTCATGCTCTCAGATCTACCCTTACTTAAATTTATAACACAGGTCTTGGACCTACCCTTCTCTCCCTCAAAATCTGTTTCCCCATCGGATATAATTTTTCCTGCTTCACATATTTCTCCAGTTACATATTTATAATTTACTATTGAATCGATATATGTCACTCTATTAGACTGTGTATTCCGAATCCGAATCACTCATTGTGTGGAACAAATATGTTCATGTCACCCTCTGCTTCTTTTGCCAATCATATTAAATCTGTGTGCTCTGATTATTGCCTTTACAGGTCTTTTGGAGCATAGAAACTGGAGGATGCCATTCAGCCCATCAAGTCTTCTCTGCCATTTAATTCAATCCTGACTGACCAGACACTTCAATGCCTTTTATAGACAATCCTCCTAACTCTTTATGTGATTGATACTCAAAGATTTATCAACCACTACTTTCGATAGACTCATAGGCTGAGCTGCCACAGCCCTCTGTGAAAGAGCTTTCCAAAGATATTGAACAAAACAATTTCTCATGAACAGAGTCCTAAATGGCATGTTTCTTATTCTTAATCAATGCTTATTTCGAGTCTCCATGACCGATATATTCCTGTATCTATTTTGTATATCCTGCCAAGCATTCTGTAGATTTCCCACATGACAATAACTCCGATTTCCCTGGTCCATCCATGTATCTGTATTCCCTTCGTGCTGGAACCCGCACTGGTTAAAATGTCCTTATACCCATTGGAAAATTTCCACGTCTTTATTAAAGTGTGCTGCCTAGTACTGGTCACAGAGCAGAAAGCCCAAAGACATAAACATCAAATTCATCACTGATTGTTCTGACAAAACACAAAGGGCTTCTCCAACTCCATCACACTACCCTCTTGGTTCCAGCATAATGTAGCATTCCCCTCGGTAACTGCTGGGCCGATGGAATTGTTGAACTGACTGTTGTTCTGAATGTATATAAGATGGTCGTTGCGATGACTCTGTATTCCCCCATATGCCCTCCCTCCACAAGCGTTCTTTCTTGATTGACTCGGCCAGTGATGATCACGTGGTCGAATCCCTCAGTAAAACTGGTGATGTCAATCTCGATTCATTGACTTAAACAGCACTGAAGGACACTGGTCAACAAAGATCTGACAACACTAATGCCACTTTACACCTGTAGCTCTGGAGACCATCAAACAGAAGTGAATATTTAATGGCTAATTAAGGGTTAAAATCGTTTCAACTCAATACCTTTTCAAACGGTGAGTTCCAGATGCCCACCTCGCTCTGGGGGAAAAAAAATCATTTTCTCTCCTCTTTACTCTCTGCTTCTCACGGTAAATCTATGCCTCCTGTTTATTGACCTCTTTACTCATGGCGAAAGTGTCTTTCTATTCACCCTATCTCCAGCCCTCATAATCTTGTACACCTCGATCAGGTCCCCTCTCACTCCTTACGGCTCCAAGGTAAACAGCCCCAGCCTTTCCAATCTTTCCTCATTGCTCAGACCCTCCAGCCCAGACAACATTCTGGTGAATCTCCTCTGTTTCCTCTCGAGTGCAATCACATCCTTCTTATAATGTTGGTGACCAGAACTACAGACAGGACTCCAGTTGTGGCCTAACCAATGCACAACACCACCACCCAACCCGTCCTTTTCATCTAAGCCTCTGCTAATAAAAGACAAGTATCTTAAATGCCTTCTTAACCAGGTTATCTACCTGACCTGCTCCCATCAGGGATGTGTGGATATGCATCCGAGGTCTCTCTGATCATCAGTCCTTTCCAGGGCCCTATCATTCAAAGAGTAATCCCTTGCCTTGTAAGCCCCTCCTAAAATAAAACATAGAACAATCCTGTGCAGTACAAGCCGCTCGTTCCTCGATGTTGCTCCAACTTAGGAAGTTAATCTGATGCCCAACCTACACCATTCCATTATTATCCATTTGTATGTCCAATGCCCATTTAAATACCCTTGCCATGCCACGCCCCTCCTACTCTCTGAGTAAAGAAACTACCCGTGATGTCTGTCCGAAATCTATTACCCTTCAATTTAAATCTATGCCCCCTCATGTTAGCCTTCACCATCTGAGGAAAAAGGATCTCACTATCCATCATATCTAACCCTCTGATTATCTTTGACGTCTCGATCAGGTCACCTCTCAACCTTTTTCTCTGCAACGAAAACCGCCTCAAGTCCCTCAGCCTTTCCTCATAAGACCTTGCCTCCATACCAGCAACATGCAAGTAAATCTCCACTGAACCCTTTCCATAGCTTCCCCATCCTTTCCCAGAACTCCACAAAATACTCCAGGTGGGGCCTTACCAGTTTCTTGTACAGCTGAAGCATGACCTCATGACTCTGAAACTCAATCTCCCTACCAATAAACTTCAACACACCATATGTCTTCTTAACAACCCTGTCAACGTGGGTTGTAACTTTCAGGGATTTATGCACCTGGACACTTAGAACTCTCTGTTCATCGACACTGCCAAGAATTTTACCATTAGCCCAGAACTCTGCATTCCTGTTACTTCTTCTGAAGTGAACTATCTCGCACTTTTCTGCATTAAACTCCATTTGCCACTTCTCAGCCCAGCTCTGCATCTTATCTATGTCCCTCGGTAGCCCACGACAGGGGCTGCATGGTGGCTCAGTTGTTAGCACTGCTGCCTCACAGCGCCAGCGACCTGGTTTTGATTCCAGCCTCAGGCGAAAGTCTGTATGGAGTTTGCACATCCTTCCCATGTCTGTGTGGGTTTCCACCCACAATCCAAAGATGTGCAGCTCAGGTGAATTAGACATGCTAAATTGCACATAGTGTTAGGTACATCAGTCAGGAGTAAATGTAAGGAAATGGGTCTGGGTTGGTTATTCTTCAGAGGGTCGGTATGGACTTGTTGGGCCGAAGGACATGTTTCCACGCTGTATGGAATCTTGTCTTTTGGCAATATCTGCAAAGCTACCTACCTCAGTGTCATCTGCAAATTTACTAACCAATCCTTCTACGCCCACATCCAGATCATTTATAAAAATGACAAACAGCAGTGGCTCCAAAACAGAAGCTTGCAGCACACTGCTGGTAACTGAGCTCCAGTATGAATATTTCCCATTTGCCACTACCCTCTGTCTTCATTCAGCTCGCCAACGTCTGATTCAAACCGCTGAATCAACTTCAGTCCTGAAATTCCATATTTTGTGCAATAGCCAACCATATGGAGCCTTATCAAAAGGCTTACTGACGTCCAATCCCTCGTAACCTTTTCCAAGACCTTACCCACAACTGAATTAAGGCTCATTGGTCTATAATTACCAGGGTTGGCCCAAATCCTCTTCTTAAAGAAGGGAACAACATTTGCTATCCTCCAGTCTTATGGCAGTACTCCTGTTGACATTGATGTCATAAAGGTCAACGCCAAAGGCCCTGCAATGTCCTCCCTGGCTTCCCAGAGAATCTGGGGGTAAATCCCATCCAGCCCAGGGGGCTTGGCTATTTTCAGATCTTCCAAAATGATAAAAACCTCCTCTTTGCCAACTGCAATCTTATCGAATCGAAGAGACAGTATCGTGATATTCCCACTGACATTGACCTTTTCCAATGTGAATACTGATGAAGGGAAAGTAACCCTTTTTCCAGGTTGAGTTCCTGTTGTCCCTGCTCTGCCCAGCTGCCCAGGCCATCGCTATCCTCCTGCAGGTTACAGATATCCTCCTCACTTTTTACCACCCTGCCAAGTTTCATGCCGTCTGTGAACCTCTTTATCATATTCCCTGAATTTAAGTCTAAATGATTCATTGACACAACAGGCAGCAAGCTCTGTGAAACCCCACAGGAAACAGACTTCCTGTCACAGAAACATCCCTCAACCATTCCCCTCTCCTTCCTGCCTCTCAGCCAGTTTTCGATCGAACATGCCACTTACCTGGGATCCCATTGGCCCTTACTGTCTTGACCAATCTGCATGAGGGACTTTGCCAAAAGCTTTCCTGAAGTCCATGTAGACCACATCAAATGCACTGCCCTCATCAACACACCAGGTTACCTCCTCAAAAAATTCAGCAGTTATCAAGCACAAACTTCCTGTAACAAACCCTGTGTCTGAGTAATTATTCTCTCTTCAGGTGCAGATATAGTCTCCCTGCCCTGTCCTTTTGGTCTCCTTTGTTGGTGTATTTCTCTTGCAGCTGTGAGACTGAAAGGGAACCGAGATTGTCGAGCTTGCTGTTCTGAAACCACGTTGGGAATTGGGGGCAGATGCCTTAAGCCAGTGTCTGCAGCCTGACAAGGCCACATGGGGAAATCCTTTTCCAATGCAGGGAGGCTTAGCAGGGAGACACCTCGACAGTTATGGCAATCTCTGCAGTTGCTCTTGTTCATGTACAGGGTCACAATCCTTGCATCACACACTCCCTGTGGAAATGTCCCCTCCTCCAGAAGAAACAGAGAGGTTAGTGCAGAAGCTGCAGGAGTGGGGGTTTCTGTGCTTGATGAGGACTGGGAAAAGTGACTGGAACTTTGTCCATGAGTGTGTGTTGAAAGCTTTGCTAAAGCCCTCCACTGTTGGTTTGATTCCCAGCTCTGCCATAACAGCGAGGCTGTTAATGGTGTCCAGAGCTTCCTCAGTGACAATGTTCTCCCTGTGTTATAGCTCAAGGTGAGGACCTCCCCATCACTCCAACTATTTGTTACAGAGGGTGATGATCTCTCCTGCCTTTGTTTCAGTCGAGCTGTTTCTTTTCCACATGCATCTTTCCCCTTTCCCATCCCTTCAGCCATACATTTCCCTGTGATGGACTAGCTGTGTATATTCCTGCAGAGTTAGAAATGTTATTATTGGATCATTGCTCAGCATTCTCTTATACTTGACTTCAAATGGCTCATTCTGCATTCAGAGATTCCTCACTCAGATCTCTCTTGTAATCGATGAGAGTGGAGATCTTGGCTTCAATGGCAGGCTCTATCACAGTATGTGTCACCTCAAACCAATCTGTGATGCTTAACTGCTGCTTCTTGTCTGTTCAGGGTGTGGTATTATAGATGATGGTGTCTCATATAGTCTGAGACTTCTGCTTTCTGAGTGGGAATGCTGCAAAGTGCCTTTCAGTCATCTTGTGGAAGTGTTGCTATGTATTTGAGAAAGCAGTATGACTGACATTAACATAAGGGCAGTACATCTGCTTTGAATGAAAAAGAACTTCAAGGGTTCCCCGCTTACTTTGGTACAAATCAGAGAGATGTGTGCTTCAAAGTATAAAGGATTTATTTTTGATGGCTCCTCTTGAGAGTTATCTTTTGATTTTCAGGGCTACCTTTACACTCTCACTGTCTCCTTTATTAATTGATGCAGTCAACATCTTACATTACCTTCTGTGTATGTTTTGCTGTGTTGGATACTTACATTTGTAAGCAGAATTCAAGGAACTTATCAATTTTATTATGGAGTATGAACCCCCAATCAAGCCACAATGTTCTTGGAAAAGATCAATTTCCTGGATGGATGCTGTATTAAGTTGGTACAAGAGCACAGGCATAACTTAGCAAAATATGTTTTTCCCCAGTACAGCTGACACACACTTCATGAGACACACAAAGCTGTAATGATAAACATCCTCCTTCTTACAGACTGGAGAAGTGACCGCTCATGGATTTCCACACATATTCACAAAATTGGAATATTTCTTCACCATATTGTTGCCACCTTTTTATTACTGAGATATGAGAAAATGAATATTTATTTCAATAAAATGTGGAGCTGGAAAGGCCCAGTAGATCTGACAGCATCAGAGAAGCAGGCAAGTCCTGATGAAGCATCCCGACCTAAAACATCGCCTTTCCTGCTCCTCTGATGCTGGCTGACCTGCTGGGCCTTTCCAGTTCCACATTTCATCCTCTCTAACGTCAAGCACCTGCACTCCTTATTATCTCCAATAAATATTTATCTGTTTGTTAACTGATCAGATAAAAATTATGGATGTCAAATTCAAAATAAAATAAACCAACTTATATAATGTACATGACAATAGCATCCACTGATCACTCTCCCATCGAGTATCCCCTGACCATATGTAACCTTAATCTGGAAAGAGCTGAAAATGTGTTGCTGGAAAATCGCAGCAGGTCAGGCAGCATCCAAGGAACAGGAGAATCGACTTTTCGGGCATAAACCCTTCTTCAGGAAGATTTTAAAATCTTCTCGAAGATTTTAATCTGGAAAGACCACATCCATTTGCAAGTAATTAATTTCCTCAATGATTTCATGTTTTCCTCATTCCTGGTCAGCTGAATTTTTTTTTTATTAACAGTTTTGAAACTAGTCTCTGCTTGCAATGTCCCTCTTCTCTCTCACTTCAGACTTCACAACCTCTCGCTTCCTCAACCACCCTCTCGTAGTTTTTAACCCTTTCTCTGTCTCTCTCTTTCTCTCTCTCTCCCTACCACTCTCTTGCAGTATCACTCTCCCTCTTTCATTCCCATCCTTCCTCTCCCTCTACCACCCTCTCGTGGTTTTTAACTCTTTCTCTCGCTCTCCAATATCATTCTCTCTGTCTCTTTCTCTCCCTCCCACTCTCTTGCAGTGTCAGTCTCTCTTTTCCATCCCCCTCCTTCCTGTCTCACCTGTCTTCTTGTGGCCTCTCCTTGTTCCCCATCCCACTGGTTTCTCAGTACCCCTCAGCACCATTATGTCAGCACCATCTCCTGGCAGTTTTCTTATGGACTCCCCATAATTTCCCAATCCCAACATGGCCTTCTTGTCTCGTCTGGGATTACTTGGAACTTCCCTCTTGCCCCAACAACACTCCTGGACCTGTCTGCATTGTCTGGCTTGGCTCCTCCCTCTGGCTCTCCCTCCCATACCTGGTTTCCATCCACTTGCTCCAAGCCCACAACCCACCTTCCCCCAGAGAGACCCTTATTGGCAGCAATTACTGAGCTGCATACTGGACCTGCATCCAAACCCTACTCACCAATCACAAGTTGTTTCCCTCTTGCATTTGTCACTGATAGTTTTACTGATGAGCCTATCAACAGCAAGCATGCAGAGAAGCAGCTTATGTTTGGAGGAGCACCTGCTTTCCATTCTTACCAGCATCTGGGGACTTTTGGAAAATTAAAACCAGCGCATCTGCTATCTCATTCAGCATTCCCTTGAAAACCTTTGGATGCATTTTGTCAGAGTCTGGGATAAGTCAGTCTTTAGTTCAAATAATTTTCTGAGTAACCATTTCTCATGAATGTCATTGTTTTTATATCATACCTTCCTTTCAAGACTTGAAAATCACTGTCAGTCTCATAAATTGCTAACATTGATTTTATTAAGGTGTAACTTTACTCTCAGCTGGAATTAACATGTTCTTGTTTATCTTCCTTTCTCAAAGTTAACATAGTGACAATAGTGATTCTGTCGCAGAGAAAATGTGATCTTTCTAAATGTATCACTCGCTACCTGGTGGCCATGGCAGCAGTGGACTTACTGCTCATGATCATTGATCTGATATTGAGACACATTCCAATTATTTATAAAACTGAATTTACATTTCTGCAGACCATCCCCGTGTGTAACATCCACGCCACCCTGGTTTTTGCAGCTGTGGACTGCTCTGTCTGGTTCACTGTCGCTTTCACCTTTGATCGATTTGTGGCCATTTGTTGTCAAAAGATGAAAGGCAACTATTGCACTGAGAAAACAACAGCCGTGGTTCTGGGAACAATAACTGTGCTCAGCTGTTTAAAGAATATTTCCTGGTATTTTATGTTAACACCTTGGTATAGCCTGAGAAACCAGCCCTTTTTTTGTTTGGCAAAAAAGTATATTATGTTTTCTCCAATCTGGGGATCGATTGAGCTGATTCACTACATTCTGACCCCAGCACTCCCATTTGTTCTGGTTCTGCTGCTCAATGCTCTCACTGGGAGGTACATTTTAGTGGCCAGCAGAGCCCGCAGGAGACTCCAGTCTGACAGCAGGGGGCAGCATTCCAAGGACCGACACTTGGAGAGCCGAAGGAAATCCATCATTTTAATGTTTGTTATCTCAGGGAATTTCGTCCTGTTATGGTCCATGTTTCTGGTGTATTCTGTGTGGAAACGAATGCATCGTTTGGGTTTTAAGGCTGTCGTTTTCCAATACATTTTACGAGATGTAGGATTCATTCTCCAGCTCCTGAGTAGCTGCACAAACACGTGCATATATGCCGTGACCCAGACTAAGTTCAGAGAACAGCTGAAGAACATGGTCACATACCCTTTTGCTCGATTAGTGACATTTATGAAAAGATGAGATGGATTGATGCATTCTGGGATCAAAAACTGTTTGGTTGGGGAATTGTTGGGTTAAATGTTTTCATAATGAAGCATGTATCAGGCCACCAGGAATGGTCAGTTTTACATTTTATTCATCAAATTTCCCATGTAACACAAGCAGTCGGTCTGTACCAGTTCCAACTGCCTGGTC
The DNA here is from genome assembly GCF_037043375.1 of Chiloscyllium plagiosum. NCBI lineage: Eukaryota > Metazoa > Chordata > Chondrichthyes > Orectolobiformes > Hemiscylliidae > Chiloscyllium > Chiloscyllium plagiosum. The sequence continues at coordinate 96,449,775 of NW_028270150.1, forward strand.
TTATGAAGGTGTAAAGGGTACATTGAACATTACAGTGCAGTACAGGCCCTTCGGCCCTCAATGTTGTGCCGCCCTGTCATACTTATCTGAAACCCATCCCACCTACACTATTCCATGTACGTCCATTTGCCTGTCCAATGATGACTTAGATGCACTGAAACTTGGTGAATCTACTACTGATGCAGGCAAAGCATTCCATACCCTTACTACTCTCTGAGTGAAGAAACTACCTCTGACATCTGTCTTACACCTATCTCCCCTCACTTTAAAGTTGTGTCCCCTCGTGTTTGCCGTCCCTATACTTGGAAAAAGGCTCTCCCTGTCCACCCTATCTAACCCTCTTATTATCTTGTATGTCTATATTAAGTCACCTCTGAACCTTCTTCTCTCTAACGAGAAAAGCCTCAAGGCCCTCAGCCTTTCCTCGTAAGACCTCCCCTCCATACCAGGCAACATCCTAGTAAATCTCCTCTGCATCCTTTCGAAAGCTTCCACATTCTTCTTATAAAGCGGTGACCAGAACTGTACACAATACTCCAAATGTGGCCGTACCAGAGCTTTGTACAGCTGCAGCATAACCTCCTGGTTCCAGAACTCAATCCCTCTTATTAATAAAGGCCAAAACACTTTATGCCTTCTTAACAATCCTGTCAATCTGGGAGGCAACTTTCAGGGATCTGTGTCCATGGACACCGAGATCTCTCTGCTCATCTGCACTCCCAAGAATCCTACCATTAGCCCAGTACTTTGCGTTCTGATTACTCCGGCCAAAGTGTATCACCTCACACTTGTCCACATTAAACTCCATTTGCCACCTTTCAGTCCAGCTCTGCATCCTATCTATGTCTCTCTGCAACCTACTACATCCTTTGTCACTATCCACAACTCCACCAACATTAGTGTCGTCCGCAAATTTACTAACCCACCCTTCTAAGCCCTCATCCAGGTCATTTATAAAATTGGTGAACAGCAGTGGACCCAACACCGACCCTTGCGGTACGCCGCTAGTAACTGGACACCAAGCTGAACATGTTCCATCAATTACAACCCTCTGTTTTCTTTCAGCAAGCCAATTACTGATCCAAACTGCTATGTCTCCCATTCCTAAGCATTTTGTATAATAGCCTACTGTGGGGAACCTTATCGAATGCCTTGCTGAAGTCCATACACACGACATCAACCGGTTTACTCTCATCTACCTGTTTGGTCACTTTGTCAAAAAACTCAATAAGATTCGTTAGGCACGACCTACCCTTCACAAAACCGTGCTGACTGTCCCTGATCAGATTATTCTTTTCTAGATGGTTATAAATCCTATCTCTTATAACTTTTTTCAACACTTTACCAACAACTGAAGTGAGACTCACTGGTTTGTAATGACCAGGGTTGTCTCTACTACCCTTTTTGAACAAGGGAACCACATTTGCTATCCTCCAGTCCTCAGGCACTATTCCTGTAGACAGTGATGATTTGAAGATCAATGCCAAAGGCTCGGCAGTCTCTTCCCTTGCTTCCCAGAGGATCCTAGGATAGATCCCATCCGGCCCAGGAGACTTGTCTATTTTCACACTCTGCAGTATTTCTAATACCTCTTCCTTGTGAACCTCAATCTCTTCTCGTCTAGATGCAAGTATCTCTGTATCTTCCTTGCCAACATTTTCATTTTCTATAGTGAACACTGTCGAAAAATATTTATTTAGTGCTTCCCCTATCTCCTCTGACTCCACACACAACTTCCCACTATTATCCTTGATTGGCCCTAATTTAACTCTCATCATTCATTTTATTCCTGACATACCCATGGAAAGCCTTAGTGTTAACCCTGATCCATTCCGCTAACAACTTCTCATGTCCCCTCCTGGCTCTCCTGAGCTCTCTTTTTAGGTCTTTCCTGACTTCCTTGTAACCCTCAAGCACCTTAACTGAGTTTTCACATTTTGTCCGAACATAAGCTTTCTTCTTCTCCTTGACCAGGGATTCCACTTCCTCAGTAAAACACAGCTCACACGTTCCATATCTTCCTCCCTGCCTGACAGGTACATACTTATCTAGGACACACAGGAGCTTTTCCTTGAATAAGCTCCACATTTTTAATGTGCCCATCCCCTGCAGTTTCCTTCCCCATTCTACGCTTCCCAAATCTTTCCTAATTGCATCGTAATTTCCCTTCCCCCAGCTGTAACTCTTGCTCGGTGGTGTACACCTATCCCTTTCCATCACTAAAGTAAACCAGACAGAATTGTGATCACTGTCTCCAAAGTGCTCACCTCCGTCCAAATCTAACAGCTGGCCAGGCTTGTTACCCAGTACTAAATCTAAAGTGGCTTCGCCCCTTGTAGGCCTGTCTACATACTGGGTCAGGATGCCCTCCTGCACACACTGGACAAAAACTGACCCACCTATAGTACTTGTGACCCCAGTCAATATTTGGATAGTTGACGTCCCCATGACAACTACCCTGTCTCTCTCACTCCTATCGAGAATCAGCTTTGCTATCCTTTCCTCTACATCTCTGGGACTATTCGAAGGCCTATTGAAAACTCCCAGCATGGTGACTTCTCCTTTCCTGTTCCTTACCTCAGCCCATACGACCTCAGTTAATGAGTCCCCAAACATCCTTTCTACAACTGTAATATTGTCCCTGATCAACAATGCCACACCGCCCCCTCTTTTACCATCTTCTCTGTTCTTACTGAAACATCTGAATCCTGGAACCTGCAACAGCCATTCCTGTCCCTGCTCTATCCATGTCTCCGTAATGGCCACAACATCGAAGTCCCAGGTACCAACCCACGCTGCCAGTTCACCCACTTTATTTCGGATGCTCCTCACATGGAAGTACACACACTTCAAACCAGGTCCTCGCTTGCCAGTGTCAGATACTTCGCTTGGGAACTCCCTACTCTCATCCTCTTCTGTAACTGTCCTACAGTTTTGGTTCCCATCTCACTGCTGTATTAGTTTAAATCCACATTAATAGCTTTAGCGAATTCCACCCCCTCCAGGATATTGATACCCCTATGGTTTAGATGAAGACCATCCTGCTTGTAGAGGTCCCACCTATCGCAGAAAGAGCTCCAATTATCCAAAAACCCGAAACCTTCCTTCCTGCACCATCCCTGTAACCACGTGTTCAACTCCTTTCTCTCCCTATTCCTCACCTCACTGGCACATGGCACGGGCAGCAAACCAGAGAAAACAACTCTGTTTGTCCGAGCTCTAAGCTTCCATCCTAGCTCCCTGAATTTCTGCCTCAAGTCCCCATCTCTCTTCCGACCTATGTCACTGGTGCCAATGTGGACCATGACTTGGGGCTGCTCTCCCTACCCCCGAAGGATCCCAAAAACACGAACAGAGACTGTATCTTGAAGAGAGTTAATTGCTAGCAGAACTACCTAATACAACACCAAGGTACCTTTATAGCATTGGGTCAAACTTCTAGATTAGTTAGGTTACCTGGAGATGACAAAACAAATTCAAATTTGGCCAATCCTTTGAGATCATGCCCCAAAATACCAATCTCCAATCAAGTTTGCTTTAGCGTTTTGACAATATTAACACAAATGAAATGATCCAATGCTTCAGAATATAAAACCTGAAAAAAATTGAACATTTGGAGGAGAACTGCCAAGCCACCAACATACGCAGACTGCCCGGAGAATAACTCTCTTAAAGGTACATTAGCCCTTATAACCTTCATAACACCTCCCCACTGAAGAAAACAAATGAAAAAGTGGCTTTTTTTTCTATTCTTTAAACCAATTATCTTAACATACAGATAACGTTAATCGAAGTTCACCCTAACTTCCTCCTGAGGTTTGGTTGCTGTTTTGATAACAATTCAACTGTGACCAACCAATTTAGACCAAACACTCAGCCCTTCAAAGCCAATCGAATTTCAAATCTGATGATATTGACAGCCTGAAACCAATCCAACGATAGGAATTTCAGGTGGAATCCAGGAGGTAAAAACAATTGTTTTTGAACATCGAGGAGAAAGTGAACCAACAGCATTGAACAGCTCTGAAAGAAATCTCAGAACGCACCCATTATTAAAGGTACAAAGGAATTTTATACAAAGATACTCACAGTCAAAACAGCTCAGGGGGAAACAGCAGGATTAAAAGGATGGAAGTAAACAGCACATTCAGAAGAGCAGAAGGAAAGCAGCATACGCTACTGTATGGACTTTGAGAGATGGAATTAATTTAATGTTTCGTAATTGTGTTATTGAAGCAGCATTTTAATTGGATTGGGGTCAGATAGGGAAAAGGGGATTGGGTTTGTTCATCGTTTTAGTTTAGTGTTCACTACTGAGTTAGAAGAATGAATGGTAATGTTTTTCTTTACAGAGTGGAAATCAGGGGGTTTCTTTCACTCAGATGTGGTGAAAGAGACAAAGCTGGTGGGATTAGTGGAAGTAGTAAAGGGAAACTCAATAGAGGTCAAGGAGCTGCAGGAGAGTGCACAGAATACGCAGGGACTACGCGTTGAGTTAGTGCCTGATCTCAATGAAGTCTTCACCTCTGTGGGTAGCGTTTACTCAGGAAGAACTGGGGGAGAAAGGAAAGAAGTTGCAATTTCAAGAGATACAGGATCTGGTGAGTGTCTAATACTCAGAGATGAAAGTATTTGCACTCCTTCTGAACAGTTTTCTACAAGAGTGGTAATTTGTGGAATCGATGGACTGAAAATTTGCATTCCTGTCTAAGATCAGGTTGGAGAGCCAAATCAAGTTTGGGGAAGTGATAGCGAGAGTTACTGACAGATTGTTACTTCCAGGAATACAGTTTGTTCTTGGAAATAACCTAGTAGGATCCAAGGTGGGAGTGATACCCCTTGTGTGCAGAAGCTGAAGGAGGACCAGCAAACTGAGGTCTTTAAAAAATATATCTTGGATTTTTTTTCCAGACTGCGGAATAAAAAAGATAAGTTACAGCAAGAAGGAAGCACTAAAGAGAAAGATGAAGGAGTTGAGGTTCAGTCAGCTGACACCCTGTTTGATGTAATGGTTCAGGGAAACCCTGAACAGACAGAGGGTCAGGCAGAGGTGTTTAATCCTGAAAGACTAATGAAAGATGTCACGATAAAATATCTATATCATGATGCATACTCAGTAATGGAATCAGAATGTATTCCTGAGGGTTATTCTCTTAAGGAGAGAATCCAAAGGCGAAACTGGAGACCATGGCAGGTTAGTGCAGCGGAGTAATGGGGAAGTGCACCAGATTGCGTTGCCAGTTGCACAGAGACAGGAAGTGCTTTGGCTAGCACATGAATTACTTGTAGGAGGTCACCTAGGTGTGAGGAAGATTCAGGCTAAGATACAAAACCATGTCTGTTGGCCTGGACAGCATAAGCATGTGGTTCAAGTTTGTTGTACATACATACCAAATGGTAGTTAAGCCATGGGCAGTAATAAGCCCAGCCCCTTTGTTAATAATTCCCACTTTCGAAAAGCCTTTCTCAAGGGTTATGATTGATTGTGTCGGTCCCCTCCCTAAAATTAAAAGTGGGAACCAATATTTGCTAACCAAAATGGATATGTCTGCCAGCTTTCTGGAGGCAATTCCATTATGGAGTGTTAAGGTTAAAAGGATGGTGAAGGAGTTGGTAGCTTTCTTTACCTGGTATGGGCCACCCAGGGAGATTCACTCAGACTCAAGGGTCTAACATTACTGCTAAACTATTTGTGGAAGTCATGGATAGTTTGGCACACAGCACTTTAAATCAAGTGTAGACCATCCTGCATCCCAGGGAGCATTGGAAAGGTAGCATCAGACCCTGAAGCCCATGTTAAGAGCTTACAACCAGGATTACCTGAATGATTGGACTAAAGGTATCCCATTCCTTTTGTTTGCCATTCGAGATGCCCAAATGAATCAACTCAGTCTTGATGCAGGAAAATGAAGATAGAATTGAACAGCCAATTGGCTATTTTTCAAAAAAACTCAATATTCAACAGAGAGAATGTTCCACCATTGAGAAAGATTTATTGAGTTTGAATTTACAACATTTTAATATTTTTGTGACGAATAATATTTCAGAGATGGTTGTGTATAAGGATCACAACATTCTTACATTTTTGGAAAGATTTAAAAGATAAAAATATGAGACTATTTCATTAGAGTCTTATGTCACAGACTTTTAGTTAATAAATTATATATGTTGCGGCTCATACAATGTTATTGCAGACGTGTTATCACAGAATTAAAAGAAAATGGAAAGATAAGCTTGGACTACATCAATTCCAATGTTATATAAATGTGCAGAATTAATATGAGGGGAATAATTTATATTAATCGCATTTGTATTTAATAATAATAGCTTTAAGATACAGAAACAAAATGAAGCCGTCGTTTCATTACGATAGTTCATTCTTTCTTAAGGTGGGGGCGGGGGGGGGGGGGGGGGGGAAGGTGTTACAATGAAAATGGTCATTTTAAGATAGAAAGTGTTTACTGCATTTAGATCACAGCCACCGTTGCCAGTATAGAGAACAGCTGGGAGACGGACTGTTCCAAAATAGATACATATAATAGTTGGCTATTCAACTGATACCTGAGTTTTTGTTGCTGTTTTGTCAACAATTCAAATGCAACCATTAATTTTACTTGTGCCCAGGATACCAAAACCCAACTGAATTTGAATTTATTGTATTGACAACATCGTACCAATGAGAGGGTACAATGTTGGGGAGTATAAAATACAAAGGGAGTTTGAAAATTGGTCAGAGGAACAGCCATAGAGTCAAAGAGCAAGTGACATCTGAAGAAAAAAGACATTGCTTTCAATGAAATCTCAGAAGGGAATATCTATTAAAAGTTCCTTTTCCTATAAAAGCAGTTAGAAGTAAGAAGATGGCCCAGGGAGCAGACCCCAGAATTGGAAGACTGGGAGGGAGACAGCTTACGGGACTGCATGGCTTTTGAGAGATTATATCAATGTAAAGTTTAATCGTTTTGTTAATGGAAAAGCATAAAGTTCAGGTCAGCTAAGAGATACCGGTTAGTTTGGGGAAAGAGTATTCAATTTGTTCATTGTTTTGGTTAGTACTCACTATTAAAGTAAAACAAATTGTGACTTTGTGTGTTAGTTGTGACTTTTCTTAGATAAAGTAAATTGAAATTGAAGGTGGAGATGAATACGATGATATGCAGGATCCAGCTCCATGAGAACTTTCCACTTCTCTTTTGACTTCTTTCCTGAGGGAAGTTGGAAAGCAGTTTGCAGCTTATTCAGGTTCCATCTCTGGGGCTGTGACACAGCAACATTGACAGGAACATGACTCAGCCAGAACAGAACTGCAAACAGGTTGGGAAATAAAAAGAGGAAATGTAGCAATATTGGTCAAAGACAGTAACGTAGCCCCTGAATTAGATACACTTCCTGAATTCGAATCTGTATGGTTGGAGGTCAGAAACAGGAAGGAAGCAGTGACCTTGTTGAGTGTTTATTGTGGAGGCCCAAGTAGTGGGCAGGAAGTAGAAGAGAGCACTTCTAGGCAAATTATGAAAATTTGCAGGAGATTGTGATAAACGGTGATTTCAATAACTGAGGCAGACTGGGTAAAAGATAGAACATAGAACATAGAAAAGTACTGCACAGAACAGGCCCTTCGGTCTATGATGTTGTACTGAGGATTAATCCTAGTGTAAAATAAAATAACCTTACCTACGTATCCTTCAACTCACTGCCATCCGTGTGCATGTCCACAAGCACTTGAATGTCCCTAACGACTCCACTTCCACCACCATCGCTGGCAACACATTCCATGCATTCACAACTCTCTGTGTAAAGAACATACCTCTGACATCTCCTCTATACCTTTCTCCTAATATCTTAAAACTATGACTCCTCGTCCAAGTCAATCCTGTCCTGGGGAAATGTCTCTGGCTATTGACTCTATCCATGCCTCTCATTACCTTGTATACCTCGATCAGGTCAGCTATCTTCCTGCTTCTCTCCAGAGAGAAAAGTCCAAGCTTCGTCAACCTCTCTTCATAAAGGGTGACGATGAAAGAAAACATTTAGTCCAGGAGTAGATGGCTGTGCTTCATTGTCCTCAGAGTGTTGCTTGGGTTTTGGCTTAAAATAGACATCTCAGTTTCGCTGCTTTGGCATCTTTCTTCTTTGATGAAGTTTATGCCATGAACCGCTATCCTGCTGTGTTCTGCATCGTAGTCATTGTCATCCCTGAGCTGCAGCTGATTCTCAACTTCCCTCAGGATGGAAGACAAAAGGGAAGTGGAACGTTCTCATGGGACTGGATCCTGGTCTTCATCGCCTTCATCTCCAGCTTCAACTTCCCCTGCAGCAACAAGTCATAGAGTCATAAAGGCATAGAGATGGAAAAAGCACGGAAACAGATTCTTTGGTTCAATGCGTCCGTGCTGACCAGATATACTAACCTAATCTAATCCCATTTGCCAGCACTTGGCCTGTATCCCTCAACCCTTCCGATTCGTTTGTCCATCCAGATGTCTTATAAATGTTGTAATTGTACCAGCCTCCATCACTTCCTCTGGCAGCTCATTCCACACACGCACCACCCCCATGTCACAAAACTGGTGCTTTTTCTAAAAGCTGTTCCTTTTCTCAAGGATACTGTGTCCTTGATTTTCTCAGAGGGGTTGTAAAACAGTCCGAGCTCTGAATTGGCTGTGTTATTCCAGAGATTATAAGAGTTTTGGGAGGCCATTTGTTTAATACGTAAACATATGAGACTTTAGGCCACAGCTTTCATGTTTACGAAGTAACCTGCGTCATGAAATGGGAGTGGTCAGTCCTAAAATCTGAAGTGTTTTTCGAGTCATTTTAGCAGAGGCCTGGGTGGAAACAGGCTGCTCGACTCTCTCTCTCCTTCTGCCCTCTAACTTCGACCTGTCAGCCTTTGTTTCATTTTTACTCTGTGTTCAAAGGGGTTTGTTTATTGGGACTCTTGTGTACCTTCACAATATCATAATTAAGTCTCGTTTGGATAGCCTTATGTCTGCGGGTATTCTATATTCTGTTATTTCTGCTTTGCACCGTAATTTTAATTTTTTTTTTCTTTTTTAAAACCTAGTAGTCACCGTCGCTAACATACCCCAGATAATTTTCACTGTGCACTTACCTAAACAAATTGCAAAGTTACGGTCTGGGCTGCCAGCTTAAGAATGTTGTGAGTGGTCTGGCCTAGTCCATAACACATGGTAACATCCTCGGAAATCTTTTCTGAATCCTTTCACGTTTCACAACATCCTTCCGATAGGAAGAAGACCAGAACTGCACACAGTATTCCAAAAGTGGCCTAACCAGTGTCATGTACAGCCACAACATGACCTCCCAACTCCTGTACTCAATGCTCTGACCAGTAAAGGAAAGCATACCAAACACCTTTTCCGCTATCCAATGTACCTGCGACTCTCAAGGAACTATGAACCTGAACGCCAAGTCCCCTTTGTTCAGCAACACAGTCCAGGACCTTACCATGAAGTGTATAATTCATACACAGGTTTGTTTTCCCAAAATGCAGCACCTCACATGTATCTAAGTTAAACTCCATCTGCCACTCCTCAGTCCATTGGCCCATCTGATCAAGATCCCATTTGACTCTGAGGTAACCTTCTTTGTTGTCCACTACACCTCCAATTTTGATGTCATCTGCAAACTTATTAACTAAACCTCCTCGGTTTACATCCAAATCATGTATATAAATCACAAAAGACAGCGGTCCCAACACATCATTGGTCATAGTTCTCCAGTCTGAAAAGCAACCCTCCACCACCACCCTCTTCTTCTACCTTTGAGCCAGTCCTACACCCAAATGGCTGGTTCTCCCTGTGTTCCATAAGATCTAACCTTGATTATCAATCTCTAATAAGGAGCCTTATTGAATGTTTCACTGAAGTCCATATAGATCACGTCCACTATTCTGCCCTTTTTGTTACTTCTTCAAAACACTCAATCAATTTCAAGAGACATGGTTTCCCATGCACAAAGCCATGCTGACTATCTCTAATCAGTCCTTGCCTTTCTGAATACATGTAAATTCTGTCCCTCAAGATACCCTCCAACAACTTTCCCAATGTCGGGCTCATCGGTCTATAGTTCCCTGAAGTTTCCTTACCACCTTTCTTAAGTAGTGGCACCACATTAGCCAACCTCCAGTCTTCCACCACCGCACCTGTGACTATCGATGATAATAATATCTCAGCAAGGGGCCTTACCTAATTTCCCACAGAGTTCTAAGGTACACCTGATCAGGTCCTGGGGATTTATCCACTTTTTTTGCATTTCAAGACATCCAGTACTTACTCCTCGGTAATATGGACATTTTTAAAGATATCACCATCTATTTCCCCACATTCTATGTCTTCCATGGTCTTCTGCGCGGTAAACCCTGGTGCAAAATACTCTTTTAGTATCTCACCCTGTCTCCTGCGACTCCACACATAGGCTGCCTTGCTGATTTTTGAGGAGCCCTGTTCTCTCCTTAGTTACCCTTTTGTCTTTAACACATTCATAAAAACCCTTTGGATTCTCCTTTACCCTATTTTCCAAAGCTATCTCATGTCCCCTTTTTGCCCTCCTGATTTCCCTCTGAATTATACTCCTGCTACCTTTATACTCTTCCAAGGATTCATTCGATCTCTTCCAGTCTATAAATCCGCTGTGGAGAAGTCTTCACAATGGGATTCACAGAGCTCCTCGACATCCTCTGCCTCCACCTCTTCAAATCCAACTTGCTTTGTCAGAGCGACACAATACCCATTGATTGTTGAATCCCCTCTAATGGTTCAATGCCTTTAAAATCATGGAGTAAATCTGGGGGAAGCTTCTACCAAAGTGCATGCAGGCAGTGCTTACTGACATCACCCCAGACCTCCACCATGGTGTCAATAGCATTCTTAATGTTAAAGCTCCTCCAAAGGTGTCCCTAATACTGGCCATGAGGGACGAACTGTATACTGTCCTCATGATCCCCCTCAGTAGCTGCAATCAGCTTCCAGAATGCGTGCCTTATCTAATAAGCTTTAAAAGCTGCTATTGCATCCTGGCCCATGGGTTGAATGAGAGAGGTTGTGTTCGGAGGTAGGAATAAAACATTGATGTTTTCAGAAAGCTCACTGGTGGTGGGAGGGTGGCTTGGTGCATTGTCCAGAATGAAGAGAACCTTGAAATCCAAATCCCTTCCCCTGCAATCGTTTCTAAACTTCACCCTCAAAGACATCAACAATACGGAAAGAGAAAATGTGCCCCGGCATCAAACCACTTTTGCTTGATCTGAAGTAAACACCAAGACTGGATTTAAGGGAACCGGGGATGGAATCACCTGATAGCCAAAAGGTGTTCGCCTTTTTAAAAAAATCATTCCCCAATTCACCAATCACGTTGCAGCCAAGTTATGTCGGTGAAACGTGCGATGTAACAGAATTACCTGTGTCTAAAGCAGTTGTACCCTGGATGACTGAGGATATTAATAAGAAAATAAGGAAGATCAATGGAGCATATGATGCAGCCGAGAATAATAATAGCAAGAGAAATCAGGAAGATCACCACAAAGGCAGGAGAGAGGCTCAGGCTCGAGTAAGGAAGGCGAAGAAAAAGTGAGAGGAAAGGATGGCACGCTGCGCTAAAACAAACAGGAAAATGTTCTTCAAACAGAGAAATAGTGAAAGGTTAGTGAAGGATAGAGTGGAGCCCGGCAAAGGACAGGCAGAATAAGCTGCTGACTGAAGGAAATGACATGGTAGAGGTACTCAAGGAGCACTTGCTTCTGTCTTTAACAAATTAAAAAATAGTGTGAATGGCTGAGTTAAAATATGAATGTTGAGCAACTGAGCAGTATAGTGATAGATAAAGAAGAGGTGCAAAAAGGTCTGGCACTTCAGGGAGAGAATTCGCTACACCCAGGCAGGATGCATCTAGTTTGCTGAGAGAGTTCGGGAAGCAAAGCCATTGACAGGAATTTTCCAGACCTCTCTGTACACAGGAATAGTCCTGGGGGTCTGGAAGATTGTAAAATGTGGCATCATTGTTTCAGAAATGAGCAAATGATAACCCAGGAGCCTACAGACCAAGCAGCTTGACATTATCTGATGGAGGCCATAATGCAGGATATGCAGAATAAGGACAGGGAAAATAAATAAATTCGCGACAGTTAACATGGCCTTGTCAAGGGCAGGTCATATCTAAAAAAATGAACTGTGTTCCTTGACGGGGTGACAATGAAACAAGTTAGAGTGAGATCCTTTTTTATTCTGATTTTTATGAACAATTTGGAGATGGATGTTGAGGGCAAACTTTCTCAATTTGCAGATGGTACGAAGTTAGGGAGAATAGTGAAATAGTTCCGGTGTGTGATTCTCTGAAAGTGGCAGTCCTATTTCTAAACTGTTACCCCCCTCCCTTCCCAGTTCTCGATTCTCCCAGAAAAGGTAACATCTTTTCCACATTGAATTGGTCAAGTCCCCTCAGGATCTTATATGTTTCAGTTAAGTCACCTCTGTATAGAAGTCTTCTACACACCAGAGGATACAGGCCGAGTCTGTCCAACCTTTCCTCATCAGGTACTCAGCACATTCCAGGTGTCAGACCAATAAACCTTCTCTGAACAGCTTCCACCATGTTAACAGCCTATGTGTACGCTGACCAGTACTGTGCACTGTACTCCAGATGTGGTCTCACCAATGCCCTGTATAACTGAAGCATAACCTGAATACTGTTGCATTCAGTTCCCCTCCTGATAAACCAGAGCATTCTATTAGTTTTTTTCTGAATCCTTGCTGTCCCTGCAAACTGATTCGAGTATCACAGTTTCAGAGGAACAGAAACAGGAGGAGGCCATTTGGCCCATTGTGCCTGCTCTGTCATTCATTAAGGTAATGGCTGATCTATCCATCCCCTCAGCTCCTCCCACCTGCATTATCCCCATAAACCTTCATTCCTCTACCATGGAAATTCCCATCCAGCTCTGTCTTTAGTACATTTAATGAAGCTGCCTCCACTGCTTTGTTGGACAGACAATTCCACAGATTCACTACTATCTGACAAAAGCAATTCCTCCTCATCTCTGTCCAAAATCTACTCCCCCTAAACTTGAGGCCATGTCCCCTAGTCCGAGTCTCACCCACCAGCGGAAACAACTTGCCTGCCACTATCATCTCTATCCCTTTCATCATTCTATATGTCTCTATAAGATCCCCTTTCATTCTTCTCAAATCTAGTGAGTACAGTCCCAGGCATCTCAACCTCACCTCAGAGAGTACCCCGCTCATCTCTGGAACCAACCTGGTGAACCTCCTCTTCACCACCTCCAAACCCAGTATGTCCTTCCACAAGTAAGCAGACCAGAACTGACCACAATACGCCGGGTGCATCCTCACCAACATCTTGTACAATTGAGCAGATCCTCCCTGCTCTTCAATTCGATCTCTCCGGCAATGAAAGCCAATATTCTGCTTGCCTTCCTGTTTACCTGCTGCACCCACAAATCAACTTTTAGCTGTTCATGTATGAGCACTCCTCAGTCCCTCTGCACAACTGCATGCTGATGCACTGTCCTTCTTCCCCCTCTCACGGACGGTGACCTGTGAAGGTCTCCTGTATAGTTGTGCTGACTATGGAAATGTCTCCCAGAATTCCACTGTGATTACTCTCAGCTGCCCTCTGACTCGCCCTTCAGTGATTCATGCACTCGGCCACCCAGGTCCCTCTGCATCTCAGAGCTCTCCAAACTCTGACCATTCATCGAAGGTGTTTGTTTATTATTCTTTCTGCCACAATGGACTGTTTCTCACTTTCCCACATTTTTCTCCATTTGTCAGATCTTTGCCCACTCACTGAACCAATCCATACCCTTTTTTAGGCTGCTCGTGTCCTCTTCACAACTCACTTTCCTTTCTATCTTTGTGTCATCAATAAATTTAGCTCCATACCTTCGATCCCTCCACCCAAATCATTTCTGTAAATTGTAAAGCGTTGAGAGTCCAGCACTCCCCCCCCGAGACATACCATTGACACATCCTGTCAGGCTGAAAAAGACCCACTTATTCGTACACGCTGCATCCTGTTCACTAACCAATCCTCTATCCAGGTCACTATGTTATCCCAACTCTATGAGCTTTTATTTTTGGCAATAACATTCGATGTGACACGTTATCAAGTACCCTCAGGATCCACTGCACTCCTGCAGCCTCTGGGTAATGGGGCCCATTGTAAACCATTTCCCCATCTGCCGCTCCTCCCTGTACATTCAGATGTGGGTCCTGATTGCTGACACCACGGGCTCCTCTCCTGCCTGAGTAGCTGCCTGGTCTCTGCCGGTCCCTCCGAGTGCCAGCAGCCTGGGGCATTTCTTCCTCAGCCAGCTGCGGAGCTGTGGCAGTGAGGTGCTCACCAGCTTGTGCTGCCACACACTCTAAGGCTAACCTACCCACCGAGGTCTCAGGGTCAGAGCTGGTGGGGTGTCTTTTACACCTCTGTACTCTCGTTCTCACAGGGGGAGGAGGTGGCTTGTGTGGGGAACGGCCACGTTACTGTGGGGGTGGTGGAGATGCTGGTGGTACCCGCAAGGCACAGAGAGAGAGAGAGAGAGTGTCATGGCCACTGGTTGGCAGTGGTGTGCGATGAATGAGACTGACGGAACAGTTAATGGGAGAGTGGGAACAAGGCACAGCACAAGCTTAAGGAACAACATCTCATTTTTGACAGAGGAACTTTCCAGCTTTGATGTGTCAACACTAATTTCCACAAATTCAGAGTTTGACTGCATTTTGTCTCCACTGCACGTTTCTTTAATTCCTGCAATCAATGACATGTTGTTATATTCTCAGCTCTTTTACACACACAGCTTTCCTTTCTGTCTTATTTACATTGCTGCTAGTAGAGAGGACCCGTGCACTTCTTTTCACACTTTAGATTAGATTAGATTAGATTCCCTATAGTGTGAAAACAGGCCCTTCGGCCCAACAAGTCCACACCGACCCTTGGAAGAGCAACCCACCCAGACCCATTCCCCTACACGTAACACTACGGACAATTTAGCATGGCCAATTCACCGAACCTGCACATCTTTGGACTGTAGGAGGAAAAAGTGAGGACTGCAGATGCTCTAGATCAGAGCCGATAATGTATGGCTGGAAAAGCGCAGCAGGTCAGGCAGCATCCAAGGAGCAGGAGAATCAACGTTTCGGGCATGAGCCCTTCTTCAGGAAGGGGAGAATTGTACTAAGTTAAGGAGAATAGTGAAATAGTTCCGGTGTGTGATTCTCTGAAAGTGGCAGCCCTATTTTTTAACTGTGACCCTCACCTCCTCCCAGTTTCTAGATTCTCCCAGAAAAGGTAACATCTTTTCCACATTGAATTGGTCAAGTCTCCTCAGGATCTTATATGTTTCAGTTAAGTCACCTCTGTATAGAAGTCTTCTACACACCAGAGTATACAGGCCGAGTCTGTCCAACCTTTCCTCATCAGGTACTCAGCACATTCCAGCTATCAGACCAATAAACCTTCTCTGAACAGCTTCCACCATGTTAACAGCCTATGTGTACGCTGACCAGTACTGTGCACTGTACTCCAGATGTGGTCTCACCAATGACCTGACTAGAATTGTGGGAGGAAACCAGAGCACCTGGAGGAAGCCCACGCAGACACGGGGAGAATGTGCAAATGCCACACAGATAGTTGCCTGAGGTGGGAATTGAACCCGGCTCCCTGGCTCTGTGAGGCAGCAGTGCTAACCACTGAGCCACCGTGCCACCCTAACTTACTTTATTCCCATTTTACATCTTTTCTTTTCCTCTTCCAACACCATTAACAGCTCACTTGTCTTTTACACTGAGCGTCGATACCATTTCATTTTTCTTCTACCTCTGTCTAAAATATAAAATAATCCATTTCACCCCCACCCCCAACTCGGTTCTGAGTCATACACAACGGCACAGTGGCTCAATGGTTCGCACTGCTGCCTCACGGTGCCAAGGAGTTTGGTGGGTTTCCACCAGGTGCTCCGGTTTCCTTGCATGGTCCAAAGATGTGCAGGTTAGATGTCAAATTTGGCGATGTCAAATTTCCCAGTGTCCAGGGATGTGTAGATTAGGTGGATTACCATGGGAAATGCAGGGTTACAGGGATAGAGTAGTACACTGTGTCAGAACATGATAGCCGATATCAGAGGGTTAGTGTGGACTCTATGGGCCGAATGGCCTGCTTTCTGTTCTGTGAGGACTCGAAGGATTAACTCTGTTTCCCTCTTCACAGATGCTGCCTGATCTGGTGTGTTTCTACAGCATTCTCTGTTTGTTTCGGTTTTGCAGCATCAGCAATATCTTGGTTCAAATGATCTCCTGATGTCTGATACTATCCTCCTTAATAATCAGTGGCTTTCTCTCTGTCTTGTTTTCTACAAACCTGGAAATCATGCCCTTTATATATAACATATTTGTCAATGTCATTAATACATGTATTACAAAGATCAGTGTCCCTAAGCTGATCTTGCCTTATTTTTATGGAGATTCTAACCCTTCCTTGAGTTCCGATGGAAACCAGATGGTTTCAGTTCCCAACAGGAAAGCCTGGGCAGTTCCCTGGAGGCAGGAGCTCACTGTTTGCTTCTCCAGCTCTTCATCCATCTCCACCATCAGCACCATTTCACTGCATGCTCCATCAACACTGTCCTCTCCCACACTTTGTCGGTGTGTGTGGGCATCACCAAACCCCAGCCTCACCACATCATTCTGGCTGCTTTCAGATTAACTCACCCTTCACTGTGGAGCTCAGAGACAATGATGCCGTACCTGCTTCTGCCAGGTTGGTTCACAGTCAGGGGCATGGGCACATTTCAGGCATCGACACAGTAAGCTCACTATCTATCATTGATAGATTTGACTCTGGTCCCCTTCCTGAATAAGGGAACAACATTTGCTGTCCTCAAATCTTCTGGCACTCTTCCTGCAGTCAATAACAACACAAAGATCAAAGCCAATGCTCTACAATCTCCTCCCTGGCTTCCCAGAGAACCCTAGATTTAGTCCCATCCAGTCCAGGGGACTTACCTATTTTCACACTTTCCAGAATTGCTAACACCTCCTCCTTCTGAACCTCAATCCCATCTAGTCTAATAGCCTGTGTCTCAGTATTCTCCTCAACAGCATTATCTTTTTCCTGTGTGAATACTGACAAAAACTATTCCTGTAGCACCTCTCCTGACTCCTCGGACTCCACGCACAACTTCCCACTATTGTCCTTTACTGGCCCAATCTCACTCCTGACATTCTTTTATTCCTGACATACTTGGAGAAAGCTTTTCGGTTTTCCTTGATCCTAACTGCCAAAGACATCTCATGTCCCCTCCTGGCTCTTCCTAGCTCTCTCTTTAGGTCCTTCCTCGCTAACTTGTGTCCAAAGCTGAGCCTCCATGTCACATCTGCACATCACCCTTCTTGTTTCTCTTGACAAGACATTCATCTTCATTATTATGCCATAGTTCTTTGTTTGAAAACTTCCTCCCTTTCTGACAGGTACATACTTATCAAGGACACGCAGTTGCTGTTCCTTGAATAAGCTTCATATTTCAATTGTGTCCATCCCCTGCAGTTTCTTTCCCCATCCAATGCATCCTGAATCTTGCTTAAATGCATCCTTATTGCCTTTCCCCCAATTATAAATCTTGCCCTTCGGTATATACCTATCCCTTTCTGTAGCTAAAGTAAACATAACCGAATTGTGGTCACTATCACCAAAGCGCTCACCTTCCTCCAAATCAAGCACCTTGCCAGGTTCATTAACTCGTATCAAATCCAATGCCTCTTGTTTGACTATCCACGTACCTTGTCCGGAATTGTGCCAATATGTGAAAGTTAAAGGCCCAAAATCAACTCTCCTTATATTTTTGCTCTTATCCAGAATCATCTTTGCAACCCTTTCCGTTACATCTCTGGAACGATTCAGAGGTCTTTCGAAAACTCCCAAAAAAGTGACCTTTTCTTTCAGTTTCTATTCTCGGCCCATACTCCCTCAGTGGACAAATCCTTATCAAATGTCCTTTGTGCCACCGTAACACTGTCCTTGACTAACAATGCCACACATCTCCCTCTTTTACCACCTTCGCTGTTCTTACAGAAAAGTCTAAATCCAGGAAACTGCAACAAGCATTCCTGTCCCTACTCTCTCCGGGTCTGCAAAATGGCCACAACATCGAAGTCCCAGGTACCAACCCACGCTGCAAGTTTACCTACCTTACTCCAGATGCTCCTGGCGTTGAAGTAGACACACTTTAAACCACCTTCCTGCCTACAGGTGCACTCTTAAGACCCGAAAACCTTATTTACGACCTCAAATCCCTGTGCACTGGAGCCACAATTCAGGTTCCCATTCTCCTGCTGAAATAGTTTTAACCCTCCCAAAGAGCATTAGCAAATATCCCCCCAGGATATTGGTACCTCTCTGGTTCAGGTGTACACTATTCCAGTTATAAAGGACCCACCTACCTCAGAATGAGCCCCAGTTATCCAGATATCTGAATCCCTCCCTCCTGCACCATTCCTGTTGCCGCATGTTCAACTCCTGTCTCTCCCTACTCCTCGTCTCGCTAGTATGTGAGACAGAACAAGCCAGGCATTTTACTGTAAGGTAATCTAGGTCTGTGGGAGCAATGGCCTATCAGGGTCACTCCATCCGAGCAACAGGAGGTATTGAGCAGGAAGCATCCCCCATCGCCCTTCACTTTCCAAAAGGATGGCAAGTGGTCCATGTAGTGTTTAGGGAACCCATCAGCTTGTAGGGAGGAGTCAGGAATGGCAGGGATGAGGCAGATCTCTATGAAACAGAGCACAGGGCTTAGTGGGGAACTTGAAGTTGGTGGTGTTCCCATATATCTGCTGCCCGTGACCTTCTAGATGGAAGTGGTTGTGGGTTTGGAAGGTGCTGTCTGATGATCTTTGGTGATTTTCTACTTTGCATTTTGTAGATACTACACACTGCTAGTACTGAGTGTCAGAGATGGAGGGAATTGATGCTTGTGCTTATAGTGCCAGTCAAGAGATCCGCTTTGTCCTGGATGGTATCAAGCCTCTTGAGTATTGTTGGGGCTGCACCCACCCCATGGGTGGGGAGTGTTCCATCACACTGCTGACTTGTGCCTTGGAGATAGTGGATATGTTCTGTGGAGTCAGGGGGTGATTTACTCACCATGGTATGTCTAGCCTCTGACCTGCTCTTGTGTTTATGTAGCGAGCACAGTGGAATTTCTGGTCTGTGATAACCCCCAGGATGTTGATATTGGGGGATTCAACGATGGTCACACCATTGGGGCAGTGGTTAGATTGTGTCTTATTGGTGATTGTCTAAGTCTGGCAGGTATGTGCTGCGAATGTTACTTGCCACTTGTCAGCCTTAGCCTGGACATTGTCCAGATATTGTTGCATTTGAACACGGACTGCTTCAATATCTAAGGAATCGTTAATGAAGCTGAACTTTGTGAAATCATCGTTGCAAATTCCCATTTCTAACCTTATGAGGGAGGGAAAGTGCTTATGGGGACCTTACGATGAACAGCTGGAGATGTTTGGGCCAAGGACACGACCCTGAGCAATTCCTGCAGAGATGTCCTGGAGCTGAGATGACTGACCCTCCAACAACCACAACCATCTCCCTCTGTGTCTGGTCTGACTCCAACCACCGGAGAGTTTGTCCCCCATTGATTCCCGTTTTGCTCGGACCCCTTGGTGCCACACTCGGTCCAATTGGCCTTGATGTCACAGTCCGTCACTCTCCCCTCCCCTCTGAAACTCAGCTCTTTTGTCCATGTTTGAACTAAGGCTGTAATGAGGTCAGGAGCTGGGTGGTCCTGGTGGAACCCAAACTGGGCGTCACTGAGCAGGTTGTTGCTTAGCAGGAGCTGCTCAATAGCACGGCTGATGTCACCTTCCATCACTTTACTGGTGATTGAGAAGAGACTGATGAGGTGGAAATTGACTGTTTTGGATTTGACCTGCTTTTCCTGTACAGGAAATACCTGGTCAATTTTCCACATTGTCGTTGATGCCTTTGTTGTAACTATACTCGAACAGCTTGGTAGGGGTACGGAAAGTCTTGGAACACAAGTCTGCAGTATTGTGGTTGGAATGTTGTCAGGACTTATAGTATCTAGTGTCTCCAAACGTTACATGATATCACGTGGAATGGTTCGAATTGGCTGAGGACTGGGATCTGTAATGCTGGGGACCATTGGAGGAGGGTGAGATGGATCATCCATTCAGCAGATCTGGCTGAAGATTCCTGCAAACTTGTATCTTTTACACTGACGTGCTGGGCTCTTCCATCATTCAGGATGGGAATGTTTGTGGAGCCTCTTCCTCCAGTGAGGTGTTTGATTGTCCACTACCATTCACGACTGGATGTGGCAGGACTGCAGAGCTCAGATCTGATCCGTTGGTTGTGGGATCATTTAGCTCTGTCCATCACTTGTTGTTTATGCTGATTGGCATGCAATTAGTTCAGCTTAGTGACTGCACCAGGTTGATACCTCACCTTCAGCAATGTCTGGTGTTGGTCCTGGCATGCCCTCCTGCACTCTCTACTGAAACAGAGTTGGTCCCCTGACTTGATGGTCATGGTTGAGTGGGGGATGTGCTGGACCATGAGCTGCTGTTAATGGCCCACAATCACATCATCGATGCCAAGTCTTGAGTTGCTAGATCTGTTTGAAATCTGTCCCATTTAGCACAGTGATACTGCCACACAACACGATGGAGGTTATTCTCAATGTGAAGACAGGGTAGAATTGACTGGGAGAGGAGCCGAGCAGGAAAGACAGTGAGCAGCAATGGCAGGAGTTTCTGGGAGTAATTCAGGAGACACAGCAGAAATTCATCCTGAGAAAAAGGAAGCATGGTACAGGGAGGATGAGGAAACCATGTCTGACTAGGGACGTCAGGGATCGCATAAAAGTAAAAGAGAAAGTATATCGTGGGCAAAAGGCAGTGGGAAACCAAAGGATTGGGAAGCTTTAAAAGATCAACAGAGGGCAATAAAAAAGAAATAAGGAGAGAAAAGATTAAATGTGCGATTATATATAAAATATATTAAATATTTAGAAGGCAATAAAGCAAATGATGGGAAATAACAGACTGATTTGACTAACCTCAGCCATGGTTAAGATCCTTGAATCCATTGCGAAGGGTGAGAGTTCTGAATTCTTGTAAGTGTACGGTAAAGTAGGGCAAAGTCAGCATGGTTTCATCAAGGGGATTATCAAATCTGCTTGAAATCTTTGAGGAAGTAACGAGCAGGTTAGATGTTATGTACCTGGATTTCAAGAAGGCCTTTGACAAGGTGCTGCACAGGATGTAAGGGCCATGGTGTTGGAGGCAAGGTGCTGGCATGGATAGAAGCCTGGCTGTCTGGCAGGGAGCTGAGAGTGAGAATGAAAGGCTCCTTCTCAGGATGGCAGCCAGTGACAACTGGGATTCTGCAAGGCTCAGTGTTGGGGCCACAACTTTTCACTTTATACATTAATGATCTTGATGAGGGAACAGAGGGCATTCTGGCTAAGTCTCCAGATGATACAAAAATAGGTGGACGGACAGGCAGCATTGAGGAGGCGGGAGGGCTGCAGAAGGATTCGGACAGATTAGGAGAGTGGGCAAAGAAGTGACAGATGGAGCACAATGTGGGAAAGTGTGATGTCATGTACTTTGGTAGGAAGAATAGAGGCATGGACTATTGTCTAAATGATGAGAAAATTCAGAAATCTGAAGTGCAAAGAGACTTGGAAGTTTTAATTCAAGATTCTGTCAAGGTAAACTTGCAGGTTGAGTCAGTAGTTAGGAAGGCAAGTGCAGGAATGGTTTTTATCTTGAATATTAAAGCAGGGATGTATGTCTGATGCTCGAGAAGGCTCTATAAGGGTCTTGTCAGAACACTTTTGGAGTATTTAGTATTGTGCCCAGTTTTGGGGCCCATATCTCATGAAGGATATGGAGTGTGTTCAGGGAAGGTTCACAAGAATGCTCCCACGAGTCAAGGGTCAAGAGTCAAGAGTAGCTTTATTTGTCTTTTCTACCACATACAACCGATACAGGAAAAAGGAGACAGAGTTCCTCCAGGACCAAGGTGCTACATGGCCAGCACAAATTACACAGTCATACACAGTGTACAATAAATTGCTCAAGAAATGCAAACCATGCAAGACAGCAGAGTAATTGAAATGAAATGAAAGTTACCAGGAATGAAAAGCTTAACATATGAGGATCATTTGAGGACTCTGAGTCCATACTTGATGGGGTTCAGAAGGATCAGGTTGGATCTAATTCAAACATGGAGAATACTAAATGGTCTGGACAGAGTAGATGTCGGGAAGATGTTTCCATTGGTAGGAGAGACTCGGACAAGAGAGCAAAGGCTTAGAGTAAAAGGAAGACCGTTTAGAATGGAGATAATGAGAATCGTCTTCAGCCAGAGAGTGGTAATCTATGGAATTCATTGTTACAGATGGCAGTGGAGACCAGGTCATTGAGTATACTTAAAACTGAGATTGTCAGGTTCATGAGTATCAAAGGGATCAACGAATATGGGGAGAAAGTGGGAGAATAGGGTTGAGAAACGTATCAGCCATGAGTGAATGGCCGAGCAGTCTCATTGTGCTGAATGGCCTAAATTCTGGTCTTTTGTCTTACGGTCTCATGACATTAGTGTTTCTTGCATGTTCTTTCAATCGAGATGTGTTGTCAGATGAGTCAGCTTTACATAAATGAAACTTAACACAATCTGATGTTATTCACAATTTCAGAGTCCCTGTCTTGCCTCATGTATAGTTGAGTTTAAACAAATTAACTAATTCACATTCTGTAAATTCCCTTTTAAAACTGACAAAGTATTTGTGGCAGCACATACAACATGTGATTCACCTCACTGTACAATAGTGTGTGGAATGATCTTCCAGATAACAATGGAGGCAGGCTCATTGATGACTTGTCTGGAAGAGTTATGTGGACTCTTCACTAACAAGCGATTCAATGGGGATGGAACGTAAGTGGAAAAGAGGATTAAGTCTGTCGGAAGATCAACCATGAACTATGGCAGATCAGGCACAAGTGCTAACTGACCTGCTCCTCATTCATATTAGTGTGTTCACATCTATCCCAGTGAGAGAGCAAACCAACATCACTGCCTCTTTGTCACAGACCCGAGAGAGGGCAGATTGTCCCTACAGTATCTGTATCACACATCTTGGATAGAGCAGTCTGACCTCATTGTGTCTATATCATTGACCGTGGCTGAACAGGCTATTTACTCTGTGTCTGTTGTAGATCACCAGGACTGCCAACTGAACACACTCAGTCTATATCACAAAGATTGGAGAGAGCAGACTCCCCTCACTGTGTCTGTATCACTGACCCCACAGAGAGTGGGTATGGATGGATTCTGAGACATATCACATTTCTTATCCCTGAATTCTTCAATTCATCTCATCATTTAGTGAGTTTCCCCATTCACATAAAAGGGTATTTTACCATGTTCTTCAGCTCTTTACTGAACTTGGTCTGGGTCACGACATATATACAAGTGTTTGTGCAGCAACTTAGGAGCTGGAGAATGAATCCAATATCTCATACAAAATAATGTAGATATAGGTCCCTGTTCCCCATCCGATATGTGCGTTTCCATAGAGAGTATAGCATAAATACTGACCATAACAGGATGAAATTCCCTGAGATAACAAACAATAAAATGATGGACTTCCTTCGAGTCCCCATTTCCGGGTCACTGGGATTCTCCCCACTGCTATGAGCCCGAAGTCTCCTGCGGGCTCTGCTGGCCACTAAAATGTACCTGACACTTAAAGCATTGAGCAGCAGAATCAGAACAAATGGCACTGCTGGGTTCAGGA
This sequence comes from Chiloscyllium plagiosum, assembly GCF_037043375.1. Taxonomy (NCBI): domain Eukaryota; kingdom Metazoa; phylum Chordata; class Chondrichthyes; order Orectolobiformes; family Hemiscylliidae; genus Chiloscyllium; species Chiloscyllium plagiosum. The sequence goes on from NW_028270150.1 coordinate 96,473,650, forward strand.
TATAATGAAGGCACTCGATTGTTCCCCAGGCTGGAGATGAGAGAATATCAGTTGGTACTGAACAAAACCAGGGCTGATTCCTGAGCAACTACTGAAATGTGAACATAAAGTATCAGAAAATGTTCTTCAAACCACTCAGCACAGTCACTGTTCCCAGAACCACAGCTGCTGTCTTCTCAGTACAAAATTTAATTTGCAGATTTGGGCAGCAAATGGCCACATATCGATCAAAGGTAAAAGTGACGGTAAACCAGACAGAACAGTCGGTGGCTGCATAAAGGAAGACAGCGTGGATATTACAGATGGGGATGGACTGTATGAAACGAAACTCTCTCTTATAAACAATTGGAATGTACCTCAATAGCAGATCGAGGATAATAATCAGTATATCTGGTGCTGTCGTTGCCTCCAGGTAGCACGCGTAATACATTTTGAAAGACCACACTTCCCTTGCAACAAAATTATAATTGCTATGATGTTCACTATGGGAAGGAAAATAAACAGGAAAATTGATCAAGCTGGTGGAAAAGTTACCAATTACACAGAGTATTTTGTGTAATTTCTGTGTGTGTCCCTGTTTTTGAAAACGTGTTGAGGTATTTATACCCATCGTCATGTAATCTGCTGGATTAAAAAAAACCAGCCATTAATTAGGAACTCATATTTGGGATGAAACAGAAAATGAGGAAATGCAGTTTGTAAGAGATTATGTGAAGATTGACACTACCCTGACAGGTTATTAAAATGTAAACAAGCTAATGCAGGAAATATCACAAAGACCATGAGAGATATGCTTTAGTTTCTGAAGTGAAACAGAGGTCAGTGACCCTGTATTGGGGTGGCGGAAATGTCCAGGTTGCTGTTCCTCATCTTTACAGAATCATTCAGAATTAGGGTGGAATGGTCAGCCCAAGTTCCCCTTCATTAGTACCTAGAGACATGTCCTGCTCCTGATCATTATCCAATGAAGGTGGCTAATACAGGGCTATCTCAATCTGTGTTATCCTCTGATACCTACTCAGAGGTAGCTTCCTTGTGCAGCTGATGGCCTATTGATTTGAGATATTAGAGGTCGCTTCTTTGGAAAATTCTATCAACAGGCTCTTACACATCTTCCACATGCCGCACATTGCTGCTGGGGTGTAGTGAGGGTGGAAGCTGGCAATGTTTGTGGATGTGGTGCCAGTCAAGGGCACTGCTGTATTATCAAGTTTATAGAGAGTTGTTGGACAGACCTCACCCAGACAAGTGGGAAGTATTCATTCACACTCATGACGTGCCCTTTGTAGATAGTGGGCAGACTTTGGAGAGTCAGGAGGTGAAGTATGCATTATAGAAACACTGATCTCTGACATGGTCTTGTAACACTGGCATTTATATGACTGGTCCAGATCAGACTGTGGTCTATTGCAACCCTTCACCCCCTCCCCCAGGATGCTGACACTGGGGAATTCATTGATATGAAGAGAAATGGTTACATTCTCTCTTTTTGGAGATCTCTGATGTTTGTGTGGAGCAAATGCTACTTGTCAGCTCAGGCCGGAATATTGTTCAAATATTGTTACGCATGGATTTAGTATCTGACAGATGTTGGAGATCAGAGTCAAAGAGTGTGGTGCTGGAAAAGCACAGGGGGTCAGGCAGCATGTGAGGACAGGAGACTTGACATTTCAGGAATCCTGATGAAGGGCTTATGCCCAAAATGTCAATTCTCCTGCTCCTGGATGCTGCCTGACCGACTGTGCTTTTTCAGCACCTCACTCTTCGATAGGATCTGACGATGCAGGAAAGGTATGAAACTTTGTGAACAGTCAACAAACATCCTGAATTCTGACCTTATGATGGAGGGATTGTCAACAGTGAAGCAGCTGAAGATAACTGGGCCTGGGACATTTCCCTGAGGAACTCCTGCAGCGATGTCCTGGAGCTGAGGTGGCTGACTTCCAACAACCACACCCATCCTCCAATGTGCCAGGAATGACTCCAACCAATGAGAGGTTCATCCCATTTCTCATCATTTTAGGCGTCCTTCAGGTCAGACTTGGTCACCTACTGCTTTGATGTCAAGTGCAGTCTCTCTCACCTCACCACAGGAGTTCAGCTCCATTGTCCTTGTTTGGATATTAGTTGTTATGAGGTCTGGTGCTGAGCAACCCTGCAGAGCTGGACACCAGTGAACTAGTTATTGCTGAGGGAGTGCAGCTCGGGAGTACTCTTCATACACTTTCCAATATGTCGCTGTTAATTCTTATCTGACTGATGGGGTGGTAATTATCTGGATTTGATTTGTTCTACTCTTTTAGATTTATCTGTTTAAATCCCTATATTAGTAGGTGGTTGCCAGTTTTGTAACTGTACTTGAACAGTTCAACTCAGGGCACGGCGAGTATTGGAGCCATTTACCACTGACAAGATATTTTCATGACCATTAATTTATACAGTGCCTTAGCTGTTGCTTTTGTTATCTCCTGGTGAGCACTGGAGAGCCTCTACTGAAGCACAATCCATCATGTGGACTACATACCCAGGAAAGGAAAAGGGAGATCAGGTTTAATAATCATCCAGTTGTCAAAAGGAAGCCATTCAGCCCATCATATCTGCATGGGCTGTCTATACGTGTTGACACAGTGGCGAGCACTTGCCTTTTCCCCATTACCCTGCAGATTGATTCGATTTCAATAATCATTCAAGTCCCTCTTCATTCTCAATACAACCGGACCAAGGCTCCTTCTCCAACAACTGTCAATTGATTATTTATTACAAATGGAACCTGAAAATTTATTATTTGTCAGAAATTGAAACCATAAGCTCAACGTACTCTCTTTCACAGGATACCCAGTGATCCAAATTTACAGCAATATTCAGTAGTTTATTGGATCAGGCTAAACTTATGGAGAGATAAGTGAACATTTCAGGTTAATGCTGTTCCATTAGCACTCCCAGCCTTTTCTGTTCTTATTTCAGATTTCCAGCATCTGCAGTATTTTGCTTTAGGTTGATCATTTCATAACTTTCCGTTAATAATTACAGAATGGTCCATTTCTCTGAAGTCTCAGGAACTGTTTGGAGTGACCTCAATCTGACAGTTGGAATGCTTTCTCAATTCTGTGGTAAATGGAGAGGTTTTCAAAGAGTCATCGATGGCAAGACATCTGATACTTGTCAGAGTTCACTGTAGCTCAGTGCAGGATGTAGTTGACCACAGCACTGTCACAACATGGTGATCATATTCTTCAGTATATAACTGCATTCCACATGTAATGTAACTACAGAAGTGAGATGGATTTGCTCAACTGAATATTAGTTACAATTTTGTGTAAGTTATGTGATGTATAATGATGATGGAAATGATTAATTCAGCGGATGTAAAGATCCTTTATTTCAATGTTGATAGAACATGGATTTAATTATAATTAGAATCCCTACAGTGAGGAAACAGGCCATTTGTCCCAACAGGTCCACACTGACGCTCCGAAGAGTATCACACCCAGACCCATTCCCCTACTCCGAGACTTCCCCTGGCTAATGCACCGAGCCTACACATCCCTGAACACTACGTGCAATATAGCATGACCAATTCACCCCACCAGCACATCGTTGGAATGTGGGAGGAAACCGGAGCAACCAGAGGAAACCCGCGCAGACATGGGGAGAACGTGCAAACTCCACACAGACAGTCTGCCCAAAGGTGGAATCAAACAGGGGTCCCTGGCGTTGTGAGGCCGTGGTGTTAACCACTGAGACACCGTGCCGCAACTTGCATCTTAACCAGGAACAACTGTAGACTGGGACAGCCAAAACAGCCATGAAGAGGGACAAGTGAATAGTACTCTCACTAATTGGTCATTTTAATAAATAAACAGCAAGGGGAAATGGATTTCAAAACCAGGGTATTATCACGGAAAGGACAGTTAGGTAACAAGTTAATTGAGTAGATACAGAGCTTTACTCAATATAACACAGAACCAAGTGGCAAACTGTGTATAAAGTAATGGTTTGTAAGGCACGAAACATATATCCTGAGGGAAAGGCAGCGATAGGCTGCAGTTAAGGGACAAGGTTGAGGACTGCAGCTTGAGGACGGGTGTTCCATTGTGAATGTGACAACTGACCACTGCCCTCAGCTCAGTGTCACCACTTTGTGTTTACTGTGGGAAACGTAATCAAGTCTGTGAAACTTGTGAAAGCACTCATTATACTCATGTGGTTATGGAGCTAATTTAACTGAAAGTCCCTTTCCATTAGCTCTGGCAACATGGTGTGTATTTGTAATTGACCTCAGACTTACAATGACATGATAGCAAAGGTCAGAAGTTTTACCAGTTTGTATAAGATAAAAATCTTTACAATCAGGGCAAGAAAGAAAAGATGATAGAAAGCAAACAGGAAACAATGGAAATTCTCAGCAGCTCTGGCAGTGCCTGTGGGGAGACAGAGTTAACATTTCAGGCTGCTAACCCTTTGTCAGAACGGGAAATGTACTGAAACAGGATGTAAACCAATCATGGAAAGGAAGGAACAACAAATGAAAAGATCTGTGGTAACCCGGGAGACAGGAGACATTAGATGGGAGAAGGGATGAAAATGAAAAGCAAAATGGGATTGTACCAGGACATGTAAAGGAGCAAAAATTATAAATAGGAAAATTCGAAATCATCATCAAAGATGCTTCCCAAAAAATGGGGCACAGTTTGTAATTCACACTGATGTCAACAACTTCAGATCAGGAACTCTGACCCATTAGTTTGTTGTGGCACAGTGATGATTTTACGTCTGTACTTAGAGTCATGAATCAAAGAGATTGGGGCAGCATGGTGGCTCAGTGGTTTGCACTGATGTCTCACAGTGCCAGGGACACAGCTTCGATTTCAACTTCAGGCGACTGTCTGTGTGGAGTTTGCACTTTCTGCCATCACTGCGTGAGTTTCCTCCGTGTGCTCCAGTTTCCTCCCACAATCCAAAGACATCCAGGTTAGGTGAATTGGCCATTCTGATTTGCCCATAGAATTCAGACATGTGTAGGTTAGGTGCATTAGTCAAGGATAAATATAGGAAGAATGGGTCTGGGTAGTTTGCTCTTCGCCGGGGTCGTGTGGACTTGTTGGGCTAAAGGGCTTGTTTCCACAGTGCGTAGTGAAAAGCAAAACTACGTTATAGAATAGCTGCAGTAAATGTCACTGAAATCATTGCAACAAATATTGTTTAACGTGCTCACAACAAGGAGCACTTAAACTGCTCACTCTGTGTAATATTTAAAAGACAGGGATGACAGACACTGATGTGACCCCATTAGAACTTGCTCCTTCCTTCTCAGAGGCAATTCGGCATCAGCAGCAAATACCGTCTTTACCAATGATGCCCACGTCGTGTGAATGAATGTCTTTGTAGACATTCTTGAAGAGTTGACACTAGTAAAACTGATAGAAACCATCTTGGTGATGTTGAGTTTACATATTTTAAAATATATGTCCCGCAAATAATACCTGATACAAATAAGGGAAAGTACTTGGGAAAGAAAAATATTATTTGATTGTTATTTGGTAGTACTGAACTTGAGTATTGGTGGAAAATGATGTCTGTTAGAGTTTTTTTCTCTGACACTCATCAGGACAATCTGCAAGAATACAATTCAATGGGAACCTTTATACTGTTTATTACTAATGATTGATAGTTGACCTCCAGGCTTTGTTTAAATTTTAAACCAAGTAGATTGACTCTGACTAATTAGGGCATTGCCCTTAACAAATGGCTGTGGTCTATTTTGTTTGAATTGAAACAGGTTTACTGCATGTACGTGATTTATTCATCAACAAAGAACAGGGCTCTGTATATTAAACTATGTATCTTCCAGTATGCAAAAGTATCTTCCACTGTGAATCCACTTGACAATCCTAACGTACATATAAACATACAAAACAGGAGCAAAAGTAGACAAATTAGCTCCTCAAATCTATATGTGACTGTGTGTGTGTATGCTGGTCTATATATGTGTGCATGCCAGGGAGTGTGTATTGTTATCTCTACATGTACAGATATCTGTGTGCATGTGTGCACCGCGATCTGTGTTTGTGCATAGTTATCTGTGCGTGTGACGTTTGGTAACTATATATGTACAAGTGTGTGTGTGTGCATGTGTGTGTGCGTGTGCGTGTGTGTGTGTGTGTAGCCATCTGTTACAATGCTGGTCCGAATATATTAGTAAGTGGAAATAACGAATGGTCCTCTTTAAGAGTGAAACTCTGACAGCAGGGGGCAGCATTCCAAGGACCGACATTTGGAGACCCGAAGGAAATCCATCATTTTAATGTTTGTTATCTCAGGGAATTTCATCCTGTTATGGTCAATGTTTCTGGTGTATTCTATGTGGAGACGCATGTATCGATTGGGGTATAAGCTGTGTTTTTACACCACTTTTTATGAGGATTCGTTCTCCAGCTCCTGAGTTCCTGAAAAAACACGTGTATTCCAAGTTTGTGTCCAATTGGCAAGCCCACCCTAAATCCGATGTGAACCATCTCCAATCAGTCTACCATGTGGAACCTTGTCGAAGGCTTTACTTCAGTCCAAGTAAACAATATCTCCTGCTCTGCCTTCATCAATCTTTTTAAATACTTCCTCAAAAATTCAACCCAGTTTGTGAGACACACTTTCCCTTGCACAAAACCATGTTGACTATCTCCAATAATTCTGGATTAAAGAGGTGCTGGAAAAGCACAGCAGTTTACGCAGCATCTGAGGAGCAGGAAAATCGACGTTTCGGGCAAAAGCCCTTTATCAGGCTTTTACCCGAAACGTCGATTTTCCTGCTCCTTAGATGTTACCTGCACTGCTGAGCTTTTCCAGTACCACTCTAATCCTGAATCTGGTTTCCAGCATCCGCAGTCATGGGTTTTACCGATCTCCAATCATTCCTTTACTCTCCAAATGTATATGAATTCAGCTTTCAGAATCACCTCCAACAGCTTACCCACCACCGAAGGCAGATTCACAGGCTGATAGTTCCCAGGTTTCTCCTTACATTCTTGTTAAACAAAGGCACAACCTGAGCTACTCTCCAGTCATCTGGCACCTCACCTGCAGTGATAGATGATACAAATACTTCTACAATATGCCTCACAATTTCCTCCCTAAATTCCCACAATGTCCTGGGATACATGTCGAGCAGGTCCTGGAGATTTACTACCTTTATATTTTCTAAAATCTCTAGCACCTCCTCTGATGTAATGTGAACTGTTTCAAAACATTCATTTCCCTGAGTTCTCTCACGTTCATTTCTTTCTGCACAGTAAAAACTGATCTGAAATATTCATTCAATACCTCTCCCATCTCCTAAGGTTCAAACCAAAGACGACCTCTTTAATCATAAAGGAGTAGTACTCTCTCCAGTTCATAGACTCCCAATAGTGTGGAAACAGGCCCTTTGGCCCAACAGGTCCACACTGAGCTTCTGAAGAGTAACCCACCTAGACCGTTGCCCGACCCTATTATCTGATATTTACCCCTGACTAATGCACTTAACCTACATATCCCTGAACACTATGGGCTATTTAGCATGGTCAATCCACCTGACCCACACATCTTTGGACCGTGGGAGGAAACCCCCACAAACACAGGGAGAATGTTCCAACTCCACCCAGACAATCACCAGAGACTGGAATCAAACCCGGGTCCCTGGCACTGTGAGGCAGCAGTGCTAACCACTGAGCCACCACTGCTCTCTTGGTCTTAATGGACTTGTTAAACCTTTTTCAATTATTTTACATTTATTTGCCAAGGGTATCATCTTTGCCTTCATGAACTCCCTCTTAAGAATGCTTCAATATTCTTTATATTGTTCAAGAGTTTCATTTCAACCCAGTTGTCTATATCTAAGACACAATTCTTTATCCTTGACTCAAACATCAATGCCCGCTTTCATCCATCGTTCTCTAACCCTACCAGCCTTACCTTTCACTATAACAGGAACGTAACGACTCTGAACTGCCTTATTATCACACTTTTGAAGGCCAGTCTTTAGAAAATCCATTCACTGCACATGCTGTCAAGAAATAGCTGAGACACTGTATAAAGCAATGGCCCTGTAAATGCTTTGTAAGTGGGACATGGCTCCAACACTAGCTGTGTCCTGATTTGAACTGTTCCAGTACAGTTACAATACCAGCAAACTCCTGAAAATATAGGAATTTAAGCAGATAAATCTTACAAAAAATGCAACAAAGCAAATCCAAACAATTAACACCCCATCAGTCTAATCACAATTAACAGAGACATGGTGGAAAGTGACCGAGCTGCACTCCCTCAGCAATAACTTGTTCACTGGTGTCCAGCTCTGCAGGGTTGCTCAGCACCAGACCTCATAACAACTAATATCCAAACAAGGACAAAAGAGCTGGACTCCTGAGGTGAGGTGAGAAAGACTGTACTTGACATCAAAGCTGTAAGTGACCAAGTCTGACCTTAAGGACGCCTAAAATAATGAGAAATGGGATGAACCTCTCATTGGTCGTGGTCATTCCTGGCACATTGGAGGATGGGTGTGGTTGTTGGAAGTCAGTCACCTCAGCTCCAGGACAACTCTGCAGGAGTTCCTCAGGGCAGTGTCCCAGGCTCAGTTATCTTCAGTTGCTTCATCATGGACAATTCCTCCATCATAAAGTCAGAATTCAGGATGTTTGTTAATAGTTCCACAAAGTTTAATACTGTTCCTTACTCGCCAGGCATGACATCCATCTATACCAACATAGAGTCACAGACAAGTGCAGCAGGAAACAGACTATTCGGTCAAACCCGTCCATGCCGAGCAGTTACCCTAACCTAATCTAGTCCCATTAGCCAGCACTTGGCCCATTTCCTTCTAAACCCTTTCTATTCATATCCCCATCCAGATGCCTTGTAAATGCTGTAATTGTGCCAGCTCCTACTCCTCCCTCTGGCAGCTCATTCCATACACGCACCACCCTCTGCATGAAAAGGTTGCCCCTTAGGTCCCTTTTATACCTTTAACCTTTCATCCTAAACCTGTGCCCTCTAGTTCAGGACTCTCCTACCCCAGGAAAAAGACTTTGTCTACTGATCCTATCCATGCCCCTCATGATTTTATAAACCTCCATGCGGTCACTTGTCAGCCTCCGATGATCCAGGGAAAACAGCCCCGGACTATTCAGCCTCTCCCTATAGCTCAAATCCTCTAAACCTGGTAACATCCACTTTGGAATATTATTTTTAAAGGCATTATGTTGAAATCACATGTTGTTAGTGAAATGCTGGAGACATTTGTTGTTTTCTGACTAGAGAGAGCTATTGTCTTGTTTGAACACTATTTTGAGTACAGTGGAGATGGTCTTTGTTTGCAGGTGAGGAACGGCAGGTTGGAAAAACAGCTGCTCATCTCATCTCTGTATCTCTCTGAGATATTCTTTTTGTGAATCTGTCGCTATCCACTACAGACCCACCAACTCCCAGTTACCTGGATTATACATCCTTACACCCTGCTTCCTGTGAAGACCCTTTTCCATTCTCCCAGCTCCTCCCTCTCTGTCACAGGAATCCCCTGTGGCCATTCCCCTCAATGATAAGTAGACCACTTTGGATATTGTTGGGGGGGAGTGACCCACCAGGGGAAAGCCGCAGCGCCCAGGTCTCTGGCACTGAGCCTGGCTCTGTGGCTCAGAAGGGAAGGCGGGAGAATGGCAGAATGATAGTGATCGGGGATTCAATGGTTTGAGGAACAGACAGGAGATTCTGTGCTAACGAGCGAGACTCCCGGATGGTATGTTGCCTCCTGGGTGCTCGGGTCAGGGATGTCTCTGATCGAGTCTGCAGGATTCTTAAAGGTGGGTGGAGGGGCAGGAGAGCAGCTAGAAGTCGTAGTTCACATGGGTACCAATGATATCAGTAGGGAAAGGGATGCGGACCTGAAAAGTGAGTACAGGGAATTAGGTTGGAAGGCAGGAGCAGCAGAGTAATAATCCCAGGATTACTGTCGGAGCCAAAGGCTCGAGAGGTTGGGAACAGACGGCAAGTGCAGCTGAACATGTGGCTGCAGAGCTGGTGTAGGAGGAAGGGCTTTAGAAATGTGGATCATTGGGATACGTTCTGGGGAATGTCGGAGGATGGCGTGCATCTGAACTGGAGAAACGTCAACATCTTGGGTGGGAGGTTTGCTAGAGATCTTCAGGAGGGTTTAAACTAGTTTGGCAGTGAGATGGGAACCAGAGCTACAGATCAGAGGATGGGCTCGCTGGTGAACAGGCAGACACAGCGTGCAGAGAGTCTGCGAGGAGGCATAGACAGTTGGTCGGTAACGTTGCAGTCGGTGTGATGGGTTGAAGTGTGTCTATTTTAAAACAAGAAGTGTCTGGATGAACTTAGAGCATGGATCAGTACTTGGAGCTGTGATGTTGTGGTCATTACGGAGACTTGGATATCACAGGCAGGAATGGTTGTTGGATGTTCCGGGATTTAGATATTTCAAAAGGAATTGGGAACGATGTAAAGTGAGTGATGGAGTAGCATTACTAATCAGGGATAGTATCACAGCTACAGAAAGGGAGGCCTTCGAGGAGAGTTGGTCTATTGAGTTTGGATGAATGAAAAAGTCAGAAACCAGAAAGGAGCAGTCACTTTCTCGGGAGTTTTCTACAGGCTCCTCAATAGCAACAGAGACACGGAGGAGCAGATTGGGAGGCAAATTCTGGAAAGGTGCAGAAGTAACAGGGCTGTTGTCATGGGTGACAATAACTTCCCTAATATTGATGGAACGTACTTAGTTCAAATAATTTTGTTGGAGCAGTTTTTGTCAGGTATGTTCAGAAAGGGTTCCTGATGCAGCATGTAGATAAGCTAACTAGAGGGGAGGCCATGTTGGATTTCGTGCTCAGCAACGAACCATGCCAGGTGTCAGATCTCTCGGTAGGAGACCATTTGGGTGATAGTGATCACATCTGCCTGACCTTTACTATAGACATGGAACGGGATAGGAGCAGACAGTATGGGAAAGCAATTAATTAGGGGAGGGGGAAATTACAATGCTATTAGGCAGGGACTGTGGAACAGAAATTGGGAGCAGATATTCTCAGAAAATGCATGACAGAAATATGAAGGTCGTTTAGGGAGCACTTGCTGTAAGTGCTGGATAGGTTTGTCCAGTTGAGGCAAGGAAGGGATGGTAGGGTGAAGGAACCTTGGATGGCAAGCAATGTGTAGCATCTATCAAGAGGAATAAGGAAGCTTACTGAAGATAAAGGAAGGAAGGGTCAGACAGGGCTCTAGAAGGTTACAAGGTAGCCAGGAAGGACCTGAAGAATGGACTTAGGAGAGCGAGAGGGGGGCATGAAAAAGCCTTGTTGGGTACAATTAAGGAAAATCCCAAGGAATTCTACACTTATGTGAGGAGCAAGAGGATGGTCAGAGTGAGCGCAGGGCCAATCAAGGATCGTGCAGGGAACTTGTGCCTGGAGTCGGAGGAGGTAGGGGCAGTCCTTAATGAATACTTTGCTTCAGTATTCGCTAGCAAGAGGGACCTTGATGTTTGTGAGGACAGCGTGAAACAGGCTGATATGCTCAAACAGGTTGATGTTAAGAAGGAGGATGTACCGGAAATTTTGAAATAGATAAGTCCCTTGGGCCGGATGGGATATACCCAAGGTTACTACTGGAAGTGAGGGAAGAGATTGCTGTGCATTTGGTGATGATCTTTGCATCCTCACTGACCACTGGGGTCGTACCAGATGATTGGAAAGTGGCAAATGTTGTTTCCTTGTTGAAGAAAGAGACTAGGGATAATCCTGGGAATTACAGACCAGTCAGTCTTATGTCGGTAGTAGCCAAATTATTGGAGAGGATTCTGAGAGATAGGACTTATGATTATTTGGAAAAGCATAGCTTGGTTAGAGATAGTCAGCATGGCTTTGTGAGGGGCAGGTCTTGCCTCACAATCCTTATTGAATTCTTAGAGGATATGACACAACCTCCCACACCACTGATAGAGACCCCCTTGTCCTCAGCTACCACCCATCCAGCATCCTCAGTCAGAGGATCATTAGTTGCCATTTCCACCCCCTCTAGCAGATACCACCGCCAGACACTTTTTCCCTTTCTCTCCCTTCTCAGCCTTCCACAGGGACAATTCACTCTGGGACAAACTGGCCCAACCCTCCTCCTTTCCCAAAACTTCCCCACACCCACATGACACCTTCCCCTGCAACACTAGTCCATTTACTCCCTCCGTCCTCACTCTCCAAAGCCCCATACCTACCTTCAAGGTGAAGCAGCACTTCACTCAATCTAGCCTATTGTATTCGCTGCTCACAATGTGGTCTCCTCTACACTGGGGAGATGAAGCGTGGACTGGTTCACAACTTCACAGAACACCTACATGCTGTCCACAGAAATGGTCCTGCGCTTTCTGCCACTTGTACACACCATCGCATTTCCCTGGCCAATATGTGTATCTTGGGCTTTCTGCGGTGCTCCAGTGAAGCTCAGTGTGAACTGGGAGAACACATTTCTGCTTGGGGACCCTGCAGCTTTCTGGACTCTGTATTGAGTTCAACAACTTTCGGACTTGAGCATTTTCTCCAATGTCCTTATCCAAACACCCAACACATTGGGCTCTGTCATCACATGGGCTGTATTTTTGTTGGGGCATCCCATTGTCAGAGATGGCACAAAATGTCTGTCCGTCGGTATAAATATGGCTGCAATACCATAGTTAGCTTGCCTGATCCAGCATTAAAGTGAGGTCATAGCATAGCACAGAGATAACCCAAGGTAACAGGGTCTGTGCTAAACAAAGAATCTTACAAATTAACATGCAGGGAGCTCTGGAAACATAACAACTGCAGATATCTGTAAGAGACAGCTTGAAGATTTTAACAAGCATAAGAAAGAAAAACATAACCCCACATTGATGGAGTGTGATTGAGTTTGTCATCTTATTAATGACATAAATGTTGCCTTCTTAGGTAAAAGAGTTAGAGTCGAAATATTTAGAGTAGGGTCAGTAAATTCCTTCCCAGATGACAGGATGTGACTAGAATGAGCTATAGTGCCGCTGTAAGAGAGAGGGGCCATGTTTATCGGGCCATCCAAGATCAAGTGGGTCAGAAACTGCTCACAACCCAATGGCGAAAGAATTCCAGCACTACGTCTAACCAAATAACTTTATTGGAAATGATAGTACAACTTTTAGAACAATTAATCAGAAATAATATCCTTTTGTTTGTCAAGTAATCAGGTTAGTTAACTATATAACAGAACTTAAAAGGTGCTTAAGTGATAGGCAAGGATAACATGGAGAGAAAGAAACTGCTCAACACGTATTAGCGAAGGAATTCTAACAACAGGTGAGAACATACAACTTCACATCTTACTAAATGTATACTAGAACTAAGATTATGAATCTTACAGCAATTAGTAGGAATTAACATTTCTTTGTATCTCTGATGGTGAAGCTAGGGGGAAATACAAGATGAGGAACAGAACTTAATAGGGATGTCAATGACTACAATTAATAACAGAACTCGAGGCGCCCTTTGAGATATGCAAGTCTGGGACACGTCTGAGAAAGACTATAACCGTTAACTTTGGAATGTAGATCAATGGGGTATGTTGTGAGAACCCAAAGCCTGATGAAAACGATGTCCGGTAAATATCTTGAGATCTTGTGAACCTAGGGCTGTCCATTGAGATGTCCATCATTGATCAGGTGTTTCACAGGATTAGAAGTATAGATTAAGGGAGAAGGAACACTGACATCAACGTTGCTTGTAATTATTGCAACACGAAAAGTATGAAAATGTTGTATCTCACTGGGGAAGCCGGAGTATCATTGACATTGCCTCCAAACTGAGCTGGGCAAATGGGTGACTGGCCCACATGAAAGCAAGGTTTGGAGCAGTCTCTGGCTGATCATACACATGCGATAAAAGAGCTCGATTAAAAATAGATTGTGATGATGAACACAGAACTTGAGACTCCTCTTTGGCATCGATTCCCAACAGGACACAACCACATGCAATCCATTGTCAGCATGTCATGATCCCCATTCGCAGCTATTCATTCTCCCAGACAAACCTTTACACAGACCTTTGATTGCTTTTTCTGTGTGTGTGTGTCTCACTCTCTCTCTCTCTCTCTCCCCCTCCGTGGGGTCTATCTCAGCTCCCTCCCCACCTCACCTTCAGCATAACCTTTTGTCATAAACAATTAGTTTTTAAGAAGGGTCATTCACCCAAACGATGATTCTGTTTTCACCCCACAGATGCACCCAGTCCTACTGAGTCTTTTCCAGCAATTTCTGCTTTTGTTTCTGATTTCCAGCATCTGCAGTGCTTATCTTTTTTTTTACTGAACACCATCCCATAAAACAGATACATCAATGATACATAATTTAGAAGTTTGTTGGGATATTAGTGAGACTTAACATTGCACACACACAGAGATAGCTCCGCGCAATTGTATACACACGCACACACTTGAGGAGCCAAATAGTCTATATTTGCTCCAATTTCATATGTTTACATGTAAGTTAGGATTGTCAGTTGGGCTCACAGTGTAGGATACTTGTGCATACTGGAAGATACAAAGATTAATACACAGAAACCTTTCTTTGCAGATGAAAAGAGTAGAACCATTCATTAACTCTGTTCGAATTCAGCAAAAAAAGCACACAGCCATTCCCAGTCTCTTTATTTATAGAGCAATGTTGTAATTAATCAGAGTCAAACTACTTGGTTTAAAATTTAAACAAACCCCGGGGGTCAACTGTCAATCATCAGTGATTGGTGCATTTTGACAGCAATGTCTCCATTAGAGTCGACTTGCCAAGCAATCAGCGCTCTTCCCTTGTAGAGTATCAATGTTCCTGTTCAACTGTATTCTTGCAAATTATCCTAATGTGTGTAAAACATAAGCTCTGACAAAATGTCTTTTCCAGCAATGCTCAAGTTCTGTAATATCAAATGACTATCAAATAATATTTCACCAAGTACTTGCTCTTAATTTATAGGTATTATTTGTGGTACACGAAGTTTAAAACATGGAACTGAATATCACTATGATGCTTGATATCAGTTTTTATCTGTGTCAATTCTTCAAGAATGTTTACACAGACATTCATTCACACGATGTGGGTATCATCGGGAAAGTCAGCATTTGCTGCTGATGCTGAATTGCCTCTGAGAAGGAAGGAGCGAGTTCAAATGGGGTCACATCAGTGACTGTCATCCCTGTCTTTTAAATATTACACAGAGTGAGCAGTTTAAATGTTCTTTGTTGTGAGCACGTTAAACAATATTTGCTGCAATTATTTCAGTAACATTTGCTGTCGCCATTTTATATCATAATTTTGCTTTTTGTTATGCACTGTAATCACATAAAGTTTCATCTGTGTTGACAATTATAGAGATATTTGCTGGATTATTTTAAGTGCAGTTCAGGATCTTTGCACAGGGATATCTGCTGCTGAGTGTGGGACGTTATTTGATTGTGTACAGGATGTTGGTGAGGTCCCTTCTGGAGGGCTGTGTGCAGTTCCTGTTGCCTTGTTGCAGGAAGGATATTGTTAAACTGGAGAGGGTTCAGTAATGATTTACCAGGGTGTTGCCGGGAATGGAGTGTTTGAGATATCAAAGTAGACTGGAGAGACGGAGACCTTTCTTCACTGGAGCACAGGAGGTTGATGCGTGACGTTATTGAGGTTTATAAAATCATGAGGGACCTAGACAAGGTGAATGACAATGGTCTTTTCTTGGGGGGGGGATCAAAATTAGGGGGCATCCTTTTAAGGTGTGAGGAGAAAGATTTCAAAAGGACATGAGGGGTAATTTGTTTACACAGAGTGTGGTTCATGTTTGGAATGAACTGCCAGAGACTGTGGTGGGTGGAGGTACAGTTACAAGGGTTAAAAGACATTCCGATATGTACATGAATATGAAAGGTTTGGAGGGATATGAGCCCAGTGCGGGCTGGTGGGAATAGTTTAGCTTGGGAAGATGGTTGGCGTGGATGAGTTAGACTGAAGGGTCTGTTTCCATTTTATATGACTGTTACTCAACATAAGGAGTGATGCACAGTGTCTATAGGGGCCAACGTTTGTCACTTAACCAGGGAAAGCATTGTGTTTGTCTCACTGATCCAGGAAGGGCCGATCGATTGCACTGTGTCTGTTTCAGGGATCATGGGGAGTGTTGACTGAACCTACTCTGTGTGTCTCACAGACGTCAGGGAGAGCAGACTGACCTCACTGTGTCTTTATCACTGACCCAAGGGGCCTGGATTGTTCAGTTGTGATCCCAGAATACATCAATCCATCTCATTGTTTCATAAATATTACTAATTGAGCAAAAGGCTGTTTTACCATGTTCTTCAGCTGTTCTCTGAACTTAGTCTGGGTCACAGCATATATACACGTGTTTGTGCAGCAACTCAGGAGCTGGAGAATGAATCCTATATCTCGTAAAAAGTAATGTAAATATACAGCCTTATAACCCAACTGATACAATCGCCTCCATGTAGAATACACCAGAAACATTGACCATAACAGGATGAAATTCACTGAGATAACAAACATTAAAATGATGGATTTCCTTCGGCTCTCCAAGTGTCGGTCCTTGGAATGCTGCCGCCTGCTGTCAGACTGGAGTCTCCTGCGGGCTCTGCTGGCCACTAAAATGTACCTCCCAGTGAAAGCATTGAGCAGCAGAATCAGAACAAATGGGAGTGCTGGGGTCAGAATGTAGTGAATAAGCTCAATCGATCCCCAGATCAGGGAGAACGTAACATTTTTTTTGCCAAACAAAACCAAGGCTGATTCATCAGACTATACCAAGGTGTTAACATAAAATACCAGGAAATGCTCTTTAAACAGCTGAGCACAGTTATTGTTCCCAGAACTACGGCTGCTGTTTTCTCAGTGCAATAGTTGCCTTTCATCTTTTGACAACAAATGGCCACAAATCGATCAAAGGTGAAAGCGACCGTAAACCAGACAGAGCAGTCCATAGCTGCAAAAACCAGGACGGCATGGATGTTACACACGGGGACGGTCTTCAGAAATTTAAAATCATTTCTATAAATAATTGGAATGTGTCTCAAAATCAAATCTATGATTATGAGCAGTAAGTCCACTGCTGCCATGGCCACCAGGTAGGGAGTGATACATTTAGAAAGATCACACTTTCTCTGAGACAGAATCAGAATTGTCACTATGTTAACTATGAGCAAGGAAAATAAACAAGAACACATTATATTCAGCCAAGCGTAAAGTTCCACCTTATTATAGACACAGTTAATACATTACAGTACGTATTGAGATTTTCAACTGTGTTACTGTATTCAGTAAAGATATAATAATGGGACATAAAGAAAGAGTGGATTCATTGAACATATATTTTGTGCCAGTCTTTTGAATAACATTCGAGAAATAAGCATGAAAAGCAAGTTGAAAGAAAGGGACGAATTAGACACAATTACAATCATAATGAAACGTTGCTCCGGAAATTCTTAGAATCAATAGTTGACATGTCCCAGGTTCAGATGAAATACATCCAACACTTGTCAAAAGAATGCTGGATGAGATAGCAGCTGTGCTGTTTATCATGTTCCGAGAGTAACCAGAAGTGGGTGAGAATGGAGAGCAGCTGCTCCTCCAGTCACAAGCTACGTATAACCATGATTGCTGCTGATAGGTTTACTGATGTGCCTATCAATGATGACGCAAGAGTGAAACAACTTATGATTCAGGAGACAATGAGGCCTTGAGGGGATTGGGACGTTATGGGGAGGCCACAACGCGGCTGACGGGACACTGGGAAACCAGTGGGATTGGGAACATGGAGAGGTCACAAGAGAAGAGGTTAGACAGGAAGGAGGGGGGTGGAAGGAAGAGATAGACACTGCAAGACAGTGGGAGGGAGAGAGAGAGAGAGAGAGAGCAAGATTGGAAAAAGGGAGAAGGGAAGAGATTAAAAACTACGAGAGGGTGGTCGAGAGAGAGCGGTTGCAAGTGAAGTGGGAGACGGGGGACTTTGCAAACAACAGAGATTGGATTCAGATCTGTTAACAAAAGAAACCTCTGCGAACTAGAAATGGGGGAAAGATGAAATCATTGAGCTGATGAATTACTTGCAAATAGACTTTGTATTTCTAGTTTTAGTCCCTGAGCGTATATGGCCTTCTCTTTGGGAGAATTTCAGTAGATGCTATAGTCATGTACATGGAGCCAATTGTTATATTTAAATCAGAAATTGACATCTGATATTTTTATTTGATTGAATAATAAATAAACAAATAAATATTTATGTTCTCACATCTCAGTAAAAGTAGGTAGCAACAAATTGGTTTAAAACCTATTCCAACTTTGTGACTATGTGTGGAAACACATGAACGGTCACTCCTTCAGTCTGCAGGAAGCATGTTTATTGTTGTAGCTTTTTGTGTCCCGTGAATTATGTGTCACTTATTTTGGGGAAAAACATTTTGCAAACTTATGCCTGTTGTTTAGTGTCAATTTGACTACAGCATCCATCCAGGAAATGAATGTTTTCCCGAAATATTGTGGCTTTATTGTGGGTTAACACTGTGGTTATTGATAATATTAATAAGTTTCCTGAGTTCTGTTTATGAATGAAAATATCCATGAAGACAAACACAGAAGGTAATGCCACACGGTGACTGCATCAATTAATAAAGGAGTTAGCGAGAATGGAAGGGCAGCCCTGAAAACCAAAAGGTAATACTCAGGAGGAGCTGAAAAACAGAAATATTTTGTGCTTTGAGACACACATCTCTCTGACATGGATCAAATTAACTATACAGCTCTTGAAGGTCTTTTTCATTCAAAGCAGAAACACTGCCCTCATGTTAACATCAGACACACTGCTTTCTCAATTTAAAAGCAACTTTTCCACAACTTGACTAAAAGGCACTTTGAGACATTCCCTTTCAGAGAGCAGAAGTGAAATGGCACATTCTGTGAGACACCATCATCTATAATACCACACCCTGAACAGACAAGGAGCAACAGTAAAACATCACAGGCTGGTTTGAGGCTAACATTACTGTGATAGAGCCTGTCATTGAAGGCAAGAGTTCCAATCTCATCGATTACAAGAGAGATCTGAGTGAGAATTCAGAAAGAGCTATTTGAAGTACAGTCCAAGAGAATGCTGAGCAACGATCCAATAATAACATTCCTAACCCTGCAGGAATATCCATAGCTACTCCATCACAGGGAAATGTACGGATGAAGGGATGGGAAAGGTGAAAGATGCATGAGGAAAAGAAACAGCTCAACTGAAACAAAGGCAGGAGAGATCACCACCCTCTGTAATAAATTGTTGGAGAGATGGGGAGATCCTCGCCTTGAGCTATAACGCAGGGACAACATTGTCACTGAGGAAGCTCTAGACACCATTAAAAAGCCTCCCTGTTACCTCAGAGCTGGGAATCAAACCAACAGTGGGGGGCTTTAGCAAAGCTTTCGAAACACACTCGTGGACAAAGCTCCAGTCACTTTTCCCAGTCCTCATCAAGCACAGAAACCCCCACTCCTGCAGCTTCTGCACTAACCTCTCTGTTTTTCTGGAGGGGGGGACATTTCCACAGGGAGTGTGTGATGCAAGGATTGTGACCCTGTACATGAACAAGAGCAACTGCAGTGATTGCCATAACTGTCGAGGTGTCTCCCTGCTAAGCCTCCCTGCATTGGAAAAGGATTTCCCCATGTGGCCTTGTCAGGCTGCAGACACTGGCTTAAGGCATCTGCCCCCAATTCCCAACGTGGTTTCAGAACAGCAAGCTCGACAATCTCAGTTCCCCTTCAGTCTCGCAGCTGCAAGAGAAATACATCAACAAAGGGGACCAAAAGGACAGGGCAGGGAGACTATATCTGCACATGAAGAGAGATTAATTACTCAGACACAGGGTTTGTTACAGGAAGTTTGTGTTTGATAACCTTTTGAGGTAGTAACCTGGCGTGTTGATGAGGGCAGTGCATTTGATGTGGTCTACATGGACTTCAGCAAGGCTTTTGGTAAAGTCCCTCATGCAGATTGGTCAAGACAGTAAGAGCCAATGGGATCCCAGGTAAAGTGACCTGCTGGATGTAAAACTGGCTGAGAGGCAGGAGGGAGAGGGGAATGGTTAAGGAATGTTTCTGTGACACAAAGTCTGATTTCAGTGGGGTTTCACAGACCACGGTGCTGGGAGCTTGCTGTCTGTTTTGTAGATGAATGATTTAGACTTAAATTCAGGGGAGTATGATAAAGAAGTTCACAGGTGGCATGAAACTCGGAAGGCTGGTAAAAAGTGAGGAGGGTATCTGTAACCTGCAGGAGGATATCAATGGACTGGGCAGTTGGGCAGAGCAGGGACAACAGGAACTCAACCTGGAAATGTTTCCAAAGTTAAAAATCACACAACACCAGGTTATAATCCAACAGGTTTCCTTGGACGTACTAGCTTTCGAAGCGCTGCTCCTTCATCAGGTGGTTCTGGAGCAGGACTATAAGATGCAGAAATTTTCACATAAGATTTCAGTGTCATGCGGCTTGAATATATTAATCAATCTCAGATTAAGTCTTTCATTTTTTTAGAATGGGTTTCCTAACTTCACTTCATTATTAGGTAAATCCCAAACTCCTTTTATGTTACATTCTCAAGATAAATTCAGATTCTCCAACAAAAGGTGTCATCTCAGCTCAGACAAAGCATTAAAGGTGTGAGGTTAAAGTCTGTCTGACCGGTTGTAATTCTAAAGTGATATTTACAGCATCTTACATGGGTTGACTGTAGGTTATGCATTTTTTTGAGCAAAATAAAATATAATTCTGCAATACAGATTCTCTCCATAAACTGAAAGATGTGCTTGCAGGAAAGGCAGAGTGAGTGTGTGCATGTCAGTGTAGGAAACTCATTCTAAAAGATGAAAGTTGGGGAATAGGAAATGACAAGAATTGTAATAAAGTTACATCATGATTCACAGAATTACCAGCCAGACAGAGATACTTACTAGGAATACCAACAGCAGCGAGAGTCGGATAGTAAATGTGTTGAATAATCCAAAGTATGTATCGGATCCGACGTTCCAAATACATTTGGTGATAATTTGCAGAAAAATAGTCAATTGTCCCAGAGAGACTCCTGCCCATTGTGGTAACATTGCAGTCTGCTCTCCTCAGATTCTGATCTGTCATCTCTCCCCGTTTCGAGGAATGTTGTAGCTGAGACTCATTTATTAATAGAAGGAGGAATCCATCCAGAGACTCAGTTAGGGCCCACAGAGATTGACATTAATTACAGTCACTGAACAAACAGGTTCATTGAACTCCTGTCAATCCAGTGCCTTTATCCCAGACTTTGTAAATGTAAAACTTTTCCCTGGTCTGGATAGAATGTGTGAGGGTTGCTGAGTAAAGGAACAATGGTAAAATGGGAGTGGGCCAAGAGGCATGGAAGTTTGCAAATAGTGCAGCCTGATGATCCAAGATAAATTGTGGCTTTGTTCTTTGAAGAAGAATTTAACAAATGACAGGTATTAAAGACTTGATGGAGTTCTTAGATAAAGTAACTGGAATTAGCTGAGTTTCACATATTTCATGTTACATATGTAGACTTTCAAAAGGAGAGATGCTATTTAATTGACTTATTAGGAAAATGTAAACAGCGATTGAAGGTGGAATGCCATTGACTGAGGGACATACCTCAGAGAGAAATGCTGTGCGCGTAATGATTAGCTGCAGGGAGAGGGCTCTTCTGGTGCAGTGATCTTATCCCAGGCAAGAGATCCTGGGTTCAAATCCTGACTGTTCCAGAGATGAGTAATAACATCCCTGAGACAGGTTGATGAGAAGGTAGACAGACTGCAGGAAGATACATTATTCTTCTTCCCTCATGGCTAGTGTGAGGAACACTGATCTTTGTAATACATGCATAAATGACATAGACAAATATGTAACATAGGAAGGAGAAGATTTCAAGGTTAGACAGAAAGACAATGAACGGTGAGGAGGATAGGATCAGACATCAGAAGTTCAGTTAAAACAAAATATTGCTGATGCTGCAAAACTGAAACAAACACAGAATGCTGCAGAGACTCAGCAGATCAAGCAGCATCCTTGTAGAGGGAAACAGAGATAATGCTTCAACTCAGAGCTGAAAGGGGCGTGAAAATGGGTTATTTTACTGTTTTGAGAGAGGGAGAAGATGGGGGAGATATTGCTGAGACCCCATGTAAAAGACAAGACCATTATTAATGGTGTTGAATGAGGAAAAGAAAAGGTGTAAAATGCATCGAAATTAAGGTGTGAAAATAAGTGGGTGGTTCCACTCTACTCGGAGCAACACAAATAAGACACAAACAAGAAAGCTGTGTGCCTAATGCAGCTGAGAATATAAGAAAATGTAAGAGATTGCAGGAATTAAAGAAAAATGCAGAAGAGATATGATTAGATAGATTAGATTCCCTACAGTGTGGAAACAGGCCCATCGGCCCAACAAGTCCACACCGACCCTCCGAAGAGTAACCTACCCAGACCCATCATAAAGTCAAGGTCTGAGTTGTGGAAATCAGTATTGAGTCCTTAAGGTGGTAAAGAGGAAAATGAGGGTTTGTTCCTCAAGCTTGTGCTGTGCTTTTCTCCCACTCTCCCGTGAAGTGCATTGTTGGTTTCAATCAGAGCACACCATTTCCAACCAGTGGCCATGACACTGTCACTCTCTCTCTCTATGTCTTGCAGCTAAATCCAGCCTCAGTGTGGGGCCTGCAGAGACAGGCCCAGCTCCTGTAGAAGCCACCACCTTGCCCCCTGAGGGCTCAGAGGAATGGTCACTAAGGCTGCCTTTTGTAAACCCCACAGGCTCTGACCCTGAGACCTCGGTGGAAAGGTTAGCCTTAGAGATTGTGGGAGCACAAGCTGGTGAGCACCTCACTGCCACAGCTCCGCAGCTGGCTGAGGAAGAAATGCCCCAGGCCGCTGACACTTGGAAGGACCGGCAGAGATCAGTCAGCTACTCAGGCAGGAGAGGAGCCCGTGGTGTCAGCAATCAGGACCCACATCTGAATGTACAGGGAGGAGCGGCAGATGGGGAAATGGGACACAAAGGCTGCAGAAGGGCAGTGAATCCTGAGGGTATTTGATAAGGTGCCACATCAAATGTTATTGCAGAAAAGAAAAGCTCATGGTGTTGGGGGTAATGTAGTGACCTGGATAGAAGATTGGCTGGTGAACAGGAAGCAGAGAGTAGGAATAAGTGGGTCTTTTTCAGCCTGACAGGATATGACAGCGGTATGTCACAGGGGTCAGTGCTGGGCTCTCAACTCTTTCCAATTTACAGAAATGATTTGGATGGAGGGATCGCAGGTATGGATGTAAATTTACTGATGACACAAAGATAGACAGGAAAGTGAGTTGTGAAGAGTATATAAGGAGCCTACAAAATGATATCAGGGGCTAAGTGACAAAGATCTGGCAAATGGATACAATGTGGGACATTGGGAAATTGTCCATTTTGGAAGAAAGAATAAAAAACAACCTCATGATCTAAATGGGGAGTGGGTGAACAGCTCTGAGATCCACAGGGATCTGGGTGGTTCTCAGTGAATCCCTGGATCCCATTATTGTCCATGTAAGAGGAGACTGGGAATGAGTTGTGTAAAAGGACTCAATGCCTGTTCAGAAAAGAATGAGTGAATGGGTCAGGAGAGCAGCACAATATAACTCTCTTGCACAGTTGCACTTCCCCAGCTGAGCAGTTCCCCTCCTCTCCATTAAATGCTAACACATTTTCCTCAAAAGGGGAGAGGATCCCCATCCCCACCACCCAGCACTGGCCACCTGGCCATGAGAGATCTCATTCCTGCCAATGGGACAAAGGGAGGATTGGGTCTGATGGAAGTGAAGGTACGAGCAGTTCATGGTGATGCATGAGCAGGAGAGGTGGTGAGGTGTCCCCAGTGAGTGAGTAGGAAGCACAGAGGGTGGGAATAATGTATAGTCTGGGAGGATGCGGTGGGTAAGAGTCGATGAGTGGCCATGATACATACAACAGTGAGAGTTGTCGTCCATGAGTCTTGGTGAGAGGCATGTGCAATGGTACAGTTAGAGGGAGTGCTGACCCTGACCTGTGAGTGTGAGGTAGCAGAGAGAAGATAGTGGTACTTACACTTGCAGAGCACAGTCTGTCACTGACCTTCTCCATGCACTGTTAGACATTTCCTTCAGCTCAGGTGTTATGGCCCAGGCCAGACCCGCGCAAAACAGTTCAAGTAAGTAATCCAGACCCTGTCTTTTACCAGTTGCTTTAAGCAAGTGTAACGTGGATATTCCAGGAGGGATGCAGCTGACCCAACCACTTAGTTTTAAAGAAAACAGAATTTATTTCCAAGATTGCCAAATAAAACACAAACAAAAATAGAATACTGACTAATAACTTTACCAAAAAGCCAATTATCATCCCAACATAATGATGCTGTTGCAAATACTTATAAAAAATCCTCTAAACACCCCTGGGCACAAAAGATAAAATCCAATAGTGTCTTCCAGGAGAGAAATCAGAGAGAGAAGGTCAGCATGGAGCTGCTTCTCTTGGGTCCAGCAGCTTCACAACACGACTGCTTACTGACCCAACCAAACCAGGGGTCTGCTGAGCTGGGAGAACCTGCCACATCCCTTTCACTGTACAAGTGTTTTTTTTTTAAAACCCGAAAGCCTTTTGCCTGAGACAGTATCTGTTAGGTATCATCAAACTGGCCCTAAAACCCAACTGAGCTGAGACTTTTGGAAACCTGTGCTTTTCAAAACTTCTCAAAAAGAAACTAAGAACAACATAGTCTTGTTAAAGGAGCAGCCTCATTACAGCATCCCCCCCCCTTAAAGAAAAATGAACCATCCATATCCAAAGGTGGCTTTACTTTAAAGCATCCTTAATGCTAAACCGTTTATACTCGTATACATTCCACAGACAGTAACCACACAAACTGCATGACTACAGTCTGTTTGAGTCTGTTTTACTCCTGCCACCGAACCCCTCCATTTCTCATTCACCTCTCAGCAATGCGGCGGTAATCATGTTTGCTAGTCCTGACACCTGCACCATTTTGAAATTGAATGGCTGTGCCAACAATCTCCATCTAAACAGTCTCACATCTTTGTCCATATATTTCTCCACAAAGTTCAGTGGGTTATGATCAGTGTATATGATTATATCAGACACGTTATTGTAACACAAACATTGAAATGTTGTAACTCCAACACCAAGCTCAGTCTCCTTCGCAAATGTCGAATATTTCTTCTGAGGAATGTTCAATTGCCTGAACAAAGTTCATTATCACAGAAAACCAGGTTATAGTCCAACAGATTTATTTGTAAGTACTAGCTTTCAGAACACTGCTCCTTCATCAGGAAGCTGTGGAGCTGCGAGAGCAATGCCCGATATGTTTTTCTATCGACTTGTTGTCTTGTTGCAAGAGCACAGCACTGATCACTGCACCACTTTCACTGATAGCCATCTTGAGTGACTTTGCATGATTAGCTGTGAAAAATACCAGGACAGTCGTTCACTCGGCTTTCAAAGCTGTCAAATACCTCTGACAGTCTGCTGTTCACTGAAACGTCTTGCTTTTCTTTAGCAATTCAGTGAGTGGAGCTGCCACACTGCTAAAATTTGGTATGAAATTTTAATAAAAACCACTCAATCCCAGGAACCGGAATACTGCTCTATTTGTTCAGGTGTGGGAAACTCCCTAATTAACCTGGTTTTTGTATTCCATGGGGCCATGTGTCACTGTCCAATAAAACGGTATTGGAAAGTTACTTGGGCTTTGGCAAATTCACTTTTCACCAAATCTATCACCAGGTCTGCCTTCCGCAGTCAATTGAACAAGTCTGATAAATGTTGGAAATGTTCCTTCCATCTATGACTAAAAATCACCAGGTCATCTATATATATGACACAATTGGATAATCCAGCAATGACCTTATCAGTTAGAATCTGAAATGTAGCTGATGCATTTTTCACACCAAATGGTGTGACTGTAAACTGATACAGTCCATTCAGCGTTATGAAAGCTAAAATTGCCTTCACTCTTTCTGATAAAGTTACCTGCCAGTATTCTCTGAGCAAGTCCAAATTAGTAAGTTGCTTGCCCCATCTTTTCAACAGAGTCTTCCAAACATGGAATCGGATATTCTTCAGTCCTTGTAACTGTGTTGACTTTGCAATAGTCCACACCTGATCGTTGGGTACCATCTGGCTTTGGCACCATTCATCTGGGTGAGCTCCAGTCACTGTAACTCACTTTGATGATGTCATTTTGCAGCATGCTTTCAACCTCTTTTTGAACCTGTGCCAACTTTAGAGACTTATGTTCGTAAGGATGTTGCTTAATCAGAGCAGCATTTCCTATATCTACCTCATTCTTAATTTGGTTTGTATTTCCCAGCTTATGTCCACATATCTCCCCATGCGATGGTAATAAGTCTTTTAGGTCATTCCGATTTTCCTCTGGAAGGTAACTCAGCTCCTTTGGCTTTCCTTCCCTCTGTCAAAATGCCGTTTGAGCATATTCACAGGAGACACTGTCAGATTTCTGTCTGGAGTCCTTATCAAATAGTCCATCTCACTCAATTTACTTTCAACTTGATAAGGTCCATTAAAACTTGCTTTGAACATTTCACCTTTCACTTGAAGTAACATGAACAATGTATATTCCTGATAGTAAAATTGTGAGTTTTTGATTTCTTATCTACCTTCTGTTTCAATGCATGCTGTGATACTTTTAAATGCTGTCTAGCCAATTCCCAGCGTAATTTAATGATCCTGAACATTTGACACGTAATCCGAATATGAATTCTGATTTACGAATTGACCCTTGATCTGATTGTATCTCTTCGGATAGTCCGAGAGAGTAACTCCTCTCCAATCCTTTTATCTGTGATATTGCATAATGGAATGGCCTCTGGAAAACTAGTGGATACATAGGTTATTGTTAACAAATACTGATTCCCTCTTTTTGTTTTAGGTAGTAGTCCTATGAAATCAATTAAGACTCTTGTAAAAGTTTCCCCAAATGTTGGAACAGGTATTAAAGGTGCAGGTTTTATTACTGACTGTAGTTTTCCAATTACGTAACATGTATGTTATTTCTGGCAAAATACAACAACATCCTTGTGCAGTCCAAGCCAGTAGAAATGATTTTGTATTTTAGCCTGAGATTTTCTCATTCCTAAATCCCCCCTCCCGCCGCCCGCCAGAGGGAGTCATGCACCACTCGCAGCACCTCTTTCTCTTCACCCACTGGCAATACAACTCAATGAACTTCTGCCCATTTCTCATCTACCTGAATAACAGAATGCGAAAATGACATGATGCAAGATTGCAACGCAATCATGCAGCAAGGATAGAATGCAAGAATGTTGGAATGGCAGAGTGCAAGGATGACAATTAATAATGCAAGCATGCACAGACATCCAAAGGAGAGAATGGAAGAACAACAGAATGCAAGATCCAAATGAGAGAATAGAAGAACAGAATGCAAGAACGCAAGAATGATAGAATGCGAGAATGCAAACTTGCAAAGATGCAAGAGTGACAGAATGAAAGAAAATGCAATAACACAAAAATGACATGATGGAAGATTGTAAGAATGCGATAACACATTCCATTTCCTCATTAAGAAAGCATTTTTATGATAGTGACAATCAGGGATGAATTTGGATTCTTTAACGATGAATGCCTTTAGATACAATTGCTTTAATTTTCATCTTTCGGCTGTAACTCCATTAATTTATCTGAGCAAAAGATATTTACATTGTGATCAAACTGGTCCTTGTTTGTGACAACCATCTGATCCAGAATCATAGAATCCCTCCAGTGTGGAAACAGGCCCTCCGGCCCAGCAAGTCCACACTGACCCTCCGAAGGATAATCCACCCAGACCCAGTCCTCAACATTTACCCCTGACTGATGCACATAACCTGCACATCCCTGAACACTGTGGGGCAACCTGGCATGGCCAATGCACCCAGCCTGGATTGAGGGAGGAAACCAGAACCCACGCAGACACAGGGGGAACATGCAAACTCCATTATACAGCCACACGAGGGTAGAATTGAACCCAGGTCCCTGGTGCTGTGAGGCAGCAGTGTTAACCACTGAGCCACCGTGCCACCCCAACCAGGGTCTCTGCTAATTCCACTTCAACTTTCTTATCTGAACTCTTTGATCTCTCCTGTTTCAACTGGTGACTCTGTGACCTTGTTACCACATTGTCAGGTAAAACCCCAGGATACGTGTCCTGCAGTAGCTCAGTTGCCTGAGTTTCCACTGGCTTTTCAACCACAGTAGGCAGCACTCTTAGCTGTGACACAGCTATATCATTAGGAAGGACAAATTATATTGCTGGAGCTGAGAGTTTGTTCAGTACTCCCACCACAACATCTCCACTCTTCACTGGACACACTAACCTCACTTTACATAACTAAGTGCTTCTTGTCTCACTGTGAATTCCTGTAACTCGTACCTTTCCTGGTAATATTCCTTCAGTGGTACATATCTCCTCATCTTTCATCATCACAGACTGAGAGGATCCTGTATCTCTGAACATTGTAACCTCTTTACCTGCTGCTCCTGCCCTATGTGAGTAACCTTTACCTTCACGGCTATATGGTAGAAGAAGATCTGGCACTTCCTCCTTTACCAACCTCTGAGCAGCTTGTAAGTTCCTGGTGCAGCTTTCTATCCTCCACTGTGCTTTTCATTATCACTCCAACAAAACTCACTGACTTATCCTGTTTTCCAACATCAGGCTTCCCAGTGCTTTTCCTCACCCACCAACACTGTGGTATCATGTGGCCTGCTTTATTGCAGTGAAAATACTGGAGCTTTTTAATTTCTCCCTCCTCTTCAAGGGTTCCCTTTTTACCCTGTGGGTAAATTATCCTTCTGAGATCGATCTGTACTGAGGTCTACCTTTCCCTTTCCACGTGAGGATTTCTCTTTTCCCCAATTTCTATCCCTCATGGATTGAAATTGATTTTGGAATCCAAACTTTGATTTATGGACCAACTCATAACCATCAGCCATTTCAGCTGCAAATCTTGCCATTTTAGCTCTCTGCTCTTCCACATGAGTGTGCACTGCTTCAGAAAGGGAAGTTTTGAACTCCTGTCTCAGTGCCAATTTCTGAAGTTCAAACTCCCTCTCTTTCTCTCTTTCCTCTCTCTCTCTTTCTTTTTGTTCTGTAAAAGCAATTTATTCTTTTTCTCTTTCCTCTACTTTCAATTCTAATTTAAACTGTTTCATTTCTGTTGCCCTTTCCTTGTGTGTTGCCTCTAACTCAAGCTGCTGCATTCTCAAAAGAATTTTAGCCAGCTCTAAAGATTGTGACAGTGTTTCTAGCAAATTGAAATGCTGAGGTATTGCTGTAACTATCTGTCCTTTCCTCACGGAAGGGGGCAGCTCCAACCCCAGCTTGTCTGCTAATTCCAGCAGCTTGGCCTTAATCAGCTTTTGTAAAACCCCAAAGGTCACTTCTTCCATCCCCAGAAAACTCCCGGTGACTGGAAGGGCCATTGCTATCCCAAGTCCTGTTTAAACCAACCGAATACAACACCCGAAACAAAAGACACAAACACCTACCAGTCACTGCCTTCGAGTCCAACAACCTCAATCCCAATTTGGAACTATAGAACAAATCCTACAAAGAGCCCCATTCTGTTCTGGACCAGGTCAGACCCCCTCAAAACATTTCAAGAAAGTAGCCCAAACCCTAACTTTGCCCGTTTTTTAAAGGAGGTGTAACGTAGATATTCCAGGAGGGATGCAGCTGGTTAAACCACATCGCTTTAAACAGTACTTTTTTTTTACATGATTACCAAATGAAACACAAATAAAAGGGAACAAAATACCGCATAACAACTTATCGAAAAACCCAAAAGTTCATCCCAATGTAATGATGCTATTCCAAATATTTGCAACAAATCCCCTAAGCAGCTGTGGGCACAAAAGGTAAAATCCAACACAGTGTCTTACAGGAGAGAAGTTAGAGAGAGAGAGACAGAGAGAGAGGGGGTCAGCATGGAGCTGCTTCTCTTGGGTCCAGCAGCTTCCCAACACTACTGCCTACTGACCCAATCAAACCAGGGATCAGCTGAGCTGGGAGAACTCGCCTCTCCTCTGTTATTGTATTATTTTCTTTTAATCTTAAAAGCCTTTTGCCTGAGGCAGTGTCTGTCAGCTACAATCAAACTGGCCCAAAAACCCATCCAAGCCCAGACTTTTGGAACCTATGTTTTTATGACCTCCTGAAAATAAAGCCAATCACAAACTCGCCTTGTTAAAAGAGCAACAAAGTCACACAGGAACCACACTGACACAGGCCTCGGCCTCTGTCTCTGTCCAGGATGGTCGCTTCTACATTTCTAGTCAAACACCCTGTCCATCAGCTCCTCCAGGACTTGGTCAGCACAGTGATGAGTTACTGTGCTTTCTGGGCCTTGCTCTATGGGATAAGGGCAGTTCCTGGCCTGTAACGTGTGACGATTTGTAGAGATGAGGTTTAACTATGGGATCAGCTGCATAAACGGAATAACATCCTGGCAACGACAAGCACAGCACCCTCTCGTGCTGCACAATTCCATAAAGACCGGCTCCAATATTAACATGATGGCATGGTGGCTCAGCGGTTAGCACTGCTGCCTCACAGTGCCAGGGAACTGGGTATAATTCCAGCCTTGGGTGATTGTGTTATTGTGGAGTATACACAGCCTGCCAGTGTCTGCGTGAGTTTCTCTCAGGTACTCCAGTTTCCTGCCACAGTCCAAAATGTTCCGGTTAGGTGGATTGGCTGTGCCACATTGTGCTGTAGTGTCCAGGGATGTGCCGGCTGGGTGGGTTAGCTGTAAGAAATGCAGGGCTATGGTTTAGGGTGGGGGTGACTGGTGGGTAGGTGAACAAGGTCTGGGTGGGATGTTATTTCAAGGGTTATTGCAGATTTAATGGGCCAAATGGCCTCTTTCTGCATGAAAGGCATTCTGTTCTATTCGTGTACAGATGGCAGTGCAGAAAAACACTGGGCTGTGGTGGACGAAGTACCAAAAATATCACTGAAACAAAAATACACTTTGTCAACAACTTGGAAATTCAGTCCATAGTCAGCATTCGAAGCACTGTTCTCTTGATATATGCCGATACAAATAAAAAATGTTAAAATCTATCTCAAGGAGATAATTTGAGCATAACAGAGAGCATGAAATTCAGTGAGGAGGATATGATTAGACTTCAGGGGAACATTGTCAAAGAGTGTGGTGCTGCAAAAGCACAGCGGTCAGGCAGCATCCGAGGAGCAGGAGAATCGACGTTTTGAGCAGAAGGTCTTCATCAGGAATGAGGGGGAGGCCCAAGGGGGCTGAGAGATAAATGGGATGGGGTGGTGAGAATTGGGGGGAAGATAGCTGGGAATGTGGTAGCTATATGAAGGTTGGGGTGAAGGTGATTGGATGGAGAAAGGGGTGTACCGGATGGGTGGGAAGGTAGATAGTTGGGTATGACAGTTCAACAGGGCGGTGCTGAGTTGGAGATTTGGATCTGGGGTAAGGTAGGGGAAGGGAGATGAGGAAACTGGTGAAATCCACATTGATGCCGTGTAGTTGGATGGTCCCAAGAAAGATGTGGCGTACTTCGTCCAGGCGTCTGGTGGCTAGAGTTTGGTGGTGGAGGAGGCCCAGGATTTGCATGTCCTTGGCAGAGTGGGATGAAGAGGTAAAGCATTCGGCCACAGGGCGGTGGGCTTGTTTAGAGCGTGTGTCCCAGAGATGTTCTCTGAAATGTTCTGCAAGGAGGTGTCCTGTCTCCCCAGTGTAGAGGAGACACAAACAAGCTTTGGTGAAATAACAAATAAAATGTAAGACAGAGAAGCAGGGAAGTGATCCAGAGTTTTGGTCAGGATAATGAAGGGATTGAATATATAATGAGCTGCACCATTTAGAAGGTTACACAGGACCAAAGAGATTCCACACAGAAACATTGTTAAAAACAGCAATATGTTGTCAAAGCTTTTGGTCTTCCAATAATCGGGAGAAATGCAAGAAAACCAATTTTCTAACCATCAGAACAATGTAACCCAGTGGGGAGAAAGACTGCTGATTGGTTGATAAGTCTGTGCTAATTGATTTGAGGTGTTAGATGTGGAACACAATGCAGAACATTTGATTTTCAAATTTCGAAGGTAATTTGTTTAAAAAAGATGCAAGTTTTGAACTCAGATCTTATGTTTGCAGAGGATCAATTCCCTATATGCCAGATACTGAGCTGGAGAATGCGCTCGGTGTATTATCTTAAATGGGTTGTTGGTGTAGATACTAGCACACTTTGGATTGTTCAGCAAGTCATGTCCAAACACAATCACATCTGCTGAAAGTGACTTGCACATCAGCTAGTGCTGGTACAGGTGGGAAAAGAGGGTGAGGTGTCCTGAGTAAGAGATTAAGCAGTGCAGAGGGCTGTTGAGCTAGTAGTCTGGGTGGCATAGGGCCTGGGATGCAGTTTAGTTAGATTTGGGTGAAACTATTTGAGGGAAGATTCTGCATGCACCAGTAAGAGCTGATGATCATTAGTCTTGGTGGGATGCATTAGCAGAGTTCGAATGAGTGTGAGGTAGCAGAGAGAGCATAGTGACACTTACCCTTGCTGAGTCCAGAAGCTCCTGAAACATCTACCCTCACCACTAGGTGTTCCTCAGGACCATGGATATTGCACTGACCCAACTGGCAACTTAAAGCAAAGTTGGCAGATCCTGGTCCCACGGTCTCCACTGTTATCCCTGAAGAAAAAGCACAGTCCATCTCTCCCACGCCCTGGCAATCAGGACATCCAGGTCCACAAGAAGTCAGGTCGCATCTGCCTCTGTTGGCCAATGGTAGGCCAAACCTTCTGACACTACAACTCTGAAGGGCAGTCCCTGGCTTATAGAAATCCTCCTGGTGTACAGCTGGCAATTCAATGTGATGCTCCGGGTCGCGGGTATCAGAGAGTGTCTCAATAATAGTACCTACTATTATGGCTGGTGAATGTGGCAAACATGTTTCTCACTGTTTTCTGTATTTTTCATTGTGGACTGGAGTTAAAAACAAAGAACAGTTGATAAACCAAAGGATTTCAGGAGGATTGACGCATGTTTTGAAAGCCAGTTATCTGACATTCATTGTGAGCAATGTTTACACAGCTGCTTGATTGAGCAGTGGTTAATGTGTCATTGCAGATGAACTGGAGTGAAGGGGTTACATACGGATGGAACTTTAGACTGTACATGTAGCTGACTAGTCAGTGCCCTAGCAATTAGGTATGTACAGTACAGGCCTCCTGCCTCACAACCAGCATGTGTCTGTTTCTCAGTTATCCAAACAGCCTGAGGTTGTGAAGAGGTTCGGGAGAAGCTTTTCAGATGCGGTAGAACTCAGGAGCTCTCTCTATTCTCTGCCATGAAAAACACTTTAAGCCTGAACAAAACCAATTCATTTCCTCTCCAACAGTTGCTATAAGTTGTGACTTTCAATAACTAAGTCTGAGATCTTCTCGACATGACCCAGCCACACTGTGCTCTTTGAGGAAAAAGTGAGGTCTGCAGATGCTGGAGATCAGAGCTGAAAATGTGTTGCTGGAAAAGCGCAGCAGGTCAGGCAGCATCCAGGGAACAGGAGAATCGACGTTTCGGGCATAAGCCAGCAACACATTTTCAACACTGTGCTCTTTGCAAACCAGTGGAAACATCTGGAGAAAGAAGACTGAGAAGCAGCGTTCTGACCAGCACAAGAACCATTTCAGCATATCCCATGAACAGAAAACACTCAACTGCTTTCCCAGTTTTCCCTCCATCCTTAACACCCATGTTATTTCCTGTCCGTCTGTCTATGTGTAAGGGACAGTTTTTAAGAGATTAGAATTAGAACATTGTCAATTGTCACATGTACTCAACTTCACAAGTACAAGAGCACAGTGAAAGGTTTGCAATGGCACCATCTTCGGGACAAACTACCTCGGGACAGTTTTTAGATAAAAAATAGAGAAATAAAGGGGAATAAAAGGAAAAATGTTACATTACTTACACTTATTCACAGTATCAGTTGGAAAAAAATGAAATAAAGTTAACAAGATAATCATGACGGTAAAAACAATGGCTGCAGATGCTGGAAACCAGATTCTGGATCAGTGGTGCTGGAAGAGCACAGCAGTTCAGGCAGCATCCGAAAAGCTTCGAAATCGACGTTTCGGGCAAAAGCCCTTCATCAGGAATAAAGGCAGAGAGCCTGAAGCGTGGAGAGATAAGCTAGAGGAGGGTGGGGGTGGGGATAGAGTAGCATAGAGTACAATAGGTCAGTGGGGGAGGAGATGAAGGTGATAGGTCAGGGAGGAGAGGGTGGAGTGGATAGGTGGAAAAGGAGCTGGGCAGGTCGGACAAGTCCAGACAAGTCAAGGGGATCGTGTTAGCCTTTCTACAAAGGGCTACAGTAGATCAATGCAGGGACTTCCACACGTGGTCTGACCGGACTCACAAACCTCTGACCACCCGCACCATTCCCCAGTATAACATCCATCCTGCTTCCCTCTGGCATCTCACCCACTGGCCGTCCCCACTCCCCTTGGGCATCTCATCCAGGCTGTCCCCACTGCCAACTCACCGGGTGTCCCAGCTCCCCTCGTGCCTACAGCCTGCTCTACATCAGGCAAAAACACCGAAATGGGGAAAAGGGGAAAAGAAAAAGGACCAGAAAAAGTGAAATAAACTGATGGATTGGAGCAGCTCCGGTTGGAGCGTCCCACTCCACCTCCATCTTGTCGTCTTACTGGAGTGTGAGCTACACTGTAGTAGAGTTATATGCTGACTGTTCCTCTTTGTTTACCTGAGACTCCAGTATTACCTGAAACAAGCTGTAATTCATGTTCAGTGCAGAAACCAAGTTTCTGACAATCAGGGTCTGAAAGGAATGTGATTTTGGGAATTTTGGATATCTTTTAAAATGAATAATTTGGACAATAAGTACAGAAATAGTGGGGCTTGATTAACAGTGTATTATCTTTGTGAGCTATAACAATGTTTGGGCACTCGTGTGAGATCGATTTGATAAAGAATCAATAAGGGTTTGGGAATGGTATATGTGTTGGTGATGGAAAGCATCAGGTTCTGTATTACCTTACAGCGATGGCACTTGTTAAAACAAAGAATTTCCTGCAGCGGGCAGAGTTGTCCCTCACAGTTTTCAGGGAAATTACAAAGACCATGTTGCTTGACTTGGTGGGTGACCTCGAGGTGGCATTGCCTGGCAGAGTGAGGAATGCAGCGATAATTGAAATACTGGCACAGCACTTGGGTTGAGAGGAAATACAAGAAAGGCTGGGTCCTCCAGGGAGTGAAATATCAAATCAGGTCGTGCTCAGTAACAGTCATAGCAGCTTCAGTGAGAGGAGACAATGGGATAACTAGCGAAGGCAGAACATGGAAAGGACAGAGCAGAAAAATACAGAGATGAGCAACAGAAAAGAATAAAGAAAAGAGCAGGGAAAGATAAGGAAAGGGAAATGCTGTTGGAAAGAGTGGAATGAGTAAAGGTGAATTAGACCTGCAGAGAGAGACAATGTGAGAGAATATGTCTATCAGGTTAAAATGATACCATCAAACCAGAGACTTCAGGCAGAGAATCTGAATAATTTGAACAATTTGAAGGCTGGCGCAGAAATGTTTATCCTTGTTGAAGCCCTACCAAGACTGTCCTTCTCCTGAGTACAGCCGTGATATTCTCCCCAGTCAAATACACAACTCCCACTCCACTCTTGCCTCCCCTTCCCTCCTTCTGGTAACATCTGTACCCCGGAATATTGAGCTGCCAGTCCTACTTTAACAGGAGATCTATCAGCACAGGGTCAGGATTTAAGGACACAGCCTGGACAAACCTGTATTGAATGCAAAAGTGTTCAGCAAAGCAATTGTGACAGGTGCATCCGAGCATTAGGAGAATTTAAATATTCACCAACATCCCACGGTGAGGACCAAAGGCTAGTAACTGATCGCCAGGCAGCAGTAAGGGCCAATGATTCAGAGCTAATCCATAAAATTAAACCTTTCTTCAGTCACGCTCACAACTTCAAAATAGCTAAAAAATGGCACAGGAAAATGAAGGCAATGGCCAAGGTAAGGAACAGAGAGCTGGAAATGCCCCAAGATCCCCTCCACAGATCAGAAGCCAAATTATTGAGGGTGAAGGTGAAAATTAGGAGCCAAGGTGTACCCGTTGTTCCAAAACGAGGCACTATTGCTCAGAATGTAGGAAACTGAGAAGGAAACCCATGGGGCACATTAGAATTCATAAGAATGAGGCTGAAAAGGAATTGAATAAAATAAATACCACAGATCAGATTGTAACATTAATGACAAAGGACAATCTGGTGGAGACACTCCTGTGAATGCAGAAGGATTGCATACAGTAGACGAGAGAAATGAATGTCTTTTTTTCTCTAAGAAAATAACTCCAATTTGTTCAAAGGCAGCATAACGATACGAAACCACGCAGGGGTGACACAAACTCTCTTGATGGAGATGCATTTACTTTTCACCACAGAGAGGTTACTGAAGCCAGTCTGTTAGTAAGTAGGATGGATGGAGAGTATACCCTACTTTCTCTGTTTAACGTCCAGTTGGAGTGTGACTTGTTGACTGGACCAGTGGTAAAGCAGTTAGCTAAGAAATTTCCTGTAGAATGAGGTGATTTATTCCTGGGGAATGATTCATTTGGAATAATAGTTGTACCTTTGCTGAAAGTCCAGATGAGCCGAAGGAGGCAAAACAGTTGCAGAAATGGCTTCCGGTATTTTCTATGAGGTATAATGGCCAGAGAAATAGATAAACAATGTCCACGCCAGTCCAAACCCGGCTCCTCCACATGATAAACAAAGGACATCACCAGAGAATCACAGGGTCACTGCAAGCAGATGTGAGGGAAGCTGAAACTCTGTTTAAAAATTAAAATGGCTCCAAAGAGGTATTTGGGATGTCCTCATTAATTGAAGCTCAGGAATTAGAACCAGGGTTAAGTTAGTTAGCACAGGCAAGTCATACTGAAGCTGAGGCTGAAGGAGTTCCAGAGAGTTATGATGTTAGAAACAGAACATAGATTTATTTCAAGTTCTGTGGAGAAACCTAGATTGGACTGTTTTAAAGATAAAAGAAAGGATACATTGGGTTATTTTTATAAAAATGTTTTTTTTTTTGCGTGTGCATACTTTCAACGAAATGCTCGAGTTATTTGCTGCAGGTCACCAACCTGAGTTTTATGACTACGAAAGAGCTAATATCTGGATTTGCTTTCAGGTGAGGAAAGGCATGCTGGGAAAACATTGCTCAGGTCAGCTCCCTCTCTGTCATTTCTGTTCCAATGATGCCAACAGCGACAAGGAATCCTCGGAAAAGTCCACCTTTTCCCTAAACAGAGGATTCCCCGCACAGTGGTCGACAGGGATCTGAGCTGTGTATTTAACTTATCTCCCTCACTTCGGCCCTCACCCCCTCTCTTCCCTCCCACAACACTGATAGGGACCCACTTGTCCTCACCTTCCACCCATCCAGCATCCACATCCAGGGGATCATTAGCTGCTATTTCCGCCTCGTCCAGCTGCATTTCATCACAGAGACTTATTCCCTTCCCCTCTCTTCTCAGCCTTCCACAGGTACAATTCACTCTGTGACAAACTGGGTACAACCCTCCTCCATTCACAAAATGTCCGCACACCCACATGGCACCTTCCCCTGCAACACCAGCCCCTTTACTCCCTCCAACCTCCCTATCCTAGGCCCCAGACCTACCCTCCAGGTGGAGCAGCACTTCACTCAATCTCGTCCATTGTATTCACTGCTCACAATGTGGTCTCCTCTCCACGGGGAAGACGAAGCATAGACTGGGTGATCACTTCACAGAACACCGGCATGCTGTCCACAGAAATGGCCCTGCACTTTCTGCCACTTGTACACACCACCACATTCCCCTGGCCAACATGTCTATCTTGGGCTTGCTGCAGTGTTCCAGTGAAGCTCAGTGCAAGCTGGGAGAACACGTTTCTGCTTGGGGAGCCTGCAGCTTTCTGGACTCAGTACTGAGGTCAACAATTTTAGGGCTGACCACATTCTCAAATGTCCTTATCCCACCCCCTACACATCGGGCATTTCCATCACATGGGCTGTGTTGTTTTTGCAGCATCCCATGGTCAGAGGTGGCACAATATGGCCACCCGTTGGGATAAATATTAGCTTGCCTGGTCCAGCATTAAAGTGAGGTCATAGGGTAGCACAAAGGTGGTTTTGAGAAGGTACATATCATGAGATTATGGGTATCGACACCTGTCCTCAGAGGGGTCCATCACTGATCAGGTATTTCACAAGTTTGGATGTAAAGAATAACAGGGAAGGAACAATGACAATGTTGCATGTAATTATTTTAACGCAAAATGTAAACAAAAAACACATATCCCACTGGGGAAATCAGAGTATCATTGACATATCCTCCAATCTGAGCTGGGAATAAGTGACTGACTGGGCCCCATGTGAAAGCCATACCTGGAGTGGTCTCTGGCCTCTCCCCCACATGTTGTGGAACAGCTCAAATAAAGATTGATTGTGCCACTGAATACCAATCTCAAGGCTCCTCTTCAACATATCTCCCCAAAAGGCTGCTACTACACCCAACCCATCGTCAGCCTGTAATGGTCACCATGAGCAGCTATTCATTCTCCCAGGCTGACCTTTACCCTCTCCTTTGTTGCTCTATTGATTTTTTCTCTCTCTCTCTGGGCTCTACCTCTGACTATAGTTTAATCCTCCTCCCTTCTCCACCCCATTATCAGTATAAATACCAACTCTTGCCCATCTACAGGCAGATCTGAAGAAGGGTCACTCAACCCAAAACATTAACTCTGTTTTGTCTCCACAGATGTAACCAAAACCACTGAGCTTTTCCAAGAAATTTCAGATATTGATCCTGATTTCCAGCATTGACAGTTCTTTGGTTTCTTTGAACACCATTCCTCAAAGCTGCATAACTTCGATGTTAATGTTAGAGTTTTGGTGGAATGTCCAAGATTGTCTGTTCCTTCAGTTCTCATAAGAAACACACAGATACTTGTGTATTTGCAGATAAGAATAAACGCGTGCACGCGCGCGCGCACGTGCGCACACACACACATACACACACAAACACACACACACAGACACACACACACAGACACACACACACACACACACACACAGTTACACTTGGCCTAAATTTAACCAAAGCCTGGGGATTAGCATCCAATCATCGGTGATTGGTCCATTCCCAATGGCAATGTCTGTACCAATTACAGTTTACTTACCAACCACTCTTCCCTTATCCAGTATAAATGTTGCTGTTGAACTGTACTCTTGAAAAATTATCCAAATGCATGTAAGACAAAAATCTAAAATAAGGCATCTTTTTTCCAGCACTGCTCAAGTTCTGTGAAGCCAAATGACTGTCAAATCTGACTTTTCCCAAGTCCTGTCTCTTATTTTTATCCGTGATGTCCTGGTGCCAGTGTTGGACTGTGGTGTTTGTGTTTGCTTCAGAGAGAGTATGTGTGAGTGTGGGAGAGTGTGTGTGAGAGAGTGCATGTGGGAAAGAGTTTGTGTGATGCACAGATTGTGTCTGTGAGAGAGGATCTGTGTGAGTCTATGGGTGAGTGTGAATGTTTTTGTGTGCATGTGAGAGAAGGAGCGTGTAATAAGTAATTCAAAAAAGTATTTCTAACTCAGGTAGAATGAACAAAAGTACTTCTCAATGTAATGCTGTTAAAACAGGAGAGTAAGGACGATGTTACAGGTATACAACCATGTGCTGGGATCACCTGTGGTGTGACACGAACACAAGATCACAGCTGAGGCCAGCTTCATGGGTACAAAACTTGTCTATCAGTCTCTGCTCGGTAAATCTGCATCGTTATGTATCTCCAACTCCATCCTGGAGTAAGCTTACCTGAAGATTGGAGGCTGCATGCCCTTGACCATTGAAGTGTTCCTTGACTGGGAGGGAGTCATGGTGAGGAATCACTAAAACAACTATTGAGTGATGTCAACAAGTTTCATCCCACTCTCAGACTTACCATGGACTACTCTTCCAAATCAGTCTCATTCTTGGAGACACATATCTCAGTACCTCACTCTACTGCAACCCCACAGAAATCCTCACAATGCTGCACCTCTCTAGTTTCCATCCTAAACTTGCAAAAGAAGCCATCCTCAACATGCAGTCCCTGTGCATACACAGGATTGGTTCAGATGAGGAGAAATGTGATGGACCTCTGAAGGTTTGGAGGGATGCTCTCATAAGACCAGGATATGATGCTCAACTTATTGATCTCCAGTTCCGACATGACACAGTGAGAATCCACAGTGACCTCCTCAGAAGACAGACACAGGGTAAGACCGATAGAGTACACTTCATTGTCCAGTACGTCCATGGTGCGGAGAAACTACACCATGTTCTTCACCGCCCTCAACATGTCATCAATGATGATCAGCATCTCGGCAAGATCACCCCTACACCTCTTAGCTTTAAACAACTGCCAAACCTTAAACAGATCTTTGTTTGCAGCAAACTACTCAGCCTTCAGGACACCTTTGACCAACACCATGGCAACCTCTGCAGGACATGTCAGATCATCGACATGGACACTACCATCACACGTGGGAAGACCACCCACCATGTACACGGCAGATACCCATGTGACCCAGTCAATGCTATCTCCCTCATACACTGCAGGCAAGGATGCCCCAAGGCATGGTATATCGGTGAGACCACCCAGACACTACAGCAATGGATGAACAGACACCACACAACAATTGCCAGACAGGAATGTTCACTCCCAGTCAGGGAACACTTCAGCGCTCAGGGACATTCAGCCTCTGATCTTCAAGGCAGATTTCGAGATACACAACAATGCAAAATCACCGAGCAGAGACTGATAACCAAGTTCCAGATCCATGAAGCCGGCCTCAACCCGTATGTCCTGCTACAGGTGACCCCCACAACACAGTCCTGTATCTATTAAACCTTCCTCACTGTCCTGTTGTGACAGTATTACCTTGATCAGTTGCTCTGATCTCTTTACCTTATTATGTTTTGAATTGATAATTACTCTCTCTCTCACACACACAGAATCACACACATCCTTGCTCACATGCCCACACTATCTTGCACAAACACACACACAGACTCACACAGACCCTCTCTCACAGACACACTCTCTCTCACACACACTGTCTCACACAAACACACAGAGACAATCTCTCACACACACACTCTCACACTGTCTCACACAAACACACATGCAGACCCTGTCTCTCTCTCTCACACACACACTCTCTCACACACACTGTCTCATGCATACACACACACAGACCCTCCCTCACACAAATACACACACTCTCTCCCTCACACACATACACACACACACAATCACACAGACCCTCTCTCACATACACTCTCTCGCATGAACACACACGCACAGAGTTACGCAGAACATCTCTCTCTCACACACTCACAAATCTATTGGGTGAATCATTTCATTCAAGACATTTGTGTATTTGCAGATACATCTTTTTTCAAAAAGCACACAATTT
This sequence comes from Chiloscyllium plagiosum, assembly GCF_037043375.1. Classification (NCBI taxonomy): domain Eukaryota; kingdom Metazoa; phylum Chordata; class Chondrichthyes; order Orectolobiformes; family Hemiscylliidae; genus Chiloscyllium; species Chiloscyllium plagiosum. Next base: position 96,515,327 of record NW_028270150.1, read on the forward strand.
GTAGTAACAGTCAGCCATTGCAATCCTGTAAATTCCAACTTTTGGAATTAAATCAGCTGGATTCCAAATTAAATCTCTGGACAGATTCTGGATAGGCCCTCTCACCTACAATGCAGTGTCTAACCTGAGGTATCACCTTTTTTATAATCCTATCGCTCTGGCTGGTTGCCATGACAGCAGAGCACTGACATTGATTTTATAAACACTTTACACACTGTCTAACATTATTGGTCACCTGCAGAGACATATTACCTGATACTCCACTGACACCAGTGGTATGATCTTTTAATCTCTCTGCCCTTGATCTCTCGGCCGATAACCTCTGTGTCTTTGCCCTGCTCACTCCCTGCACCGAATGAAGGAGCAACACGCCGAAAGCTTGTGTGATTTCAAATAAACCTGTTCGACTGTATCTGTGTGTCGTGTGACTTCTGACTTTATTTATATCAAGTATTATTTGTGCTACATGAAATTTAAAACATGTAAACTGAATACCATGAAGATGTTTTATATCAGTATTTTTATTTTTGTGAATATTTCAAGGATTTTTACACAGACGTTCATTCACACGACGTGGGCATCATCGGTAAAGACAGTATTTGCTGCTGATGCTGAATTGCCTCTGAGAAGGAAGGAGCGAGTTCAAATGGGGTCACATCAGTGACTGTCATCCCTGTCTTTTAAATATTACACAGAGTGAGCAGTTTAAATGTTCCTTGTTGTGAGCACGTTAAACAATATTTGCTGCAATGATTTAAGCGACATTTGCTGTAACCATTTTATGTAATAGTTTTGCTTTGTTTATGCACTGCAACCAGCGAAAGTTACATCTGTGGTGACTATTTATAAATATCTGATGGAAGCTTTTTTTAAAGTGCTCTTCAGAAAATTTCCACAACATGAGGAGTGATGGACAGTGTGGATAAGGGCTAATTTGTGCACCTTAACAAAGTGAAACATTGTGTTTGTCTCACTGATCCAGGAAGGACTGATCGAGTGCACTGTGTCTGTTTAAAGGATCATGGGGAGTGTTGAATGAACCTACTCTGTGTCTCTCACAGACGTCAGGGAGAGCAGACTGACCTCACTGTGTCTTTATCACTGACCCAAGGAACCTGGATTGTTCAATTGTGATCCCAGAATGACTCAATTCGCCTCATCATTTCATAAGTTTCACTAATTGAGCAAAAGGGTATGTTACCATGCTCTTCAGCTGTTCTCTGAACTTAGTCTGGGTCACGGCATATATACATGTGTTTGTGCAGCAACTGAGAAGCTGGAGAATGAATCCTATATCTCGTGAAAAGTAATGTAAATATACAGCCTTATACCCTAAACGATACATGCGTCTCCACATAGAATACACCAGAAACATTGACCATAACAGGATGAAATTCCCTGAGATAACAAACATTAAAATGATGGATTTCCTTCAGCTCTCCAAGTGTCGGTCCTTGGAATGCTGCCCCCTGCTGTCAGACTGGAGTCTCCTGCGGGCTCTGCTGGCCACGAAAATGTACCTCCCAGTGAGAGCATTGAGCAGCAGAACCAGAACAAATGGGAGCACTGGGGTCAGAATGTAATGAATCAGCTCAATCGATCCCCAGACTTGCGATAACATAACATACCTTTTCACCAAACAAAACCAAGGCTTGTTCCTCAGCTTATACCGAGGTGTTAACATAAAATACCAGGAAATGTTCTTTAAACAGCTGAGCACAGTTATTGTTCCCAGAACCACGGCTGCTGTTTTCTCAGTGCAATAGTTGCCTTTCATCTTTTGACAACAAATGGCCACAAATCGATCAAAGGTGAAAGCAACAGTGAACCAGACAGAGCAGTCCATAGCTGCAAAAACCAGGATGGCGTGAACGTTACACACGGGGATGGTCTTCAGAAATGTAAATTCAGTTTTATAAATAATTCGATGTGTTTCAATATCAGATTAATGATGTTGAGCAGTAAGTCCACTGCTGCCATGGCCACCAGGTAGCGAATGATACATTTTGAAAGATCACACTTTCTCTGCGACAGAATCACTATTGTGACTATATTAACTATGAGAAAGGGAGATAAACAAGATCATGTTATGTTAATCTGAGAACAAACCTTATTACAGTTACAGTCAGTAAGTTACAGTACTTGTTGAAATATTCAAAACTGTTATTACATCCAGTAACGATATAATAATGGAACATTAACTGGAATTATTGAATGGATATTTCGTGTCTGTCTCCAGAATGCAAACAACATGCCAGACATAAGTATGAATAATAAATTGAAAGGAAGGGATAAATTAGACACAATTAAAATCATTGCGAAATGTTGCTCAGTATATTATTCAAACCAAGGACCGATTTATCCCGAGTTCTGAGAAATTGCATCTAATGGTTTTCAAAGGAATGCTGGATGCGTTAGCAGATGCGCTGGTTTTAATTTTGCAATAATCCCCAGAAGCTGGTGAGAATGGAGAGCAACTGCTTCTCCAATCACAGGCTGGTTCTCTCCATGCTTTCTGTTGGTAGGTTAATGATGAGGATGTCAGTGACCAATAAGCCACAATTAAATTAAATGGCAGGGTAGGCTCGATGGGCTGAATGGTCTCCTCCATTGCCTACACCCCTAAAAACTTGTAAAGTCAGTAATCAGAGCACACAGATTTAATATGATTGGCACAAGGAGTAGAGGATGACATGAATATAATTGCTAAACACAATAAATGATTTGGATTTGGAATTCACAGTCTAATAGAGTGACAGATAGATTCAATCGTAGCTTATAAATATGGAACTGGAGAAATATGTGAGGGAGGAAAAGTTAAAGGACATGGGGAAACAGAGTGTGAGGGAGAGAAGAGTGAGTCCAAGATCAGTGTTGTGAATTTAAGGAAGGGTAAATCTGAGAGCATGAAATTAGATCAAACTAAAAAGAACAGGGAAATGAGGTTCAGGGAGAACACAATAGTGGCAGAATTTTTTTATAAGATTAGATTACTTACAGTGTGGAAACAGGCCCTTCGGCCCAACAAGTCCACACTGGTGTTCTGAAGAGCAACTCACCCAGACCCATTCCCCTACATTAACCCCTTCACCTGACACTACGGGCAATTTAGCATGGCCAATTCACCTAACCTGCACATTTTTGGACTGTGGGAGGATACTGGAACCCTGGAGGAAACTCACTGAGACACAGGGAGAATGTGCAAACTCCACATGGACAGTTGCCTGAGGCGGGAATTGAAACTGGGTCTCTGGCACTGTGAGGCAGCAGTGCTCACCACTGAGCCACTGATTATAGATAATAATTACATTCAAAATGAGAAAGGAAAATTTCCAAATGGAGCACCCCACCATCTGTGTTAAAAATGGCATCAAACTTCAATAAAAAGCAAATAATTGTGAAAATTTGGCTGGCCGTCAGCAGTTTGAACAAAAAATAATAGTCTGCACTGAATGGGTAAAATTTTAACAGGAGTGAACAATTAGAGTACAAGAGAAACCTAGCGAGCAATACAGGGGCAAGAACAAGGTGGGCCACAGTGAGAGGCCTTCATTGACATTGCTCGCTATTACCCTCATTAACACCAAATCTCACCTCATTAATATGCAGATTCCCATTCTACCATCCACTGGATAGAAACTAGACACTGAGAATTCCCAATGTGGAAGTCTGACTGGGAACCTGGTGACTCCAGCTCACTGCTTGTTCCTCCAGCCCTCCAGCTTGGAACCCCAGCACCAACAGCTCAAGGTCCGGTTTCTGGGTGGTGACCGCACACAGCCCACGGTCACAGACATTGGAATCTGACATGTGCCAGTCTCACCACACACCATCCTGGCACATCTCCGAGCCACTCGTAGGGCACTGCCAAGGAGGCCACTCCTGTGGAATGACGGCTGGGGAATATAATAGTGGGAATCGGAGTTGGGAAGCTGGGGAATGATGATACTGAAGGGAGGCAACTTACTATGTAAGGGGGAGGGGTTCAGTGAGAGTCAGCAACAGCCTGGATACAAGGAGGGGGCCAGTGCATTCCCAGCCCTGGCACATTGACCCGACCGGACTGGGGTTACAGCTGGAGGGTACGTAGATGCAGATGAGTTGGGCGGGGACTCGGGGAGGTGTGAGGTCTGAGAGGTTACCAGGGCAGGGGGTGCTTGCAGGAACGGTCATTTTATCCTTGAGAGTTCCCCTGTGTGCAGAGGAGGAGGCTGGAACTCAGTGTCTGAGGGAAGCCTGCTCTTGCCTTCCATCCTGCTGTGACTCAGAAATGAAAATGGCTGCACCTGAACATGAGGCCAGCAGGGTAAGTGTTTGGATGTGCAGCCTCGGGTGGGGGTGGGGTATCTGCAAGTCCATACAATGGGAGGGCCCTTCAAAGGGCACGGTCACTCGGCACACACCCAGAACCTGAAGGGCAGACCCTTTAATATTGTACATTGCAGCTCCTTCCCCAAACAGCTCAGAGCATTTAGTGTCATACAGGTTTACAGCATGGAAACAGGACCTTCAGCCCATCTTGTTCATGCTTCCCAGTTGGTACAGTTAAACGTACCCAGTTTGGATACATTTAGTCAATATCCCCCATAACTGTCCCAACAACGTGCCTGTCTAAATATTTCTTAAATGACAAAATTGTACTCACTTCCACCACCACCTCTGGGAGCCCATTCCAGACACTCACCACTTTCTGAGTGAAAAATTGCCTGATGCACATTTCTGTACCTCTCCCCTCTGAACTTAAGCCTTTGGCCTCTAGTTGTAGACTCCCCTACCGTGGGGAGAAGCTGTTGGCTATCTACCTGAGCTATGCCTCTCATGGGTTTACAGACCTCTATAAGGACTGTGACAGAAAGGACATTTGATGACTCATTTACTGAGGTAGTATGGGCTGAGGTTCCATACAGGAAAGAAGAGGTCACCCTGTTGGGAGATTTCTATAGGACTCTGAATAGTTCCAGAGATGTAGTGGAAAGGATAGCAAATATGTTTTTCGATAGTAGTGAGAGTGACAGGGTAGTTGTTATGGGGGCTTTAACTTTCTAAATTAAGACAGGGCATAATGTAGTTCAAGCACTTCAGATGGGTCTCTTTTTGCCCAATGTGTGCAGGAGAGTATCCTGACACAATATGTAGGGAGGCCAACATGGGGCAAGGCCACATTGGATTTGATATGGGGAAATGAACCTGGCTAAGTATTAGATTTGGAAGTAGGTGAGCACTTTGGTGATAGTGACTACTGTTCAGTTATGTTTACTTTAGCGATGGAAAGGGACAGGTATATAACGCAGAGCAAGAGTTATAGCTGGGGGAAAGGCAATTACGATGCGATTAGGCAATATTTAGGATGCATAGGATGGGGAGGGAAACTGCAGGGGATGGGCACAATTGAAATAGGGAGCTTATTCAAGGTACAGTTACTGCGTGTCCTTGATAAGTATGTACCTGTCAGGCAGGGAGGAAGTTGTAGATTGAGGGAACAGTGTTTTACTATAGAAGATGAAGCTCTTGTCAAGAGAAAGAAGAAGGCACATGTTTGGATGAGACGTGACAGCTCAGTTAGGGCACTTGAGAGTTAGCCAGGAAAGACCTAAAGAGAGAGCTAAGAAGAGCTGGGGAGGACATGAGAAGTCATTGCTGGATAGGATCAAGGAAGGCTAAGGCCATCTATAGAAATATCAGGAACAATAGGATGACCAGGGTAAGATTAGGGCCAATCAAGGATAGTCATGGAAAGTTGTGTGTGGAGTCAGAGGAGATAAGGGAATAGCTAAATGAATATATTTTGTCAGTATTCACACTGGGAAAAGACAATGTAGCTGAGGAGAATACTGAGCCAAAGGTTACTAGCCTTGAGGAGTTGTTAGCAATTCTGGCAAGTGTGAAAATATATAAGTCCTCTGGACTGGATGGAATTTATCCTAGGATTCTCTGGGAGGCCAGGGTTGAGATTGCTGAGCCTCTGGCTTTGATCCTTGTGTCCACATTGTCTGCAGGAGTTGTGCCAGAACATTTGAGGATAGCAGATGTTGTTCCCTTGTTCAAGAAGGGGAGTAGAGATAACCCTGGTAATTATAGACCAGTGAGCATTACTTCCGGTGTGGGTTTGGTTCAGTTAGTAAAGGTTATAGGAGATAGGATTTATAACCATCTAGAAAGGACTAATTTGATTAGGGATAGCCAACACGGTTTTGTAAAGGATAGATTGTGCCTCACAAACCTGATTGAGTTCTTTGAGAAGGTAACCAAACAGGTGAATGAGGGTATAGTGGTTGCTGTGGTGTATAGGGATTTCAGTGAGACGTTTGATAAGGTTCCCCATGGTAGGCTATTGCACAAAATATAGAGGCATGGGATTGAGGGTGATTTAGTGGTTTAGATCAGAAATTGGCTAGCTGAAAGAAGACAGAGAGTGATGGCTGACGTGAAATGTTCACCCTGGTGTTCTGTTGCTAGTAGTGTACCAGAAGGATTTGTTTAGGGACTACTGAAAAAAATATTTTTTATAAATGGCCGGGATGAGGGGATAGGATGGGGAAGTAAATTGTTAGGTGATAGTAAGGTCAGTGGAGATATGGAGAGTGCCAAAGGATGTTCTAGGATCCAGAGGGACATAGATATGATGCAGAGCTGGGCTGAGAGGTAGCAAATGGAGTTCATGTGGAAAAGTGTGAAGCAATACACTTTGGAAGAAGTGACAGGAGTGCAGAGTACTGGGCTGATGGTAAGATTCTTGGTAGTGTAAATGAACAGAGAGATCAAGGAAAACATGTATGTAGATCCTAGAAAGTTGTCACCCAGGTTGATAGCGTTGTAAAGAAGGCATATGGTATGTTAGCTTTTGTTAGTGGAGGGATTGGGTTTCAGAGCCATGAGGTCACGTTGCAACTGTACAAAACTCTGGTGCGGCCGCACTTGGAATATTGCTTACAGTTCTGGTCACCGCATTGTAGGGAGGATGTGGAAGCTTTGGAAAAGGTTCAGAGGAGATTTACTGGGATGTTGCCTGGTATGGAGGAAATTTCTTTCAAGGAAATGCTGATGGACTTGAGGTTGTTTTCATTAGAGAGAAGAAGGTTGAGAGGTGACTTAATTGAGACATATAAGAGAATTAGAGGGTTAGATAGGGTGGACAGTGAGAGCCTTTTTACTTGGATGGTGTTTGCTCGCACGAGCGGACATAACTTTAACTTGAGAAGCGATAGATATAGCACCGATTTCAGAGGCAGTTTCTTTACTCAAAGAGTATTAGGAACGTGGAACGGTCTCCCTGCAACAGTAGTAGACTCTCCAAATCTAAGAGCATTTAAGTGGTCATTGCATAGACATATGGATGAAAATGGAATAGGGTAGGTTTGGTGGGCTTCAGATTGGTTTCACACATTGATGCTACATTGACGGCCAAAAGGTCTGTATTACGTTGAAATGTTCGATGTTTTATGTTTTAAGGTCGTCCCTCAGTCTTCGACTTGCTGGAGTACAAAGTCCCAGTCTCTCCAGCCTCTCCCCAAAACGTAAATCTTCCAGGTTTGGAAGCATCCTAATAAACCTTCTCTGGACTATTTCCAGTTTAATCTTAACCCTTTGATAGGAGGGTGACCAGAACTGCACACAGTACGCCAAATGTGGCCTTTCCAACATCTTGTACAGCTGCAACAAGACATCCCAACTTTTATACTCACTGCTCTCCCCAGTGAAAGCAAGCTTGCTGAAAGCCTTCTTGACCATCCTGCCTCCCTGGGTCTCCAGTTTCAAGGAGCAATGAACCTGTACCCCTAGATCTCCTTGTTCTATAACGTGGCCTGACCAATGACTGGGTAAGTCCTGCCCTGGTGTGACCCAGCAAAATGCAACACCTCGCGTTTATCTAAATTAAACTCCATCTGCCATTCAGGTCAGCTCTCGGCCCAGGGAAGAAGAGTTTATAATCGGGACAGCTTCCTTTTCTTTTGGTTCATTGTTTGATTTTTTTCTCTTTTGTTTATGTCTGGCTTTGGATTCTTTATTTTAAGATGGCGCCTGAGAATGGAGACTTGGTAAACCTTTCTCTGTACTTCTGTACTTGAGTACACGTGACAATAAAATCGAATTCTGACACAGATTTATGTCATTGATAAAGAAACTTCAGGCAAAATAAGGATATCTTTCATTATAAAATGAGTTAGGATGATTTGGAATGTACTTCCCTGAAAACATTTTAGAAACAGATCTAAAAGGAGTTTACAAGGGAATTGCCAAGTACTTGACCAGCAAACATGTGTCCAGCTGTGGGGAAGGAGAGGGACAGAGCAACTCATTCTATTAATCAGTGAGCTGTGTACAATGAGCCTGTAATGTTTCTATCATCCAAGGTTCTGTGAATAAGGGAGAGATCAAAGAGGAAGAGGACTTAGCTAAAGGAAAAGAGACCGGAAAAGCAAGACGTGGAAGAGGGAGAGACACAAAGTGAAACAAATGAACTTTTAGAACGGAATTAAATTAAAGAAAACTAGAAGGAGATAAAAGGCTGCTCAGGCTGGTACTTTTTCACTGAAGCACAGGAGGTTAAGAGGTGACATTATCGAGGTTTAGAAAACCATGAGGGGCAGAGGTAAGATGAAAGGCAGGTGTCCTTGGCCTCAGGGGGGGCATTTCTTTTAAAAGGGGAAATATTTTAAAGGTGACTAGAGAAAAATTTAAAAATGACATCTGTGACTTTTTTTTTAGCAAAGAGTGTGGTTCATGTGGGAGATGACCTTCCAGAGGAAGTGGCGGATGTGGGTACAGTCACAATGTTTAAAAAGACATTTGGAGAAGTAAATGAATAGGAAAGGGTTGGAAGGATATGGTCCAAGCACAAAGAAGTGGGACTAGTTTAGTTTGGGATTATGGTCAGCATGGACTGGTTGGAGCTAAAGGATTGTTTCTCCACCGTAACATTGTTTAGTGGATAGTGATGAGAGCACTGAGGGTGGGAATAATTAGACAGGACAGACCTAAAAGGGTTTGAACACAAAAATGAGAATATTAAAGTGAGAAGTTGTTGGATCAAGAACATTTTTAGTCAAAGAACACAAAGGTAAATGATAAACCAAAGTTTACCATTCAGTTCAGAGTTCAGAACAGGCAGCAGAGCTTTGGGTGAGTTTGGGTGTACTGAGGTTTGACACCGTGACGCTGAAGATGATATCAGTAGAATCCTCGAATCTGGATTAATCAAACCCAGAGACGGTGTAGTGTGCAGCATCCTGGATGAAGCAGGCAGGAGACGTGATATTACAGAGGGGATGGTAAACAAGCTTTGCAATGGAGAGGATGTGGGGTCAAACCTCAGGTTAGGGTTAAAGGGCGTCCTGAGGTTACAAACATTTTGGTTCAGACTGAAGCCAGGGGGGATGGATGAAGTAGAATGATAGAAAACCGAATTTGTGATGGGAACCAAAGACAATGGCGTTGGTCTTCTCAAGATTAAAGTGAGAATATCAGGAATCAACTTAATTATAATTTGACTGGCGGGAGACAGAGACTTCGTTACAGCAGGAGCAGCAAGCAGCAGAATGGGAAATGACAAGAACGATAATAAAGTTATATCATGATTCACAGAATTACTAACCAGACAGAGACACTTACCTGAATACCATCAGCAGCGAGATAGTAAATTTGCCGCATAATCCAAAGTATACATTGGATCCGAGGTTCCAAATACATCTGCTGATAATTTGTAGAAAAATACTCGATTATCCCGGAGAGACTCCTGCCCATTGTGGGAACATTGCAGTCTGCTCTCCTCAGATTCTGCTCTGTCATCTCTCCCTGTTTCAAGGAATGTTGCAGCTGAGACTCATTTATTAATAGAAGGAGGAATCCATCCAGAGACTCAGTTAGGGCCCACAGAGATTGACATTAATTACAGTCACTGAACAAACAGGGTCATTGAACTCCTTTCAATCCAGTGCCTTTGTCCCAGAGTAAAGTAAAACTTATACCTGGTCTGGAGAGAATATGTGAGGGTTGCTGAGGAAAGGAACAATGAAAATATGAGAATGGGCCCACAGCACCAGTGTTTACGAGAAGTGCCCCCTGCTGATCCATGAAAACATTGAGCTTGGTGCCTTTAAAGAAGAGTTTGGCAAATGACAGCTATTATGCACAGTATTGCACGCTGGCTCAATCACTGCTGCCTGACCGTGCCAAGGTCCTTGGTGGGTTTCCACCAGGTGCTCTAGTTTCCTTGCACGGTCCAAGGATGTGCAGTTTAGATGGGCTGGCGATGCCAAATTGCCCATAGTGTCCAGGGATGTGTAGATTAGGTGGATTAGCCATGGGTTTTGGGGAGAGAGGACAGCAATGTGTCGTGATGTGATAGCCTGCATCAGAGGGTTAGTGTGGCCTCTATGGGAGTTATTTGATAAAGTAATCAGAACTTGCTGAGTGTAGCGTGTTTTATGTTATAATCATAGATGTTCAAAGGATGAGGTGCCAGTTTGTTGACTTATTCGGAAAGGGTAAACAACTGGATTGAAGGATCAATAGCTTTCTGAGTATCATATTTACTGAGGGACAGAACTCAGAGAGAAATGTGAATAGGTGAAGTTTGGTTACAGGGAGAGGGTTCTTGTGGTGCAGTGATAGTGTCCCTACGTCGGGGCCAAGAAATCTTAGGTTCAATTCCCACCTGCTCCAAAGATGTATAACTTCAAAGCAAGTTAGATAGATTAAAGTAAAATATACAGTTCTTCCCTCATGGCTAGTATTAGGGAAACTGATCTTTGTAATACATATGTTAATGACATTGTCAAATATGTTATATATAAAGGGCATGGTTTCAATTTTGGTAGTAAATAAGAGATACAGAAAGATAGTGATTAGTGAGAAGGATAGTATCAGACATCAGAAGATCATTCAAGCAAAATGTTGCACAACTGATAGAAAAAGGAATGCTGCAGAATCTCAGGAATCAGGCAGCATTCATGGGGAGAGAAAAACAGAGTTAACGCTCGGGAGTCATCATAGAATAGGAAGCAAGCCATTCGGCCCATAGAGGCCACACTAACCCTCTGATGCAGGCTATCACATCACGACACATTGCTGTTCTCTATCCCCGAAACCCTTCATTATCCCATGGCTAATCCACCTAATCTACACATCCCTGGACACTATGGGCAATTTGGCATCGCCAGCCCATCTAAACTGCACATCCTTGGACCGTGCAAGGAAACTGGAGCACCTGGTGGAAGCCCACCAAGGACCTTGGCACGGTCAGGCAGCAGTGATTGAGCCAGCATGCAATACTGTATGACTCAGAACCAAATGGGGTGGGTGGGGGTGAAGATTATTTTATACTTTAGACAGAGGCAGAAGAAAAGTGAAATAGTATCGAGGCCCAGTGTAAAAGACAATTGAGTGGTTAATGGGGTTGGAAGAGGAAAGAAAAGATGTAAAATGGGGATAAATGAAAGTGTGAAAAGGAGTGCATGGGTCCTCTCTATTAGGAGCAATGTAAATAAGACAGAAACAAGAAAGCTGTGTGTGTAAAATAGCTGAGAATATAATAAAATGTCAGAAATTGCAGGAATTAAAGTGAAGAAGAGACATGATACAAGCTGGGAAGATCGATGTTGGGTCCACGAGGCTGGAAGATTTCTCTGTGGAAAATGAGATGTTGTTCCTCAAGCTTTATTAGATTAGATTAGATTACTTACAGTGTGGAAACAGGCCCTTCAGCCCAACAAGTCCACACAGCCCCGCCGAAGCACAACCCACCCATACCCCTACATTTACCCCTTATATAACACTACGGGCAATTTAGCATGGCCAATTCACCTGACTTGCACATCTTTGGACTGTGGGAGGAAACCGGAGCACCCGGAGGAAACCCACGCAGACACGGGGAGAACGTGCAAACTCCACACAGTCAATCGCCTAAGGCAGGAATTGAACCCGGGTCTCTGGCACTGTGAGGCAGCAGTGCTAACCACTGTGCCACCGTGCCGCCCACAGCTTGTGCTGTGCTTTGTTCCCACTCTCCCATTAAATGCTCTGTCAGTCTCATTCATCGCACACCACTTCCAACTAGTGGCCATGACACTGTCTCTCTCTCTCTCTCTCTCTGTGCCTTGTGGGTACTACCAGCATCTCCACCATCCCCAAGAGTGACGTGGCTGTTCCCCACAGAAGCCACCTCCTCCCCCTGTGAGGATGAGAGTACTGAAAGGCACCCCACCAGCTCAGACCCTGAGACCTCGGTGGGAAGGTTAGCCTTAGAGAGTGTGGCAGCACAAGCTGGTGAGCACCTCACTGCCACAGCTCCGCAGCTGGCTGAGGAAGAAATGCCCCAGGCCCCTGGCACTCGGAGGGACCGGCAGAGACCAGGCAGCTGCTCAGGCAGGAGAGGGACCCGTGGTGTCAGCAATCAGGACCCACATCCGAATGTACAGGGAGGAGTGGCAGATGGAGAAATGGGACTCAATGGGCCCCATTACCCAAAGGCTGCAGCAGGGCAGTGAATCCTGAGGGTATTTGATAAGGTGTCACATCAAAGTTCATGCAGAAAATAAAAGTTAATGGTTTTGGGGGAAACATAATGACCTGGATAGAAGATTGGCTGGTGAACATGAAGCAGTGAGTAGGAATAAGTGGGTCTTTTTCAGCCTGACAGGATGTGGTAATGGTATGTCCCAGGGGTCAGTGATGGACTCTCAATTCTTTCCAATTTACAGAAATTATTTGGATGGAGGTATCGAAGGTATGGAGCTAAATTTACTGATGGCACAAAGATTGCTGTGAAGATGAGTTGTGAATAGTACATGAGGAGTCTACAAAGGATATGGATTGATTCACTGAGTGGGCAAAGATCTGATAAATGGAGGAAGATGTGGGAAAGTGGGAAACTGTACATTTTGGAAGAAAGAATAAAAAACAAATACCTTATCTGAATGGTCAGAGGTTGCACATCTCTGAGATGCAGAGGGATCTGGGTGTCCTGGTACATGAATCACTGAAGGTTAGTATGTAGGTGCAGCAAGAATTCAGGAAAAAATGAATAGAATGTTATGGTTTATCATGAGGGGAATTGAATGCTGCAGTATGGAGGCTATGCCTCAGTTATACAGCACATTGATGAGACCACATCTGGAGGACAGTGTACAGTACTGGTCACCCTACATACAGGATGTTAACATGGTGGAAGCTGTTCAGAGAAGGTTTATTGGACTGATCCCTGGAATGTGCTGATTACCTGATGAGACTATGCCTGTATACTGTAGTGTGTAGAAGAGTCAAAGTTGACTTAATTGAAACATATAAGATCCTGAGGGGACTTGGCCAATTGAATGTGAAAAGGTTGTTTCCTCTTCCGGGAGAATCTAAAACTGAGAGGTCACAGTTTAAAAATAAGGTTGCCCCTTTCCGCGAATCATACACTGGAACCCTAGCTCCCTCTGCTCCTGTATTCCCCTCACAGTCATCAAATTGAGCCTGGATTGTCTCTCCATGTTGCTTCTACTCAAATGCATTAGCTCTCATTTCTCTGCATTGCAATTAGTCTGCCAGGTGTCTGCCCATTTGTGCAATTTGTTAATGCCTCTCTGAAGTCACTCAGCATCATCAGCACGTTACGCCATTCTCTCTCACTTAGTATAATCTGCAAATTGAGAAAGTTTGCCCTCAACACCCATGTCCAAATTGTTTATATAAATTGGCAAAAGCAAGGAACTCACCCGAGGGAGTGTCATTGTCACCCCATCAAGGAACACTGTTCAATTTGTTTCATATGACCTATCCTTGACAAAGCCGGGTTAACTGTCTCCAATTAAGTTATTTTTTGCTGTTCTTATTCAGTATATCCTGCATTATGGTCTCCACCAGATGATGTCAAGCTGCTTGGTCTGTTGGTTCCTGGATTATACTTTGCTCCTTTCTGAAAGAACGCTACCACATTTTGTAACCCTCCAGGACTATTCCTGTGAACAGAGAGGTCTGGAAAGTTCCTGTCAATGGCTTTGCAATTTTCTCCCTCAAATCTGTCAGCAAACTAGATGCATCCTGCCTGTGTGTCATGACTTCTCTCACTGAAGTGCCAGATCTTTTAGCACCTCTTCTTCATCTGTCACTATAACGTTCAGTTGCTCAACATCCAGATTCTTCACTTGGCCATTCTCACTATTTTTTTAATTTGGTAAAGACAGAACCAAAGTACTTATTTAGTACCTCTATCATATCATTTCATTCAGTGAGCAGATTATTCTGCCTGTTCGTCTATGGGCCCCACTCTATCCTTAACTAATCTTTCACTATTAATATGTTTTAAGAACATTTTCCTGTTTGAGCACAGCCTGCCATCCTTTCCTCTCGCTTCCTCCTAGCCTTCCTTACTCGAGCCTGAGCCTCTCTCCTGCCTTTGTGGTGATCTTCCTGATTTCCCTTGCTGTTATTATTCTTGTCAATATCATGGGCTTCCTTTCCTTCCTCAGTTATCCCACGTACACTCGCTTTGGATAAAGTCCTTCACCTGGATCGTGCATTTCATCAACGTGATTTGGCTGCAACATGATTGGTGATTTGGGGAACAATTGTTTAAAATAGGTGAACACCTATTGGCTATCAGGCGATTCCATCCCCGGTTCCCTTAAATCCACTCTCGGTGTTTACTTCAGGTCAAGCAAAAGAATTTCAATGACAGGGCACATTTTTTCTGTCCTTATTGTTGATGCTTTTGAGCATGTAGTTTAGAAATGATTCCGGGGAAGTGATTTGGATTTCAAGGTTTTCCTCATTCTGGACAATGCACCAAGCCATCCTCCCACCACTGGTGAGCTTTCTGAAAACATCAACGTTTTATTCCTACCTCCGAACACAACCGCTCTTATTCAACACATGGACCTGGGTGCAATAACAGATTCTAAAGCTTAATATTTAATGTATACATTCAGGAAGCTGACTGCAGTAACTGAGGGGGATCATGAGGATAGTGTTCTTCAATTTTGGAAGAGCTTTAACATTCATAATGCTATTGACATCATTGTATGTGTTTTGAGTGCAGTTGCTTTTTTGCGACCCATAGACTGTTGTGGTACTGTCCTGGTGATAAGTACGGCTGTGTGACTGTACAAGATGGCTTAGTTTATGTAGATTGTTTTGGAAAGGAAATATTTTTCCCTTGTGTAAGATTAACAAAATGTGTAGACTTGTAATGCTTCCCTAAAAACACCAGATTAAATACATTTCTGTACTAAATTGTATAACTTCAATTATGTAAAATCTTAGTGATACACGAGGGCCCTGAGAACTGTGACCTAACTGGAGCCAGAATCTCTTCTAATAAACAGGGGGGAGCTCATTGCCTCTCATGATTATTTGCACACATTAGAAGGATTTATTGTCCGTTGTAACAGAGATTGTTCGAAGAATCTAATCATTTGTTCGACTCCTCCCAGATCATCCCACCATGTCATGGACACTGTGAGTTGTCCTTATAACACTCAGTCTATATTAACCCTTTCAGACCCATGTACGACATGTGATTTGATTTATTATTGTCAAATGTAGCTACATTCAGTGAAATGTTTTGGTTCGCGGGTGGTAGAGGTGCATCATAACACACAGACAGATCATTGGGTATTTAGACAGAGCAAGGCATACTGGGTTACAGCTACACAGGAGATACACAAACACAGCATCAGCATTAGGTTTGAAATTAGAGAGGTCCATTCAGCAGTCTAAGAACAGCAGGGAAGAAGATGTGGCATCTCCTGCCTGATGGAAGAGGTTGGAAGAGAGTCTGACCGGGTGGGAGGGGTCTTTGATGGTATTTGCTGTCTTTACACCTCATCGAGAACTATAGATGAAGTAGCTAGATGGAAGGTTGGCTTGTGTCATGATCTGGGCTGTGTTCATAGCTTTCTTCTGGACCTGGACCAAGCTGTTACCATACCAAGCCGTGATGCACACAGATAGAATGCTTTTCATGGTGCAGTTATTAAGGTCGGTGAGAGTCCTTACGAATGTGCTGAATTTCCTTAGCCTCATGAGGAAGAAGACTCATTGTGGTGACCTCCATGATGTCCTCTCTATATCTCTATTCAATTCTCTACACAGCTCCATGCTTTCTTCCATACACCTCCATTCGGTCCTCCATATACCTCATTCAGTCCTCTACACACCTCTATTCAGTCCCCAAGACTCCTTCATGCAACCTCCCATGATTTGGAGACGCCGGTCTTTGACTGCAGCATACAAAGTTAAAAATCAGACAAAACCAGTATATAGTCCAACAAGGTTATTTGGAAGCACTAACTTTTGGTGCACTGCTCCTTCATCAGGTGGTTGTGGAGAATAAGATTGTAACACATAGAATTTATAGCAAATGTTTACAGTGTTATGTAACTGAAATTATAATTGGAAAAGACCTGGATTGATTAAGTCTCTCATCCTTTACAATCACTATGTTGGTTTCAGTTCTTTCATATGTAAATCGCAAAACTCCTGGTATTATTACGAGACAATCGATCCAGAAACTCAGTTAATGCTCTGGGGACCAAGGTTAGATTCCTGCCATGACAGATGGTGGAATTTAAACTCTATTAAAGAAAACATCTGCAAATAAGAATACACTGATGGCCATGGGAAAACCCATCTGGTTCACTAATATCCGACAGGGAAGGAAATCTAATGGCCTCACCTGGATTGGCCGACATGTGACTCCAGACTCACAGCAGTGTGAGTGATTCTCAACTGTCCCCTGAACTGGCCTGGCAAGCCATTCAGTTGTACCAGTCATTACAAAGTCTCAGAGAAATGAAACTGGACGGATCACCTGGCACCGCCCGAGGCAACGAAAATGCAGGAACAGTCCCCTGTTGATCCTGCAAAGTCCTCCATACTAACATCTGGGGGATACTGGCAACACTGGGAGAGCTGTCTCACAGAGTAGTCAAGCAACAACCTGACATAGTCATACTCACAGAATCTTACCTGACATTCTATGTCCCAGTCACCACCATCACCATCCCTGGATATGTCCTGACAGACCCAGCAGAGGAGGCAGCACAGTGGGGATACAGTCGGGAGAGAGTTACCCTGTGAGTCCTCAACATTGACTCTGGACCCCATGGAGTCTCACGGCTTCAGGTTAAACATGAACAAGGAAAGCTCCTGCTGATTACCATGTACCACCCTCCCTCAGCTGATGAATCAGTTCTCCTCCATGTTGAACAACACTTGGAGGAACCACTGAAGGTGACAAGGGCACAACATGTACCCTGGGGGGGGGGGGGGGGGGGGATTTCAATGTTCACCATCAAGAGTGTCTCGGCAGCAGTACGACTGATTGAGCTGGTTGGGTCCTAAAGGACAGAGCTGTTAGACTGGGTCTGCGGCAGGTGGTGAGGGAACCAACAAAAGGGAAAAACATACTCGACTTCATCCTTACCAATCTGCCAGCTGCAGATACATCTGTCCATTACAATACCAGGAAGAGTGATCACCACACATTCCTTCAGGAGACAAAGTCCTGTCTTCAGGTTGAGACTAAACTCCCACATGTTGTGTCGCACTAAATATTTGTGATAAATGAGACAGACTTCAAACAGTTCGAGCAACTAAAACATTGGTGTCCACAATGTGATGTGGGCCATCAACAGCAGCACAGTCTGTGACCTCATGGCCCAGCACATCCCCGACTCAGCCATGACCCCATCAAGAGAGAAGATCAACCCTGGTTCAATGGACAGTGCAGGGGAACATGCCAGGAACAACACCAGGCACAGCTGAATATGAGGTTTCAACCTGGTGAAGCCACCAAACTGGACTACTTCCATGCCAATCAGCATAAGCAGCAAGTGATAGACAGAGATGTGTGTTCCCACAATCAACAGGTAAGATCTAAGCTCTGCAGTCCTGCCACATCCAATCATGAATGGTGGCGAACAATTAAACAACTCAGGGGAGAAGGAGGCTCCATAAATATTCCCATCCTCAATGAGGGAAGAGCCCAGCACATCAGTACAAAAGGTAAGGTCTTTGCAGGAATCATCAGTGAATGATCCATCTCACGCCCCTCCAATGGGCCCCAGCTTTGCAGATACCAGGCTTCAGCCAATTCGATTCACTCCACATGATATCATGAAATGGTGGGAGACACTGGACACTGCAAAGGCTATAGGCCCTGACAACATTCCAGCAATAATACCTGAAGACATGTGCTCAAGAGCTTGTCGCTTCCCTGACCAAGCTGCTCCAGTACACTTACAACACTGGCATCTATCCGACAATGTGGAAAATTGCCCAGGTATGTCCAGTACAGAAAAAGCAGGTCAAATCCAACCCAGCCAATTCCCGCCCCATCAGTCTATTCTCGATCTCCAGTAAAGTGATGGAAGGTGACATCAGCCGTGCTATTGAGCAGCTTCTGCTCAGCTATAACCTGCTCAGTGACGCCCGGTTTAGGTTCCACCAGGAGCACTCAGCTCCTGACCTCATTACAGCCTTGGTTCAAATATGAACAATTCCAGATGGGAGGTGAGAGTGACAGCCTATGACATGAAGGCCATTTGGATCGAGTATGGCATCGAGGAGTCTGAGCAAAACTGGAATCAATGGGGGACAAGCTCTCCCATGGTTGAAGTCAGACCAGGCACAGAGGGAGATTGCTGTGGTTGTTGGAGGTCAGTCATCTCAGTTTCAGGACATCTCTGCAGGAGTTACTCTGGGTCAAGCCCTTGGCCCAAACATCTCCATCTGCTCCATCTTAATGTACACATAAGCCCCTTCCCTTCCTCACAAAATCAGAAGTGGGGATGTACACCGATGATTCGACAATGTTCAGCATCATTAATGACTCTTTGGATATTGAAGCAGTCCGTGTTCAAATGCAACAAGACCTGAACAATGTCCAGGCTTGGGGTCACAAGTGACAAGTAATATTCATGGCACAGAAATGCCAGGTGATGACCATTACCAATAAGAGACAGTCTACCAACTGACCCTTGAATTTCAATGGTGTTACTATCACTGAATTCCCCCAATGTCAACATCCTGGCGGTTATCATTGACCAGTAACTCCAATGAACTCACCACATAAACACAATAATTACAACTATCTGTCAGGAACTCAGTATATCTCTGTGAGTAAACCACCTCTTTACTTCCCAA
Organism: Chiloscyllium plagiosum; assembly: GCF_037043375.1. Lineage (NCBI taxonomy): Eukaryota > Metazoa > Chordata > Chondrichthyes > Orectolobiformes > Hemiscylliidae > Chiloscyllium > Chiloscyllium plagiosum. The sequence goes on from NW_028270150.1 coordinate 96,534,455, forward strand.
AGCCTATCTACCATCTACAAGGTACAAGTCGGAGTGTGATAGAATACTCCCCACTTGCCTGAATAAGTGAAGCTCCAACAGCACACAAGAAGCTGACACCATCCTGGATAAAGCAGCACACTTGATTAGCAATACATCTGCGAGCATCCATTCCCTCCATCTCTGATGCTCAGTAGTAGTAGTCTGTAGTATGTGCTGTAGAAAATCACCAGAGATCATCAGACAGCACCTTCCAAACTCACATACACTTCCATCTGGAAGTACAAGAGCAGCAGTTATATAGGAATGCCACCACCGTTAAGTTCCCCACCAAGCCCCTCACCATCCTGACTTGGAACTACATCATCGTTTCTTCACCATCACTGGGTCCAAATCCTGGAATTCCCACCGTAATGGCATTGCAGTTCAAGAAGGTAACTCACCAACATCTTCTCAAGGGGCAGCTGGGGTCAGGCAATAAATACTGGCCCAGTCAGCGACACCCAGATCCCACCAAGAATAAATAATTTCCTCCGTGCTGTCCTCTACAAAGATTCATCCTCTGCACCGTGTGATAAACTGACTAGTGGCATGGTGAATGCCTGTCACTCTGCAGTAAACACTGAGATAAACTTGACAGCCCACAAGTAAACACAAAGTGAATGAGCCTTTAGAAAGTTAGCTCAGAGCCAGATGATGCATCCTATGTCGCTGCATGAAATGTGCCCATGCCCCTGACTGTGAACCAACCTGGCAGAAGCAGGTACGACATCATTGTGTCTGAGCTCCACAGTGAAGGGTGAGTTAATCTGAAAGCAGCCAGAATGATGTGGTGAGGCTGGGGTTTGGTGATGCCCACACACACCGACAAAGTGTGGGAGAGGACAGTGTTGATGGAGCATGCAGTGAAATGGTGCTGATGGTGGAGATGGATGAAGGCCTGGAGAAGCAAACAGTGAGCTCCTGCCTCCAGGTAACTGCCCAGGCTTTCCTGTTGGGAACTGGCACCATCTGGTTTCCATAGGAACTGAAGGAAGGATTAGAATCTCAATCGAAATGAGGCAAGATCAGCTCCTAATGAGATAGAACAGCATGAAAATGAAGTGGTCACCCCTCACCAGTGAGGTTCAGAATTCACTGTTTAAACCAGAAAGGGGGAAATTGGAAATACTTTTCACAACAAAATCTAATGCTTTCATTCTTGCCATATTTCCCCAACTTTCTTGTCTTTGCTCATGTCACTCAAGGCAGCAGAAAATTCAACTAAAAAAAAATTACGAACAATGTTCTCTTTTATCTACTTACAGGATTGATGATTCCAATGGTTGCCCAGGCCTGAGGACTTTCGATGCTAGTCATCCTGTAGCATCCAGAGCAGATCTATGGACTTCCTGTAGGACTCACATGGACACCAGAACCATGATCTGACCCCTGACCCCGCAGCGTCCTGACCTCAACACAGAATGAAATCGGCTCTGTCTGTGAATTAGATTCCCTACGGTGTGGAAGTAGGCCTATCGGCCCAACAGGTGCGCACCGACCCGCCGAAGAATAATCCACCCAGACCCATTCTCCTATCCCTATTTACCCATGATGAATGTACCTGACCTGCATATCCCTGAACAATGGGATGGGCAAATTAGCATGGTCAATTCACCGAATTTGCATATCTTTAGATTGTGGGAGGAAACCTGAGCACCAGGAGGAAACCTGCACAGACACGGGAAGAATGTGCAAACTCCACACAGACATCACCCGTGGTGGGAATCGAACCCAAGTCCCTGGTGCTGTGAGACAGCAGTGCTAACCACTGAGTTACCATGCCACCCAGAGTAGGTTTAACTAGCCTTTGTCCAGTCCCAGACCCTGTGACTACTCCAACCCGAGGAGGCCCTGCCCGACCAGGCCCAACTCACTAACATACAGGAGAAGTAGACACGCTCAACCAACACCCAGAAACGTCCAGAAAACTTCAAGGAAACAGGAAACACCTGCTGGCCTGAAGGTGATGCTGAAACAGCACAGTTACAAGACCACCCCCCACCCCACCCCCTTTCCCAGCATACTTCTCACAAATGTCCAGGCTATCAAAAACAAAATGGATGAACTCAGATCCATACTTACCTACCAGAGGGAACTCAGAGGCTGTTGTGTGCTGTGTTTCACGGAGACTTGGCTACCCCTGCCATTCCTGACTGCTCCCTACAAGCTGAGGGTTCTCCATACACCACATCGACCACACAGCATCCTGGGGGAAGGTGAAGTGCAGTGGGATATGTGCTTAGATGTAACAACTCTGACAAGCCATTGCTCTGCTTGACCGAGAATACCTTACCGTAAAATGGCACCCTTGCGCCCTTCCTTGAGAATTCACCTCCACCATCTTGACAGCAGTCTGCATCCCACCCCATGAAGATGTGAAGAATGCCCTGGATGGATTTTCCACCATCATAAACATGATGAGACAAAATTCCCCGAGTCCTTACTCACCGTGGCAGTGATCCCAACTGATCCAACCCCAGAGGGCGCTGCCAAGGTCCCACCAACACATCTCCTGCCCCACTAGAGGACCCAACATCCTGGACCAGTGTTACACAACCATCAAACACACCAATAGTTCCATCCCCCGCAGCACACATCAGAAAATCAGATCACAACACTATGCCCCTCCTCCAGAATGAGGCAGAGCAAGACAGCGGACAAAGATACATCCCTCCCTGACGCGCTCAATGCTTTCTATGCACTGTTCAAGCAGAAAGCCAGCAGTGCGGTGTTACATTCCCCGATAGCTCCAGGGACATCCGTTCCCTCTGCCACTGCTGCTGATGCCTGATCAGCCTTCCTCGGAGTCGACACATGGAAAGTGACAGGCCCAGTGGAGCCCCTAGCCATTCAATCAGATCTTGTGTGGACCAGCTGACATCTTGACCGGTGAGGAGAAAGTGAGGTCTGCAGATGCTGGAGATCAGAGCTGGAAATGTGTTGCTGGAAAAGTGCAGCAGGTCAGGCAGCATCCAGGGAATAGGAGAATCGACGTTTCGGGCATAAGCCCTTCTTCAGCATTCCTGAAGAAGGGCTTATGCCCAAAACGTCGATTCTCCTGTTCCCTGGATGCTGCCTGACCTGCTGCACTTTTCCAGCAATACATTTCCAGCGCTGACATCTTGACCTACAAGTCGAAGTCCCCAATTGCTTCAAGAAGCCCACCACCATCCCAGTACCTACGAAAGCATGTGCAATGTGGCTTAATGACTCCCGCCCAGTGGCTCTGATCTCCATAATACTGTAGTGCTTCGAGAGGCTGGTCATGGCCCACATCAGCCCTGGTCCCCCAGCCTGACTCAATCCCCTGCAATTTGCCTTCCGATATAACAGTTACACAGCATTTCCCAATCCTGCCCTCATCCCTGGAACATCTGTATAACAAGGGCATCTACATCAGACTCCTGCTCATCGACTACATCTCCACCTTCAACACTATTATCCCCTCCAGACTGATCCCAAAACTCTGAGACTCTGAGTCTCGGCTCCACCCTCTGCAGCTGGATCCTCAGCTTCCTGACCCACAGACCACAATCAGTGAAGATAGACAGCATCACTTTCTCCAGGAATACCCTCAACACTGGAGCCCCCAAGGATGTGTTCTCAGTCCCTACTGTACTCCTTGTACACCCACGGCAGTCTGGCTAAAGTCCGTATAAACACCATCTCCATGTTTGCTGCAGACCCCACTGTGGGAGGATGGATATCAAACACCAGGAAGGAGATAGAGGGCTTGTTGCCATGGTGCAGTGAGAACACCCTCTCTCTCAGCATCAGCAAAACTGAAGAACTGATCATTGACATCAGAAAGAAAGGAGGAGAACATGCCTCCTTCTACATCAATGGAGCTGAGGCTGAGAGGGTGGAGAGTGTCAAGTTCCGAGGAGTGACAGTAACTGTCAAGCTGTCCTCGCCTTCCCACATAGCTGTGACAATCCACAAGGCACAACAACGCATCTTGTTCCTCAGGCAACTTCGGGAATTTGGCCTGTCCATAAGGTCCCTCACCAAACTTTACAGATGCAACACAGAGAGCATCCTGTCCCGGTGTAACAACCGCTCTGCCCAGCACGGTAAGGAACTACAGGGGGTTGTGTGCACAGCCCAGACCATCACAGAAGCCAACCTTCCATCCATGGACTCCATTTACACGGCTCGTTGCCGTGGAATGGCTGCCAACATCATTGAAGACCCCTCCCACCCCGGTAATGATCTCCTACAACCTCGCCCATCAGGCAGAAGGTACAGAAGCTTGAACACACCCACCAGCAGCTTCAGGAACAGCTTCTTCCCAGCCGTTATGAGCCTGATGAATGGAACCTTAAACTTCAAATAACGCTGACCTTGTAAATGTTGATCTTGCCCAGTGCACACGCTGTGGGGTGTAACCTGTACATCTCTGTCCACGTTTCTGTTCACCCTGTGATCTGTATATCCCTGCTTACTGTGATCTATCTGTACTGCTCATAAATGAAGCTTTTCACTTCTTCTAATCAATCAATCAAACAATTAATGTGTCTCTTTTCAGCCTGAATCACAGCGTTTTAACATGTCTCTCTGCTGTCAGTGCCTCAGACAACATGTTACTGAAGTGGTCCTTACTTTAAACTAAGGGAGGCAGAGTACCCCAACTGACTGGCTGGAGGAACAGCAATTATCTCTCCAGCCTTTTTTGAACAGGAGTGTATTATTTATAACTATCCATTTCTTTCGAACCACTTCAATATCTCCAGATAATTGAAAGACTATGGTCAATGCCTAAATCTCTCCTTCTCTCAGTAACTCATGTCCATACAGTCCGCGTTTGCTCCAGGTCCTATTCCATTGTGGGAATAGTGTACTGGATTGAAAGGGTTAACTGAACATGTTTGTTCAGTGACTGTACTTGATGTCAAACTCCATGGAATTTAATAGTGTCCCAGGAGGGTTTCCCTTTTCTATTAATAACAAATTCCTTACACTGTACAAAGCTATAGTATCAGTGACAGCATCACCTCCAGCATCACCCCCAGCACTAACAGGGACCGGCAGCTCCAGACACTGGGAGCTCGGGAGAAGAGAGATTCAAATCTGAGAACAATAGATTGGAATTTTACAACCATGGGTTGGAATCTGAACACAGAAGATCGGAATTTTACAACAATGGGCAGGAGTTTCTCAGCAACAATTGATTATATTTCTGCAAATTACCACTTGATGTCATTAACAACTCGGATCCGTTATATACTCCTGGTTATTCAACACATTTACTATCCCACCCTTGTTATTGTTGGTGTTCCTGGTAAGTCACTAGCTCTTAATTAACTCTTAGAACTATCTTTAACTGCATCACTTTTCCTGCCAGTTGCCCTGTCCTCCTCGCTGCTTTTGCTGTTATTCCTGCTAAGTGTCAAAGTCTACCCATGAGATCTGTAAATCATATTTCACCGTAGTCATGCTCTTGTCATTTCAATTTGGAAAGAGCAAAGCCATTATCTTTCGTTCCTACTATAAGCTTTAATGCCTATCCACCGATTCCAATCCTATCCTTGGCCAAGTCATGAGGACCAGTGAGATTGTTCAGAATCTTACAGACCCATTTAAACCCGAATTGGGTCACCCTTGTGTTCGTTCCTGGCACTGACTCAGGTGGCCACTGTTCCCAACATGTATCTCATTACAAGAAGCTTTTCAGTCAACTCACTTTCCCAGTTCCCCATCCTGACCAACATTTCGTGATCCCCATCCTCCTCCACCCCTCGACATCAGGGTGAAACAAATACAATCTCTCAGAACTGGCTGCCACAGGAATGGAGCTGTCTGAAAACCAGAGACTTATAGAATGTGCCTTGCATTGTTTCTTCAAAGTTTCCCTCAATTGCAATGAACTTACCCGGACAATGAATGGTGCTGGATGTGATATTTATTCCACTGCCTGTGTGTCAATCTATTCCCGTGCTGCAAGTGACCCTTGACCCCTCTTCTGTCAAAACTGCCAAAATGTGACCAAACCCCTGCCTTCCAAAATCTAAAACCAGTCAATGGTCTTGGTGCCATGACTGCTGGCTATGAGAGAATGTTCCTGTATTTGTACTGGAGAAGGTCTACTCCAACACAATTTATTCAATGACCTGCTCAACCCCTCCAGCCATACACCTCCCTCCACACCACCCCCATGTAGTTAACTACACCAAGGAGTCAGCACAGTTACTGGTAGGGCACTGGGTAGAAATCTTGAAATGAGACACCAGTGGGTGCAGATACATGGTACCATGAGAGTGGCATCACAGGTAGACAGGGTGGTATAGAAGGTGTTTTTCACACTTACCCAAAGCTGGAGGGCATAGTTTTAAGATGAGCGGGGAACGATGTAAAATCGACCTGAGGGGCAACTTTTCCCCACAGAGGGTGGTGCGTGTATGAGACGAGCTGCCAGAAGAAGTGGTAGAGGCGACTACAATGACAGCATTCAAAACAAACTTGGACAGATACGTGGATGGGAAAGGTCAGAGGAATATGGGGCAGATACATGAACATGGGACTCATTCAGAGGAGGAAACCTGGTTTGCATAGACAATTTGGATCAAAAGACCTTTTTCCATGCTCTATAATTCTCCAATTCTATGGCCCAGAGCTGAGGATGCAGGGCAGGAGAACTGGCAGGAGAAAACATCGACCAGAGACCATCCCTCAGTGTAGACCCCACTGCAGGCCCAACCAGTTTCATCTCCAATGGCAACAGTGCACTGGTTTAAACTGTTTCCCGCCTTACTAAGCCCTCTGTGCAGAAACTAACATCAGTGAGAATGCAGAGACCATCCAATGATGCAGCAATGATACAGTCCAAACCATCTTCAGCTGCTTCATCACTGACCATCCCTCCATCCTGGGGTTAGAATTCAGGATGTTTGTTGATTGTTGTACAACATTGTGTATCATTCCCCATTTGCTGGTCACAGGAAATCTCAACATCCACACATAGCACTGCCTGACCAATATTCAGTCCTGGGCTGACTAGTGCCACTTAACTCCAAAAAGTGTGAATATAACCATTTCATTTGTTATTAATTGCTTTACCATCACTGAATCTCCCACTCCCAATCTCCTGGGGGATTACAATTGACCACAGACTGAAGTGGACCAGCTCTGGAAATGACAGTGTTATAAGACCACATAAGAGGTTGTACATTTGTGGTACATACCTCATGTCTGTATGACCCAAAGCGTGTCCACCATCTACAAAGGGCAAGGCGGGTGTGTGATGCAATACTCTGTACTTTCCGAAATGAGTTTAGCTCCAAAATACACCAGAAACTTGACATCATCCAGTGTATAGCAAGCCCTTTGATTGGCATCACATCCACAAACATTCTCTGCTTTAACATCAATGCACGGTGGCTGCAATCTGAGGCTTGTGGAAGATGCACTGCAGCAATGTTTTAAAGGCCCTTTCACAACATCTTCCAAAACTGTGACCTCCACCATCTCGAAGCAATCAGCCATCAGCTGCACAGCGAAATTATCTTGGGACCATATTGCTGTTCCTTCACTATCACAGAGTCAACACGGTGGAACTCCCTCCCTAACATCTCTGTGGGTATACCTACATTACATGGACTTCGGTAGCTGAAGAAGGCAGCTTGGCAGCGTCTGAGCGGGGGCAATCAGAGATGGACATCGAATGTTGACCTAACCAGCATCGCCCATATTTTATGAATGATAAAAGATGGTAATCAAGGACTACTGTTCTTTCATTACACAAAATCCCTAAGTAAATATGAGAGTGAACAATATACACAGATATATGATAACATAAATCCATCTGCATTGGATGAGGATCAGGAGCAGGGTATGTGTGATGATATGCTCGATGGTCACTTGATATTAGTGAATGAGGTTCTTCCGCACTAAGTTTGAATGACTCTGTAAAGATGAAGAGCAGGAACCTGATCATTTCCTCCACTCTAATACAGGGTCACTGACCTCAGTTCTGCTTCAAAAACTGAAACATACCTCTCATGGTCTTGGTGATTTCCCCTGCATTCCCTTGTTTTCAATATAAATAATTTGTCAACACAGTGTCAATCTTCATAGAATATCTTATAAACTGCTATTCCTCCTTTTCTGTATCATACAACATATGATTTTTTACTTAGTGATTGATTTAGTAGGATGGTAATTTTTGAGTCCAGCAGATTACTCAAACATAGGTATGAATACTTCAATACGTTTTCAGAAAGAAGGACACATTTGCAAATCTGACAAAGTACTCTGTGAAATTGTCAACTTTTCTACCAGCTTGATTAACTTCCATATTTATTTTTCTTCCTCACAGTTAACATCATCACAATTATACTTTTGTTGCAAGGAAAGTGTGGTCTTACAAAATGTATTACTCGATACCTCGTGGCGATGTCAACAGCAGACATACTGGTTATTATACTCGATCTGCTGTTGAGACACATTCCAATTGTTTACAAGAGAGAGTTTCGTTTCCTACGGTCCATCCCCATCTGTAATATCCACGCTGTCTTCCTTTATGCAGCCACCGACTGTTCTGTCTGGTTTACCGTCACTTTTACCTTTGATCGATATGTGGCCATTTGCTGCCCAAATCTGCAAATTAAATTTTGTACCGAGAAGACAGCAGCTGTGGTTCTGGGAACAGTGACTGTGCTGAGTGGTTTGAAGAACATTTTCTGGTACTTTATGTTCACATCTCAGTATTTGCTCAGGAATCATCCCTGGTTTTGTTCAGTACCAACTGATATTCTGTCATCTCCAGCCTGGGGAACAATCGAGTGCCTTCATTATATCCTGACCCCAGCAGTGCCATTTGTTCTCATTCTGCTGCTCAATGCTTTAAGTGTCAGGCACATTTTAGTGGCCAGCAGAGTCCGCAGGAGACTTCGGGCTCACAGCAGTGGGGAGAATCCCAGTGACCCAGAAATGGGGTCTCGAAGGAAGTCCATCATTTTATTGTTTGTTATCTCAGGGAATTTCATCCTGTTATGGTCAGTGTTTGTGGTAAACTCTCTCTGGAGACGAATGTTTTCAATGGGGTATAGGGCAATATATCTACATTATTTTGTTCGAGAAATAGGATACATTCTCCAGCTCCTAAGTTGCTGCACAAACACCTGTATATATGTCGTGACCCAGACTAAGTTCAGGAAACAGCTGAAGAACATGGTAAAATACCCTTTTACCCAAATGGAGAAATTCATTAAATGGTGAGATGGATTGGAGAATTCAGGGATTAGGAAAGTGTTCTGTCTCAAAATCCATCCAATCTACTTTCTATGGGGTCAGTGATGCAGACACAGTGAGGGGAGTCTGCACTCTCCAATCTTTGTGAGACAGACTAAGTATGTACAGTTGGCAGCCCTGGTGCTCCACGACAGACACAGAGTAAATGGTCTGTTCTCCCACAGTCAATGATGTCGACAAAATGGGGTCAATCTGCTGTTCCCAAGGTGTGTGATACAGATGCAGTGGGGACAATCTGCCCTCTCTAGGGTATGTGTCAAAGACACAGTGAGTTTGGTCTGCCCTCACTGGGATTCATGTGAACAAACCAATCTGAATGAGGAGTAGGAGAAAGTGAGGACCACAGATGTTGGAGAGTCAGAGTTGAAAAGGCAGTGCGGCAGCAGATCAAGTAGCGCCCGTGAAACAGGAGAGTCGGCATTATGGGCATAAGTACTTCATCATTCCTCATGAACTTCCTTGGAGTTTCTGATGGACCTGGGCAGAGCTGTTACCACAACAAACCGTGATGTACACAGTTAGAGTGCTTTCTACGGTGCAACTTCAAACCTCGGTGAGTGTCGTTATGAATGGGCTGAATTTCCTCAGACTCCTGAGGAAGAAGAGGCACTGTTGTGAATTCCGTGAGTCCACTTGACACTTCCAAGCAGTGCTTTATAAACTTCCATGCAGTCCTCTATACAGCACCATACAGTCTGGTATGCACCTCCATGCAGTCCTCTATACAGCACCATACAGTCTGGTATGCACACCGTGCAGTCTGCTATACCCCTCCATGCAGTCCTCTGAATATCTCCATGCAGTCTGCCATATACCTCCATGCAGTCCTGTACACACCTCCATGCAGTCCTGTATACAAGTCCATGCAGTCCTGTATACACCTCCATGCAGTTCTCTATACACCTCCTTACAGTTGTTTGTACCCCTCTATGCAGTCCTCTATATACCTATGTGCAGGTCTCCATACAACTCCATATAACTCCATTCTGCTATACATCTCCATAAAGTCCTCCGTACTGTCCCCTGTACCACTCCAATCGGTGCTCTGTACCCCTCCATACAGTCCTCTAAACACCGTCATTTTAGTCCTCTGTACACCTCCAAGCTGTCCTCTCCACCCCTCCATGCAGTCCTCTCTACCCTTCTATGCAGTGGGGGAAAGGGAGGTGATGCTGGCTGTTATTATCATGAGACTAACAATCCAGAAACTGAGTCAATGCTCTGGGGACCCAGGAGTGAATCTGAAGAAGTGGTCCCCCGGGGAGAGGTCTCTCGGTTCCACTATTGGTCAATAAACACACCTGTCAACGAAATTTTGTCAATCGCACAAGCAATCACATATTGTCTGATACAGCACTGGGTTGGCAGACTCTGATTCACCCAGAATTATGAACACTTCTTGGCAATCAAAAGTATCCAACAACTTAGAGAGTTTTCATTAGGTTTATACACACTGTTCATAGTCAGACACGGAGCATGATCGCATAGTAACAATCAATGAATGCATGATATCACTTCATTGATAGTTGCTTCAACCAATGATTTTGATTTATAAAGAAGTTAAATCATAAATCAGCTTGCAGGGTGCAGCGAGCCATTCCCATTCCAATGGCTTGCAGTGTGTGGTTAATATTTCCTCATTTTATCTGTCTACTTCTCATTCTAATGGTTAATGGTTATTGGTTTATATAGGTTAGCTGCAGTTGGTGATATAGACACAGTGAACCATTTTGTCTAATCTAATTTAGCAATGCAGAAGCCATTTTGTCCAGCTCCTTCAGCCATTTTGTCCTACCTCCCGGAGACCCATATCCTCAAATCCTGCCATGACAGATGGTGGAATTTGACTTCAATTCAAAAAAAGAGTATCTGGAATTAAGATTCACTGATGACCATGGCAAAATACATCTGGCTCACTGATGCCTGACAGGGTAGGAAATCTGCTGTCCTCACCTGGTCTGGCCTACATGTGACTCCAGACCCACAGCAGTGTGATTGATTCTCAATTGCCCACTGTACTGACCTGGCCAGCCACTCAGTTGTACCAGACATTACAAAGTATGAAAGAAATGAATTGAATTGATTTGAATTGAATTTATTGTCATGTGTACTGAGGCACAGTGAAAAACTTTGACTTGTGAGCAATACAGGCAGATCACAGAGTTAAGTTGCATAGATAAGTAAATAATAGGTAAACATTGGCAAAAAAAAATACATATATAGAGGCAAATGTTAAGAGTTTGTGAGTCCTTTCAGTATTCTAATAACAGTAGAGTAGAAAACTGTTGTGAAACCGGCTGGTGCGTGTGTTCAGGCTTCTGTACCTTCTCCCTGATGGTAGAGGTTGTCAGAAAACTTTGCCAGGGTGGGATGGATCTTTGAGAATGCTGGCGGCCTTTCCTTGACAGTGGGCCTGGTAGATGGATTCTATAGATGGGAGGTTGGCCTTTGTGATTGTCTGGGCCGAGTTCACCACTCTCTGTAACAGTCTCCGATCTTGAATGGTACAGTTACCATACCAGGTCGAGATACATCCAGACAGAATGCTCTCGATGGTGCATCTAAAAAAGTTGGCAAGGGTATTCATCGTCATGCCAAATTTCCTCAGCTGCCTGAGGAAGAAGAGATGTTGTTGGACCTTTGTAACCAGTGTGTCCACATGAAGAGTCCATGAAAGCTTGTTGTGGATGACCACTCCCAGGAGCTTGACACTCTCCACTCGTTCCCCTCTGTGATGTTAGTGTGTAGAGGGGGGCATGAGTAGCACCCCACCGAAAGTCAATAATGCGTTCCTTGGTTTTGCCGGCATTGAGAGCTGGGTTGTTCTCAATGCACCATTTTCCAAATCTTCCACCTCCCATCTGTAGTCTGTTTCATTGTCATCTGAGATTCGACCGACTATGGTGGTGTCATCAGTGAACTTGTAAAAGGCATTAGTGTGGTATTTGGTAAGGCAGTCATGGGTATACAGTGAGTACAGTAGGGGGCTGAATACGCACCTCTGGGGGGCTCTAGTGTTGAGTGTTAGTGAGGATGAAATATTGACCACAATCTTCACTGATTGTGGCCTGTGGGTCAGGAAACTGAGGATCCAGTTGCAGAGAGTGGGGCTTAGTCCAAGATAACTATGTTTAGTAATCACAAGGGGATAATGGTGTTGAATGCTGAACTGTAGCCAATGAGTAGGATCCTTATGTAGCTGTTCTTGGTGTCAAGACATTTTGGGAGGAGTGAAGGGCAAGTGATATGGTACCTGATGTGGAACTGCTGGTCCAATAGGCAAATTGGAGTGGGTGAAGAGTAGTGCGAAGGCTGGAGTTGGTTAATGCCATGACCAGCCTTTCAAAGTATTTCATGACCACCGAAGTTAGGGCCACTGGGCGGTAGTCATTGAGACACGCTGCATGAGCCTTCTTAGGCACAGGGATGATGTTGGCCCTCTTGAAACAGGCAGGGCCAGAGGCCTGCTGCAGAGAGAGGTTGAAGATGTCTGAGAAGACCTCTGCCTGTTGTTCTGCACATGCTCTGAGTGCATGGCCTGGTACTCCATCTTGTCCTGCCTTGGATTCAACCGACGGAAAACTGATCTGACCTCTGAAGCAGTGACTGTTGGGATAGGTTCATCAGGACTTGTCGGAATCGGTGTTACCTCTCAAAGCGAGCAGAGAAGGTGTCGAGACAATCTGGGAGGGATACGTCATCGCCTGCTATCTTGCACTGTCTCTTTTTAGAACCTGTGATGTCATTCAGTCCTTGCCATAGTCGCTGGGTATCTGTCTGGGTTTCTAGTTTGGAGAGGCATTGGTCCTTGATTGTCTTAATGGCTCTGCGAAGGTCATACTTGGATTCCTTATATTTGAGTGTGTCTCCTGATCTGAAGGCCTCATGCCTGGTTTTTAGTAGGTTCTATATGTCCTGATTCATCCAGGGTTTCCTGTAAGGGAACACCGGATTGACTTCCTCGGTTTGCAGTCCTCCCCACACTTGCTGATAAAGTCTGTGACAGTGGTGGCGTACTCATCCAAGGTACCTGCAGACTGTTTGAACATGGCCCAATCAGCCAATTCTAGACAGCACTGGAGTTGATCCTCTGCCTCCTCCGACCAGCACTGTATCCGCCACTGGATTTGAATCCGCGAAGGGGTCTCCTGCTTGAGCTTTTGCCTGTAAACCAGGAGAAGAAACATGCATTGTGGTCGGAGTTCCTGGAAATGAGGGCGGGGGATGGAGCGGTAAGCATCCTTCACAGTGGTGTAGCCGTGGTCTAAAATATTCTGGCCCCTGGTGGGGCAGGTACTGTTCTGGTGGTACTTGGTCAATACCTTCCTTAGATTGGCTTGATTGAAGTGGCCAGTCACAATAAACAGGGCCTCGGAGTGTTCCGTCTCCAGGGTGTTATGGTGGAGTACAGCACATCCAGAGCTTCCTCAACCTTTACTTGTGGTGGTATGTACACAGCAGTTAGTATAACAGTGGTAAATTCCCGTGGGAGATAGAAGGGGTGGCATTTGACGGTGAGGAATTCAAGGTTTGGGGAACAATGGCTGCACAGGGTTGCAATGCCCATGTACCACAAGTTGTTGAATCCAAAGCAAACCCCTACAGAATTGCCTTACCTGAGGACAATGCACAGTCCATACGATGGATAGAAAAACCATCAGCCTGAAGTGTGCAGTCGGGAATGGATGGGATGAGCCCGATTTCTGTGAAGCAGAGGGTGCAGCTTCCTGCCGTTCACACTGGAAGCTGAGCCATGATCTGAAACTGGACGGATCACCTGGCACTGACCTAGGCACCGAAAAATGCAGAAACAGCCCTGTCGATCCTGCATTCCCTGTTTGCTTTCTATCATCTTTTCCGTCTTGCTTACTGTAAAGATTTTGATCTGATTGAAACTGATATAACTTCTGACCATTGCTATCATGTCATTGCAAGCCTTAGCTCAATTATAAGAACACACCAAGTTGACAGAGCTCATCGAAAGGGACTTTCAATTGGATTAGCTCCACAACCACATGAATATAATGAGAGTTTTCACACGTTTCACAGACTTGATTACATTTCCCACAGTAAAGACAAAGTGGTGACACTGAGCTGAGGGCAGTGGTCAGTTGTCTCATTCACAATGGAACACCCGTCCTCAAGCTGCAGTCCTCAACCTTGTCCCTTAACTGCAGCCTATCGCTGCCTTTCCCTCGGGATATATGTTTAGTGCCTTACAAACCATTACTTTATACACAGTTTGCCACTTGGTTCTGTGTTATATTGAGTAAAGCTCTGTATCTACTCAATCAGGTGATTAACGTGTTACCTAACTGTCCTTTCCGTGATAATACCCTGGTTTTGAAATCCATTTCCCCTTGCTGTTTATTTATTAAAATGACCAATTAGTGAGAGTACTATTCACTTGCCCTCATCATGGCTGTTTTGGCTTTTCCAGTCTACAGTTGTTACTGGTTAAGATGCAAGTTGCGGCACGGTGTCTCAGTGGTTAACACCACGGCCTCACAACGCCAGGGACCCCGGTTTGATTCCACCTTTGGGCAGACTGTCTGTGTGGAGTTTGCACATTCTCCCCATGTCTGCGTGGGTTTCCTCTGGTTGTTCCAGTTTCCTCCCACATTCCAACGATGTGCTGGTGCAGTGAATTGGTCATGCTATATTGCACGTAGTGTTCAGGGATGTTTCGGCTCGGTGCATTAGCCAGGGGAAGTCTCGGAGTAGGGGAATGGGTCTGGGTGTGATACTCATCGGAGGGTCGGTGTGGACTTGTTGGGCCAAATGGCCTGATTTTAATTATAAATAAATCCACGATCTATCAACTTTGAAATAAAGGATGTTTACGTAATCTGAATTAATCGTTTCCATCATCTTTACGCATCGCACAACTCGCACAAAATTGTAACTAATATTCATCTCACTTCTGTGGCTACGTTACATGTGGAATGCAGTTATATACTGAAGAATATGATCACCACGTTGTCACAGTGCTATCGTCAACAAAATCCTGCACTGAGCTATAGTGAACTCTGACAAGTATCAGATGTCTTGCCATCGATGACTCTTTGAAAACCTCTCCATTTACCACAGAATTGAGAAAGCATTCCAACTGCCAGATTGAGGTCACTCCAAACAGTTCCTGAGACTTCAGAGAAATGGACCAGTCTGTCAATATTAATGGAAAGTTATAAAATGATCAAACTGAAGGAAAATACTGCAGGTGCTGGAAATCTGAAATAAGAACAGAAAAGGCTGGACTGCTAATGGAACAGCATCAACCTGAAATGTTCACTTATCTCTCGACAGGTTTAGCCTGATCCTATAAAAGAATAGAATATTGCTGTAAGTTCGGATCACTTGTTATCATGTGAAAGAGAGTGTGTTGAGCTGATGGTTTCCATTTCTGACAACTAATAAATTTTCAGGTTCAATTTGTAATCAGTTATCAACTTGATAGTTGATGGAGAAAGACTATTGGTCCGGTTGTGTTGAGACAATGAAGACATACTTGAATGATTATTAAATCGAATTAATTGCAGGGTGATGGGGAAAAGGCAAGTGCTCGCCTCTGTGTCAACACGTATAGACAGCCCATGCAGACATGAAGGGATGAATGGCTTCCTTTTGACAATTGGGTGATTATGAAACCTGATTTCCCTTTTCCTTTCCTGTGTGTGTAGACCACATGTTGGATTGTGCTTCAATAGATGTTCTCCAGTGCTCAACAGGAGCTAACACAAGAAACAGCGAAGACACTATAAATTAATGGTCCTGAAAATATCTTGTCAGTGGTAAATGGCTCCAATACTCGCCGTGCCCTGAGTTGAACTGTTCCAGTACAGTTACAAAACTGGCAACCACCTACTAACATAGGGATCAAAACAGGTAAATCTCAAAGAGTAGAAAAAATAAACCCAGATAATTACCACCCCTTCGGTCTGATCGGAATTAATAGCAACATGATGGAAGGTGTCATCAAGAGTGATACTGAGCTGCCCTCACTCAGCAATAACTCGTTCACTGGTGTCCAGCTCTGCAGGGTTGCTCAGCACCAGACCTCATAGTAACATCCAAACAAGGACAAAAGAGCTGAACTCCTGAGGTGAGAGAGTCTGCAGTAAGTGACCAAGTCTGACCTGAAGGAAATCTAAAATAATGAGAAATGGGATGAAACTCATTGGAGTCATTCCTGGCACATTGGAGGATGGGTGTGGTTGTTGGAAGTCAGTCACCTCAGCTCCAGGACATCGCTGCAGGAGTTCCTCAGGGAAGTGTCCTCGGCCCAGTTATCTTCAGCTGCTTCACTGTTGACAATCCCTCCATCATAAGGTCAGAATTCAGGATGTTTGTTGATTGTTCACAAAGTTTTTCCCATTCCTGACTCATCAGACACAATGCTCGTATCTCGCAACACTTGGACAGTATTCAGACCTGAACTAAAAGTAGCATGTGTGCCACACAAGTGTCAGGTATCTCCGAAAAGAGAGAATCCAACCATTTCTCTTGACATTGATTGGTCTTACCATCACTGAATCCCGCACTATCTACATCCTGGGGCACGGTGGAAGGAGGTTACCATTGACTCCAGACTAGATGGGCCGCTTATATTAACACCATTGTTACAAGAACATATCAGAGATTGGTAATTCAGTGATAAATGTCTCACCTCCGGGCTTCCCAAAATCTGTTCAATATCTACCAAGAGCAAGTCAGGAATGTGATGGAATACTCCCTGCTTGCTTGGGTATGTTCTGCTGCAACAACACTCAAGAAACTTGATAATAGTCAGAATAAGGCACACGTGATTGGCACCACATCCACAAATATTCCCAGTTTCAACCATCAATGTACCCCAGCAGCAGTGGGTGTCATGTGGAAGATGCACTGCAGCAACTTTGTAAAAGCTCGTCACAGTATCTTCCAAACCTGTGATCTCTACCATCTCAAACCAATAGGCCATCCACTCCATAAGGAAACTATCACTGAGTAGATATTAGAGAGAATAGCATAGACTGACTTATCCCCACATTAACCTACAATTATTGCATTATGATCAGGAGCAAGATATATGCGATGATGATCACTGGATACTAATGAAGGGGAACTTGGGCTGATTCTTCCACACTAATTTTGAATGACTCTGTAAAGATGAAGAACAGGAACCTGGCTGTTTCCTCCACCCTAACACAGGGTCACTGCTCTCTGTTCCACTTCGGAAACTGAAACATACCTCCCATGGTCTTTGTGATGTCTCCTACATTCCCTTGTTTTCACTTCAACAATCTGTCAGCCCAGTGTCAATCTTCACATCATCTATAAAAACTGCTATTCCTCATTTTCTGTGTCAACCCAAGTATGGGATTTCTACCTAATGTCGAATTTTATTGAGATTTTTGGGAAAGCAGATTACATGACCATGGCTATAAATACTTTAATACATTTTCAGAAAGAGAGACATATTTAGAAATCACATGACGTACTCTGTGTAATTGGTCATTTTTCTACCAGATTGATGATTTTCCTGTTTATTTTCCTTCCCCACAGTGAACATCTTAACAATTATATTTTGTCACAAGGAAAGTGGGGTCTTTCAAAATGTATTACTTGATACCTGGTGGCAATTTCAACAGCAGACTACTGGTTATTGTCCTCAATCTGCTATTGAGGCACATTCCAATTGTTTATAAGGAAGATTTACATTTCCTACGGGCCATCCTCACCTGTAATATCCAAGCTGTCTTCCTTTATGAAGACACCGACTGTTCTGTCTGGTTCACCATCACTTTTACCTTGGATCGAAATGTGGCCATTTGCTGCCCAAATCTGCGAATTAAATTTTGTACTGAGAAGACAGCAGCTGTGGTTCTGGGAACAGTGACTGTGCTGAGTGGTTTGAAGAACATTTTCTGGTACTTTACGTTCAGTATGGAGCCATTTACCACAGACAAGATATTTTCAGGACCATTAATTTGTACAGTGTCATAGCTGTTCAGTATTTGCTAAGAGATCTCCCCTGGTTTTGTTCAGTGCCAACTGATATTCTGTCATCTCCAGCCTGGGGAACAATCGAGTGCCTTCATTATATCCTGAACCCAGCAGTGCCATTTGTTCTGATTCTGCTGCTCAATGCTTTAAGTGTCAGGCACATTTTAGTGGCCAGCAGAGCCCGCAGGAGACTTCGGGCTCACAGCAGTGGGGAGAATCCCAATGACCCAGAAATGTTATCTCAGGGAATTTCATTGTGTTATGGTCAGTGATTATGCTATACTCTTATGGAAACGCACATATTGGATGGGGAACAGGGACTTATACCAACGTTATTTTGTAGGAGATTTCGGATTCATTCTCCAGCTCCTAAGTTGCTGCACAAACACTTGTATATATGTCGTGACCCAGACTAAGTTGAGGAAACAGCTGAAGAACATGGTAAAATACCCTTTTACCCAAATGGGGAAATTCATTAAATGATGAGACAAATTGAAGAATTCAGGGATTAAAAATGTATTTTGTCTCAGAATAAATTCAATCCACTCTCTGTGGGGTCAGTGGTACAGACACAGTGAGGGAAGTCTGCACTCTCCAATCTTTGTGATCCAGACTGAGTTTGTTCAGTTGGCAGTCCTGGTGATCGACTACAGACACAGAGTAAATGGTCTGTTCTCCCACAGTCAACGATGTAGACACAATGATGTCAGTCTGCTCTCCCCAATGTGTGTGATACAGATACAGACCAATCTGCCCTCTCTAGGGTATGTGTCAAAGACACAGTGAGGTTGGTCGGCCCTCACTGGGATACATGTGAATACACTAACACGAATGAAGAGGAGGTCAGTTCGCCTTTTGTGTCTGAACTGTGATTTGATCAGTCCTTGGTTGATCTTGCTACAACCGTAGTACTCTTTTCCACATATTTTCCAACCCCATTGACTCCCTTGTTGTTAAAGAGTTCATGTAAGTCTTCCATACAAGTCATTAATGAGCCTGCCTCCATTGTTATCTGGAAGATCATTCCACAGACTATGTGAACAAACAAATACTAATAAGGAGTAAGCCATTTAGTCCCTTCATTCTAATCTGCCATTTGAAAAGATCATGATTGTTCTGGCTGTAACCTGAACCCTCTTTTCCATCTACTTTCCATCCCCTTTGACTCCTTTGTTAGTGAAGAGTCCACATAACTCTTCCAGACAAGTCATCAATGAACCTGCCTCCATTGTTATCTTGAAGATCCTTCCACAGACTATTGTACAGTGAGGTGAATCACATGTTGTATGTGCTGCCACAAATACTTTGTCAGTTTTAAAAGGGAATTTACAGAATTTGGATGAGTTCAATGTGTTTGAAATCAACTAATTAAAAGACTTTTGGGCTGAGTGCTTCAAACTATGATATTCAAGTGCTTCAGGTTCAGCAGAATTATTCATGAGGCGACAGGCACTTGGAAATAGTGAATAATATCTGATTGTGTTAAGTTTCATGAAGTAAAGCTGACTCATCTGACATCAAAACTCGATTGAAAGAACATGCAAGAGGCACAAATGTTATAAAATCATAAGTCAGAGGGACAAAATTTAGGCCAGTCAGCCCAATGAGTCTGCTCTGCCATTCAATCATGGCTGATACATTTCTCAAACCCATTCTCCTGCTTTTTCACCATACCCCTTGATCCCTTTAATGCTCAAGAACCTGTCTATCTCAGTCTTAACTATACTCAATGACCTGGCATCCATAGCCTTCTGTGGGAATGAAGTCCATAGATTCACCACTCTCTGGCTGAAGAAGTTTCTCCTTATCTCCATTCCAAAAGGTCTTCCCTTTCCTCTTATATGTTAAACTTTTCATTCCTGGAGCCATTGTCGTGAACCTCCTCTGAACATGCTCCAGGGCCAGTACATCCTCCTCAGATGTGGGGCCCAAAGGTGCACACAGTACTCTGAATGTCGTCTGACCAGAGCCTTATAGAGCTTCAGAAGAACATCCCTGCTTTTATATTCAAGTCCTCTCAAGATAAATGCCATTTCCCTTCCTAGCTACTGATTCAACCTGTAAGTTTAACTTGAGAAAATCCTGAGCACCTCAGACTTCTGATTTTTCTCCCCTTTTGGAAAATAGATCATGCCTCTATATTTCCGACCAAAGTGCATGACCTCACACTTTCCCACATTGTGCTCCATCTGCCCCTTCTTTGCCCATTCCCCTAACCTGTCCAAATCCTTCTGCAGCCTCCCCGGCTCCTCAATGCTACCTGCCCCTCTACTTCTTTTTGCAACATTTGCTCTCAATTCCTTCATTTAGGGTCTGAAACCTAACTCTTGGATATGATATCACCACCATCCTGAGACAAAACACCTCAATTGCTTTATTTATTCATCAGTTCCAACAAAATGTACACATTTCTAATGCAGTTGCTTTGTTGCGACCCACAGACTGGTGTGGTACTGTTTTGGGAACCAGTGCAGCAGTGGGTCTGTACAAGATGGCTTCTTTTATGTAGACTCTTCTGAAAATGAACCATTGGCCTCTTTCCCTTGTGTAAGATTAACAGAATGTGTATGTTTGTCAAACTTCCCTAAAAACATCAGATTTCATAAAGTTTACACTACACTCTATAACTCCAATTACTTCCAATCTTCTAGGCATACGAGGGCCCTGAGAATTGCTGATGTGTTTTCCATTGTAACAGAGGTGTTAGAAGGATCTTATCTTTTGTTCGACTCCTTCCAGATCCTCCCACCATGTCACGATCTCTGTGAATTGTCCTTTTTACACTCAATCAGTATTAACCCTTTCAGATCCATGTACAACATTTTATTTTATTTGTTGTTGTCACATGTACCTAAGTACAGTGCAAGATTTTGTTTTGCGGGCAGTAGAGGCCCAGAAGAGCCAGGAGGGGACATGAGAAGTTGATGGTGGAGAAAGATCAAGGAAAACCCTCAGGCCTTCTGTCAGTATATCAGGAAGAAAAGAATGACTAGAATAAGTTTCAGGCAAATCAAAGATATAGTTGAAAGTTGTGTGTACAACCTGAGGATATGGGGAAATGCTAAATGAATACATTTCATCAGAATTCACATTGGAAAAGGGCAATGTCAGTGAGAATATGGAGATACAGGATACAAGATTAGATGGGATTGAGGAAGTTTTAGCAATCTTGCAAGATCTAAAAATAGATAGGACCCTGGGCTGGATGGGATTCATGCTCGGATTTCTGGGAAGCTGAAGGCTGACATGAGGGGACATAGCTTTAAATTGAGGTTTCGGACAGATATCAGGGATAGTTCCTTTACTCAGACAGTAATAGGGGCGTGGAACGTACAGCCTGCAACAGTCGTAGACTCGCCGACATTAAGGACATTTAAATGGGCATTGGACATACATACGGATAATAATGGCATGGTGTAGGTTAGATGGGCATCAGATTAATTTTACAGGTCGGCGCAGCATTGTGGACTGAAGGGCCTGTACTGCGCTGTAACATTCTATGTTCCATGAAAGTGGACACCAAGTTTGATAGGGCTGGCAAGAAGGCATACAGTGTGTTAGCTTTTACATGTAAACGGATTGAGCTTTGAAGCCATGAGGTCACATTGCAGCTGAACAAAGATTTGGCGCAGCTGCACATGGAGTATTGTGTAGAGTTTTGGTCACCGCATTATAAGAAGGATTCGTAACATTGGAAATGGTTCAGAGGAAATGTACCAGGATGTTGTCTGGTATAGAAGGGAGCTCTTATGAGGAAAGGCCGAGGGATGTGAGTCTGTTTTCATTGGAGAGAAGAAGGTTGAGGGTGGTGTAATAGAGATATGTAAGATTGCCAGAGGATTAGATAGGTTGGACAGTGAGATATTATTTTCTTGGATGGTGATGGCTAGCATGAGGGGCCAGAGCATTAAATTGATGTGTGATAGGTATAGGACAGATGTCAGAGGTGGTGTCTTTACTCAGAGAGTAGTATGGGTGGGTAACGCTCTGCCTGCAACTGTAGTAGACTCGCCAGATTTAAGGGTATTTAATTGGTCATCAACTCAATATATGGATCATAATGGAATAGTGTAGGTGAGATGGGCTGCACAGATCAGTGCAACATCGAGGACTGAATACTGCTCTGTAATGTTCTATGCTCTATGAATCATAACATACAGACAGATCATTGATTATTGAGACAGAGCGAGGCAAACAGGGTTACAGCTACACAGGAGATACACAAAGGCAACATCAGCATTAGACTTGAAGTTAGAGAGGTCCATTCAGCAGTCTAAGAACAGCAGGAATGAAGCTATGGTTATGTATGTTGAAGTTTCTGCATCTTCTGCCTGATGGAAGAGGTTGGAAGAAAATATGACCAATTAGGAGGGATTTTTGATGGTGTTCGCTGTCTATCTGCGACATTGAGAACTATAGATGGAGTCGATGGTTGGAAGGTTGGCTTGTGTCATGGTCTGGGCTGTGTTCATAACTTTCTGTAGTTTCTTATGGCACTGGACAGAGCCGTTACTGTACCAAGCCGTGATGCACCGAGATAGAATGCTTTCTATGGTGCAGTTATAAACGTTGGGTAGAGTCATTACGAAAGTGCTGACTTTCCTTTGCCTCCTAAGGAAAAAGTATCCTTGTTGTGAACTCCATGTTGTCCTCACTACATGACCATGCTGTCCTCTTTAGACTTCACCAAAGTCCTCTTCTGATCTCCATACAGTCCCCCATACCCCTCCATGTGGACCCCTATACAGCTCCATACAATCTCCTATACACCTCCATAAAGACCCCTATATCCCTCCATACAGTTCTCTATACCCCTCCATGCATTCTCCGAGAGACCTCCATGCTGTAGAGGCAGGAAGTGATGGGCTCGGGGTATTATCATGAGACTAATTGTCCAGAAACTCAGCCAATGATCTGGGGACCCAGGTTTGAATGCTGCCATTTGAAGTCTATTTTAAAAAATCAGAAATTAAAAATATATATATATGACCATGGGAAAACCCATCTGGGTTCATTAATGCCAGATTAGTTTGGTTTGCTGTTTTGGCAGTCTGGTTATTCACTGAAAGCAGTCAGGCAGGTTTCATGCTGCTGGACCCAAAGGAACAGGCCCATGCTGATCCTCCTCTCTCTCTGACATCTCTCCTGGAAGACCTTGTGTTTGAGTTTACCTTGTGTGCCAAGTGGGAATGGCACAAGTATTTGGAGCAGCATCTTTAAGTTGGGACAACTTGTTGGTATTTCGGATAGGTTCAGTTATTTAGTATTCTGTTGTCTTTTGCTTGCGTTTCATTTGGTAAACTTGGAAATAAACTCTGTTTTGTTCAAAGCTACATAGTT
The DNA here is from genome assembly GCF_037043375.1 of Chiloscyllium plagiosum. Lineage (NCBI taxonomy): Eukaryota > Metazoa > Chordata > Chondrichthyes > Orectolobiformes > Hemiscylliidae > Chiloscyllium > Chiloscyllium plagiosum. The sequence continues at coordinate 96,558,050 of NW_028270150.1, forward strand.
TAATCAACTGCATCCCTCCTGGAATATCCACGCTACACTTCCTAAAAACAACTAGCAAAGTTAGATTCTGGGCTAATTTCCTGAAATGTTTTGAGAGGGTCTGGCCTTGTGTAGAATACTTACCAATCTGCCGGCTGTAGATGCTTCTGTATCAGGAAGAGTGATCATTGTGCAGTCCATAAGGAGACAAAGTCCCACTTTCACATTGGGAATAATCTCCATCGTGTTGTGTGGAACGATCACCGTGCTAAACACGACAGACTTCAAACAGATCGAGCAACTCAAGACTTGGCATCCATGATGTGATGTGGGCCATTAACAGCAGCTCAATCTGTGATCTCATGGTCAAGCACATTCCCCCACTCAACCATGACCATCAACCCAGGGGTTAAACCCTGGTTCAATGGAGAATGCAGAAGGGCATGTCAGGAGCAACACCAGGCACAGCTGAAGATGAGGTGTCAACCTGGTGAAGTCACCAAACTGGACTACATGCATGCCAATCAGCATAAACAGCAAGTGATAGAGAGAGCTAAGTGATCCCACAATCAACGGATCAGATCTAAGCTCTGCAGTGCTGCCACATCCAGTCATGAATGCTGGTGGACAATTAAGCAACTGACTGGAGAAACAAGCTTCCCAAATATCCCCATCCTCAACGACGGAAGATTCCAGCACATCAGTGCAAACGATAAGGATGAAGACTTGCAGGAATCTTCAGCCAAAAGTGCTGGGTGGATGATCCATCTCACACCCACCTCCAATGGGCCCCTGCATTACAGATAACAGTCTTCAGCCAATTCGATTCACTCTACATGATATCACAAAATGGCGGGAGATACCTGACACTGCAAAGCCTCTCAGCCCTAAGAGCATTCTAGAGAACATTCTAGCAATAATACTGAACACATGTGCTCCAGAATGTGCCCGTGCCAAGCTGCTCCATTACAGTTGCAACATTGCGATATACCCGATAATGCAAAAAATTGCCCAGGTATGTCCTGTTCATATTTAGCAGGACAAATCCAACCAGCCAATTACCCCATCAGTCTATTCTCGATCACCAGTAAAGTGTTGGAAGGTGACATCAGCCGTGCTATTGAGCAGCTCCTGCTCAGCAATAACCTGCTCATTCACTCCTAGTTTGGGTTCCACCAGGACCACCCAGCTCCTGATCCCATTACAGCCTTGGTTCAAACATGGACAAAAGAGCTGAATTTCAGAGGGGAGGGGAGAGTGACAGCCTGTGACATCAAGGCCAATTGGACCAAGTGTGGCATCAAGGGGTCCGAGCAAAACGGGAATCAATGGGGGACAAACTCTCCGGTGGTTGGAGTCAGACCAGCCACGGAGGAAGATGGTTGTGGTTGTTGGAGGTCAGCCATCTCAGCATCAGGACATCTCCGCAGGAGTTCCTCATGGTAGTGTCCTTGGCCAAACATCTACGTCATAAGGTCAGAAGTGAGGATGTCCACTGATAATTTGACATAGATCAGCATCGTTCATGACTCCTTAGATAATGAAGCAGTCTATGTTCAAATGCAAGATCTGGACAATGTCCAGGCTTGGGCTAAAAGTGACAAGTAACATTCACAGCACACATATGCCAAACAAAGACCATCACCAATAAGAGACAATCTAACACATGCCCCTTGAATTTAAATGGTGTTCCCATCACTGAATTCCCCAATGTCAACATCAGGTGGGTTATCATTGACCAGTAATTCCGCAGGACTCACCACATAAAACACAGTGACTACAAGACCAGATCAGAGGCTAGGTATACCACGGTGGGTAAATCACCTCCTGACTCCCCAAAGCCTGCCCACTATCTTAAAGGCACAAGTCAGCAGTGTGATGGAATACTCCCCACCCACCTGGATGGGTGCAGCCCCAACAATACTCAAGAAGCTTGACACCATCCAGGACAAAGCATTTTCTTGATTGGCACGATAAGCACAAGCATCAATTCCCTCCATCTCTGATGCTCTGATGCTGTATGTAGTATCTGGAAAATGCAAAGTAGAAGTCACCAAAGATCATCAGACAGCACCTTCCAAACACACAACCACTTCCATCTCGAAGGTCAAGGGCAACTGATATATAGGAACACTACCAGCTTCAACTTCCCCACCAATCTCCTCACCATCCTGACTTGGAAATACATCGCCATTCCTTTACCATCACTGGGTCAAAATGCTGGAATTCCCACCCTAATGGCATTGTGGGTCAACCCACAGCAGGTGGACTGCAGCAGTTCAAGAAGGTAACTCACCACCACCTTCTCAAGGGGCAACTAGGGACAGACAATAAATACTGGCCCACCCAGCAGTGCCCAGATCCCACCAATGAATACGGTTTGTGAAGGTTTGTAGCTCATGTTGAGGATTAGGGTGTAGGTTTGCTTGCTGAGCTGTAGGTTTGATATCCAGACGTTTCATTACCTGGCTCGGTAACATCATCAGTGGCGACCTCCAAGTGAAGCGAAGCTGTTGTCTCCTGCTTTCTATTTATATGTTTGTCCTGGATGGGGTTCCTGGGGTTTGTGGTGATGTCATTTCCTCTTCGTTTTCTGAGGGGTTGATAGATGGTATCTAGATCTATGTGTTTGTTTATGGCGTTGTGGTTGGAGTGCCAGGCCTCTAGGAATTCTCTGGCACGTCTTTGCTTAGCCTGACCCAGGATAGATGTGTTGTCCCAGTCAAAATGGTGGTTTCTATCCTTCGTGTGTAGGGCTACGAGGGAGAGAGGATTGTGTCTTTTTGTGGCTGCTGGTGTTCGTGTATCCTGGTGGCTAACTTTCTTCCTGTTTGTCCTACGTAGTGTTTGTGGCAGTCCTTGCATGTCCTCTCTGTCACTGCTGCTGATGTCAGATCAACTTTCCTCGGAGTCAATCCAAGGAAAGTGCCAGGCCCAGACGGAGTCCCTGGCCGTTCACTCAGATCCTGGTGGAAGTATTCGCTGAAATCTTCAACCTCTCCTGACTGCACTACAAAGGCCCCACCTGCTTCAATAAGACCACCAACATCCCAGTACCTCGGAAAGCCAGTGCAATGTGCCTGAATGACTACCGCCCAGTGAGAGTGACTAATACTGTAGTGCTTCGAGAGGCTGGTGAGCCTGTTCTCCCAGCCTGCCTCGATCCCCTGCAATTTGCTGACCGATGTAACAGGTCCACAGCATTTCCCCACCGTACCCTCACCCCTGGAACATCTGGATAACAAGGATATCTATGTCAGATTCCTATTCATTGACTTCATCTCCACCTTCAACACCATTATCCCCTCCAGACTGATCACAAAACTCTGAGACTCTGAGTCTCGGCTCCACACTCTGCAGCTGGATCCCCAGCTTCCTGACCCACAGACCACAATCAGTGAAGATAGACAGCAGCACCTCCTCCACGATAACCCTCAACACTGGAGCCCCCCAAGGATGTGTTCTCAGCCCCTCCTGTACTCCCTGTACTCCCACGACTGTGTGGGTAAAGACCGTACAAACACGATCTCCACGTTTGCTGCAGACCCCACTGTGGGAGGATGGATATCAAACACCAGGAAGGAGATAGAGGGCTTGGTGACCTGGTACAGTGAGAACACCCTCTCTCTCAGCATCGGCAAAACTGAAGAACTGATCATTGACTTCAGAAAGACAGGAGGAGAACATGCCTCCTTCTACATCAATGGAGCTGAGGCTGAGAGGGTGGAGAGTGTCAAGTTCTGAGGAGTGACAATAACCCACAATCTGTCATGGACTTCCCACATAGCTGTGATGATCCAAAAGGTACAACAACGCCTCCTCTTCCTCAGGCAGCTCAGGGAATTTGGCCTGTCCATAAGGTCCCTCACCAAACTCTCCAGATGCAACACAGAGAGCATCCTGTCCCGGTGTAACAACCGCTCTGGCCAGCACGGTAAGGAACTACAGGGGGTTGTGTGCACAGCCCAGACCATCACGGAAGCCAACCTTCCATCCATGGACTCCATTTACACAGCTCGTTGCCGGGGAATGGCTGCCAACATCATCGAGGACCCCTCCCACCCCGGTAATGATCTCCTACAACTCGCCCGTCAGGCAGAAGATACAGAAGCTTGAACACACCCACCAGCAGCTTCAGGAACAGCTTCTTCCCAGCCGTTATGAGCCTGGTGAATTGAACCACAAACTTCAAATAATGCTGACCTTGTTAATGTTGATCTTGCCAAGTGTACACGCTGTGGGATGTAACCTGTACGCCTCTGTCCAAGTTTCTGTTCACCCTGTGATCTGGACACCCCTGCTTATTGTGATCTACCTGTACAGCGAGTAAACAAGGCTCTTCATTGTATTCAGGTAACATGACAGTCAATCAATCAGTGTCTCCCTCCAGCGTGAACCACAGCTTTTCAACATGTATCTCTGCTGTCAGTGCCTTAGACAACATGTTACTGAAGCTGTCCTTACATTAATCTCGGGGTGGCAGATTGCCCCAACTCACTGGCTGGAGAAACAGCAATCATTTCTCTAGCAACCTTTTTTTTTGAACAGGGGTGTATTGTTTGTAACCATCCATTTCCTTGGAATCACTTCAATATCTCCAGAGAATTGAAAGATTATGGTCAATGCTTCTATCTCTCCTTCTCTCAGTAACTCACATACCTGCAGTCCAAAGTGGGTACAAATCCTATTCCATTCGGGGAATAGTGTACTGGATTGAAAGAGTTAACTGAACCTGTTTGTTTCGTGACTGTAATTAATGTCAAACTCCATGGATTGTAATTGTGTCTGAGGAGGGTTTCCTTCTTTGATTAATTACAAATTCCTTACACTGTACAAAGCTATGGTATCAGTGACAGCATCACCTCCAGCATCACCCCCAGCACTAACAGGGACCGACAGCTCCAGAGACTGGGAGCTCGGGAGAAGAGAGATTCAAACCTGAGAACAATAGATTGGAATTTTACAACCATGGGTTGGAATCTGAACACAGAAGATTGGAATTTTACAACAATGGGCAGGAGTTTCTCAGCAACAATTGATTATATTTCTGCAAATTACCACTTGATGTCATTAACAACTCGGATCCGTTATATACTCCTGGTTATTCAACACATTTACTATCCCACCCTTGTTATTGTTGGTGTTCCTGGTAAGTCTCTAACTCTTCTATTAACTCTTAGAACTATCTTTAACTGCATCACTTTTCCTGCCAGTTCCTCTGTCCTCCTTGCTGCTGTTGCTTTTCCTGCTAAGCATCAAAGTCTACCTTTTAGATCTGTAAATCATATTTTACCGTAGTAATGTTTTTATCATTTCAATTTGGAAAGACCATTGTCTTTTGCTCCTACTTTAAACTTTAATCCATATCCATTGACTCTAACCCCATCCTTGGCCAAGTCATGAGGATCAGTGAGATTATTCAGAATCTTACCGATCCATTTGACCCTGAGCTGGGTCAATCTCATGTTTGTTCCTGGCACTGATTCAGGTGGCCACTGTTCCCAAAATGTGTCTCATCACAGGGAGCTTTTCAGTCGACTCATTTTCCCAGTTCCTGACCAACATTTCCTGATCCCCATCCTCCTCCAACCCCTCTATGTCAGGGTTAATCAAGTGCACTCTCTCAAAACTGGATGCCACAGGAATGGAGCTGTCTGAAAGCCAGAAACATTTAGAATGTGCCTTGCATTGTTTCTTCATTTTCTCTCAATTACAATTAACTTACCCGGACAATGCATGGTGCTGGACATGTTATTTATTCCACTGCTAGTGCATCAGTCTCTTCCCGTGCTGCAAGTGACACTTGACCCCTCTTCTGTCCAAACTGTCAAAATGTGTCCAAACCTGTATCTGCCAAAATCTCAAACCAGGGAAAGGTCATGTCTGTTGGCGAAGAGAAAGTGTTCCTGTATTTGTACTGGAGAAGGTCAACTCCAACACAAGCTTATTCAATGACCTGCTCAACCCCACCGGCCATACACCATCCTCCATATCATCCCCACGCAGTTAATTACACCAAGGTGTCAGCACAGTTAATGGGAGGGCCCTGGGGAGAGTTGTCAAACAGAGACTCCAGTGGATGCAGGTACACAGCATCTGGGAGTGACATCACAGGTAGACAGGGTGGTGAAGAAGGTGATTGGCACACTTGCCCAAAACCAGAGGGCATTGGTTTAAAGGGAGAGGGGAAAGATGTCAAATGGACCTTAAGGGCAACCTTTTCACACAGAAGGTGGTGCTTGTATGAGATGAGCTGCCAGAAGAAGTGGGTAGAGTTGGGTACAATGACAACATCCAAACCAACCTTGGAAAGGTATGTGGGGAAGAACAGACTGGAGGAATATCGGGCTGATACAGGAAAATGGGACTAGTTCATATTAGGAAATCTGGTTTGCATAGACCATTTGGAAAGATCTGTTTCACTGCTCTATGACTCTACAATTCTATGGCCCAGAGCTGAGGATGCAGGGCAGGAGGACTGGCAGGAGAAAACATCGACCAGAAACCATTCCCTCATTGTAGGCCCCACTGCAGGCCCAATCACTTTCATCTCCCATGGCAACAGTGGGCTGTTTTAAACTGTTTCCAGCCTGTCTCAGGCCTCTGTGCAGATACTAACATCAGAGAATGCAGGGACCATCCGACGATGCAGCAATGGTACAGTCCAAGTTATCTTCAGCTGCTCCATCACTGACCATCTCTCCATCATGGGGTCAGAATCCTGGATGTTGTTGATTGTTGCACAAGCTTCAGTACCATTCACGTATTACTGGATCCAGAAAATCTCGATATTCACATGTAGCACCACCTGACCAATATTCAGACTTGGGCAGACTTGTACCAGCTAACTCCAAAAAGAGCGAATCTAACTGTTTCACTTGTCATTAATTGCTTCCCCATCACTGAATTTCCCGCTCTCAATCTTCTGGGTGGGGGGGGGGTTACCAGTGACCACTGACTGAACTGGACCAGACCTGTCAATAACTTGTCAATAAAAGGGCATTAAGAGGTTGGTACTTTTGTGGTCCATACCTCATCTCTCGACTCCCCAAAGCGTGTCCACTATCCACAAAGTGCGAAGCAGGAGTGTGATGCAATACTCCCCATTTGCTTAAATGAGTTCAGCTGCAAAACACAGAAGAAACTTGCCAATATCCAGGATATAGCAAGTCCTTTGATAGGCAGCACATCCACAAACATACTCTGCTTCCACCATCAATGCACGACAGCAGCAAGGTGAGGCATGTGGAAGGTGCATGGCAGCCGCATTTTAAGAGCCCTTTCACAGCATCTTCCAAACCTGTGACCACCACCATCTCAAAGCAACAGGCCAATAGGTGAAGAGGGAAACTGTCTTGGGACCAGATTGCTCCTCCTTCACTGTCACAGAGTCAAAATGCTGGAACTCCCTCCTTAACATCTCTGTGGGTATATCTACATGACATGGACATCAATAGCTGAAGAAGGGAGCTTGGCAACATTTTTGTGGGGACAATCAGAAATGGACATCGAATGTCGACCCAATCAGCAACACCCATATTTTACAAATGGTAAAAGAGGGTCATCAAAGTTCTTTAATTACACAAAATCTCAAAGTAGGTATCAGAGAGAACAATGTACATATGATGACATAAGTCCATCTGCATTTGTTGAGGATCAGGAGCAGGATATGTGTGCTGATGTCGAACATGGTCAATCGATATTAGTAAAGGGGACCTTGGGCTGATCCTTCCATGCTAAATTTGAATGACTGTAAACATGAAGAGCAGGAACCAGATCATTTCCTCCACTCTAATACAGGGTTAGTGATGTCTGTTCGATTTCAGAAGTTAAAACAAACCTCTCATGGTCTTGGTGATTTTTCCTGCATTGCCTTATTTTCACGTAAATAATCTGTCAACTCAGTATCAACATTTACATAATCTCTTCCAAACTGCTGTTACTCATTTTCTGTTTCATACCAAGTATGAATTGTTACATGATGGCTGATTTTAATGAATGGTAATTTTTGGGTCCAGCAGATTACTCGAACATAGATACTTCAGAAAGAAGGACACATTTGAAAATCTTACAAATTACTGTGTGAAATTGTTAACTTTTCTACCTTAACTCCCATATTTATTTTCCTTCCTCACAGTTAACATCATAACAATTACAATCCTCTCACAAGGGAAGTGTGGTCTTTCAAAATGTATTATTCGATACCTGGTGACAATGTCAACAGCAGATATCCTGGTTATTGTCCTCAATCTGCTATTGAGGCACATTCTAATTGTTTATAAGGCAGATTTACATTTCCTACGGTCCATCCCCATCTGTAATATCCACGCTGTCTTCATTTATACAGCCACCGACTGTTCCGTCTAGTTTACTGTCACTTTTACCTTTGATCGATATGTGGCCATTTGCTGCCCAAATCTGCAAATTAAATTTTGTACTGAGAAGACAGCAGCTGTGGTCCTGGGAACAGTGACTGTGCTGAGTGGTTTGAAGAACATTTTCTGGTACTTTATGTTCACATCTCAGTATTTGCTCAGGAATCATCCCTGGTTTTGTTCAGTACCAACTGATATTCTGTCATCTCCAGTCGGGGGAACAATCGAGTGTCTTTATTATATCCTGAACCCAGCAGTGCCATTTGTTCTGATTCTGCTGTTCAATGCGTTAAGTGTCAGGTACATTTTAGTGGCCAGCAGAGCCCGCAGGAGACTTCGGGCTCACAGCAGTGGGGTGAATCCCAGTGACCCAGAAATAGGGACTCGAAGGAAGTCCATCATTTTATTGTTTGTTATCTCAGGGAATTTCATCCTGTTATGGTCAGTGTTTATGCTATACTCGCTATGGAAATGCACATATCGGATGGGGTATACAGCCATACGTCTACATCATGTTGTACGAGATATTGGATTCATTCTCCAGCTCCTAAGTTGCTGCACAAACACTTGTATATGTTGTGACCCAGACTAAGTTCAGGAAACAGCTGAAGAACATGGTAAAATACCCTTTTACCCGAATGGTGAAATTCATTAAATGATGAGATGGATTGGAGGATTCAGGGATTAAAAATGTGTTCTGTCTCAGAATCCATCCAATCCACTCCCCGTGGGGTCAGTGATACAGACACAGTGAGGGGAGTCTGCTCTCTCTAATCTTTTTGAGACAGACTGAGTATGTTCAGTTGGCAGTCCTGGCGATCTACTACAGACGCAGAGTAAATGGTCTGTTCTCCCACAGTCAATGATATCGACATTGGGGTCATACCCAAGATATGTGATACAGGTACAGTAAGGACAACCTGCCATCTCTAGGGTATGTGTCAAAGACACAGTGAATTCATTCTGCCCTCACTGGGATGCATTGAACAATCAAATCTGAATGAGGAGAAAGAGGAAGTGAGGACCGCTGATGCTGGAGAGTCAGAGTCGAAAAGGGTGGCACTGCAAAAGGACAGTAGGTTAGGCAGCACCCGAGGAACAGGAAATTCAATGTTCCAAGCATGAGCATTTCATTATTCCTGATGGACTTCCTTGTAATGTTTAATGGACCTGGGCACAGATGTTACTGCACCAAGCAGTGAAGCACCCAGATAGAGTCCCTTCTATGGTGCATCTGTAAAAGTTGGCGAGAGTCCTTATGATTGTGCTGAATTTCCTAAGACTCCTTAGGGAGAAGATGTATTGTTTTGAACTCCCTGAAGTCCACTTAACACCTCCATGCAGTCCCTTATACATCTGCATGCAGTCTGATGTACACCACCATGCAGTCTGCTATCCACCTCCATACAGTCCTCTTTACACTTCTATGCAGTCCTTTATACATATCCATGCAATCCTCTATACACATCCATGCAGTCCTTTAAACGCCTCCATGCAGTCAGCTATACACATCCATGTAGTTCTCTATATGGCTACATGCTGTCTGCTAGACACTGCCAAGCAGTATGCTCCACACTTCCATACAGTCCTCGATCCACCTCCATTCAGTCTTCTATACACCTTCATGCAATCCTTTATATGCCTCTATGTAGTCTGCTATACACTTCCATACAGTCGTCTATAATGCTCCATGCATTTTGCAATACATCTCCATGCAGTCTGCTGTACACCTTCACGCAGTCGGCTATATACCTCCAGGCAGTCCTCTATGTACCTCCATGCAGTCTGCTAGACACCTCCACGCAGTCCTCTATGTACCTCCATGCAGTCTGCTAGACACCTCCATGCAGTCCTTTATATGGCTACATGCAGTCTGCTGGACACCGCCAAGCAGTATGCTATACACGTCCACATACCTCTACGCACCTCCATTCAGTCTGTTATACACCTCCATGCATTCCTTGATACATCTCCATCTAGGAGGAGAAAGTGAGGACTGCAGATGCTGGAGATCAGAGCTGAAAATGTGTTGCTGGAAAAGCGCAGCAACACAGGGTTCCTGAAGAAGGGCTTATGCCCGAAACGTCGATTCTCCTGTTCCTTGGTTGCTGCCTGACCTGCTGCGCTTTTCCAGCAACATATTTTCAGCTACATCTCCATCTACTCTGCTATCCAACTCCATGCTGTCTGCTATATACGGCCATGCAGTCCTCTACACACTTCCATACAGTCCACTGTACACCTTGATGCAGTCTGCTCTACACATTCATGCACTCCTCTATGCATCTCTGTGCAGTCCACTCTGCACCTATATGCAGGCTGCTAAACACCTCCATGCAGTCTGCTATACACCTCCATTCGATTCTCTATACCTCTCCATGCAGTCCTCTATACATCTCCATACAGTCCGCTATACATCTCCAGACAGGCCTCTATATACCTCCACACAGCTCTCTACACATCTCCATAGAATCTGCTATACACCTCCATTCAGTTCTCTATACCTCTCCAAGCAGTCCTCTATACACCTCCATACAGTCCGCTATACATCTCCAGACAGGCCTCTATATACCTCCACACAGCTCTCTACACATCTCCATAGAATCTGCTATACATCTCCATTCAGTCCTCAGTGTACCTCCATGCAGTCTGGTCTACACCTCCATATAGTCCTCTATAAACCTCCAATCAGTCCACTATACAGCTCCATGAAATCCTGTATACAACTCCATGCAGTCAGCTATACATCCCCATGCAGTCCTCTATGCACCTCTATACTATCCACTATAAAACTCCATGAGGTCCGCTATACACCTCCATGCAGTGTACTATACACATCCGTGCAGTCTTGTATACACCACCGTGCAGTTCTGTATCCACCTCCATGCAGTCCTTTGTACATGTCCATGCACTCCTTTGTACATGTCCATGCAGTCTGCTTTATACCTCCATGCAGACCTCTATACACATGCATTCAGTCCTCGAAACACCTCTATGGAGTCTGCTATACACCTCCATTCAGTCCTGCATACACAACCAGCAGTCCTATATACATGTTGTGGTTCTGTTTGCCGAGCTGGAAATTTTTGTTGCAAACGTTTCGTCCCCTGTCTAGGTGACATCCTCAGTGCTTGGAAGCCTCCTGTGAAGCCTATATACATCTCCATACAGTACTCTATACACCTCATTGCATATACCTCCATGTAGTTTGATATACACCTTCATATGGTCCTCTAAACACCTCCATTCAGTCTGATATACATCTCCATGCTGTCCTCTGTACACATTGATTCAGTCCTCTGTACACATCCATGCAGCCTGCTGTACACCTCCATGCAGTCCTCTCTGCACCTTTGTGCGGGCCTGTATACACCTCCATGCAGACCTCTATAGCTCTCAATGTAGTGCGCGATACACACCCACATAATCCTTTTTACAACTAAATGCAGCCTGCTACTCATCTCCGTATAGTGCAGTATATACCTCCATGCAGTCTGCTATACACCTCCATAGAGTCCTCTATACACCTCCATACAGTCTGCTATAGACCTCCATCCATCCTCTGTGCACCTCCATACAGACAACTATACTCCTCCGTACAATCCTCTATACCCCTTCATGCAGTCTGCTCTACCCCTCCATGCAGTCTGCTGCACACCTCCATATTGTCCTCTGCATATATCCATGCACTCCTCTGTACTCCTCCTTGCACTCCCCTATAAACCTACATGTACTTCAACATTCACCTCCATGCAGTCCTCTGTACACCTCCATGCAGTCATGTATACAAGTCCATGCAGTCCTGTATCCACCTTCATGCAGTCCTCTGTACACCTCCATATAATCCTCGAATCACCTCCATGTTGCTCCTCTGTACACCTCTGTGCAGTCTGTTGTACACCTTCATGCAGTCCTCTTTACACCCCTATGCAGTCCTCTATACCCCTCAATGTTGTGCACTATACACCTCCACTCAATCCTCTATAAAATTCCATGTAGTCTGCTACATACCTCTGCATTGCACTATATACGTCCATGTAGGCTGCAATACACCACCGTTCAGTCCTCTATACACCTCCATACAGTCTGCTATACACCTTCAAGCAATCCTCTACACATCTTCATGCAGTCTGCTATACACCTCCATTCTGTCTTCTGTACACCTCTATGCAGTCCTGTATACGTCTCCATTCAGTCCTCTATCCATGCAGTGTGCTATACATCACCATGAAGTCCATCATATATATTCAATCAGTCCTCTGTACACCTCCATTCAGTCCTCTATACATCTCCATGCAGTCTGCTATACATCTTTACTCAGTCTGCTATACACCTCAATGGAGTCCTCTATATACCTCCATGCTATACCTGTCCATACACGCCTCTACATACCTTCATGTATCTGCGATATACCTCTATACAGTCCTCTAAATACTTCCAACCAGTTTGCTATATACCTCCATACAGTCCTCTACTCATCTCCATGCAGTCTGTGACACACCTACATGCAGTCTGCTGTACACCTCCACACAGTCCACGACGCACCACCATGAGGTCCTCTACATATCTACATTCAGTCCTCTGTACACCTCCATACAGTCCTCTATGTACCTCCACACATTCTGCTATACGCCTCCATTCAGTCCTCTTTATACCTACATGCAGACCTCTGTACATCCCCATGCAATCCTCTATACCCCTCCATACCGTCCTATATACACCTCCATACAGTCCTCTATACCCCTCCATGCAGTGGGGCAAGGAGGTGATACTTGCTGTTATTATCACGAGTCTAAATATCAAGAAACTGAGCCAATGCTCTGGGGATGTGGGAGTGAATCCTGCCACGTCAGATGGTGGAATTTGTCTTCAATTTAAAACAAAACACCTGGAATTAAGATTCACTGATGACCATGGCAAAATACGTATTGTTCACTAATGCCCGACAGGGAAGGGGAAATCTGCTGTCCTCACCTGGTCGGGCCTACATGTGACTCCAGACCCACAGCAATGTGATTGATTCTCAATTGCCCCCTGGACAGGCCTGGCAAGCCACTCAGTTGTACCAGGCATTACAAAGTCTCAAAGAAATAAATTGAATTGAATTTATTGTCACGTGTACTGAGTCACAGTGAAAAGCTTTGTCATGCGAGCAATACAGGCAAATCACATAGTTAAGTTGTTTAGATAAGTAAATAATAGGTAATCAGCAGCAAAAACACGAACACAAGTACAGGTGAATGTTAAGAGTTTGTGAAACTGTTGTGAAACAGGCTGGTGCGTGTGTTCAGGCATGTGTAGCTACTCCCTGATGGTAGAGGTTGCAGACAAGCATTGCCAGGGTGGGATGGATCTATGAGAATGCTAGAGGCCTTTCCTTGACAGTGGGCCTGATAGATGGATTCTATCGATGGGAGTTTGGACTTTGTGAATGTCTGGGCTGAGTTCACCACTCTCTGTAATCGTCTCTGATCTTGAATGTTACAATTGTCATACATCCAGACAGAATACTCTCGATGGTACATCTATAAAAGTTGGGAAGAGTATTCGCCGTCATGCCAAATTTCCTCAGCTGTCTGAGGAAGAAGAGACATTGTTTGGCTTTTGTAACTAATGTGTCCACTGGAAGAGTCCAAGAAAGCTTGTTGTGGATAACCACTCCCAGGAGCTTGACACTCTTCATTCATTCCACCTCTGTGCTGCTAATGTGTAGGGGGGCTTGAGTAACATCCCGCCGAAAGTCAATAATGAGTTCCTTGGTTTTGCTGGCATTGAGAGCTAGGTTGTTCCCAGTTCACCATTTTTTCCGGTCTTCTACCTCCCATCTATAGTCTGTTTCATCACCATCTGAGATTCAACCGACCACGGTGGTGTCATCAGCGAACTTGTAAATGGCATTAGTGTGGTATTTGGTGACGTAGTCATGAGTACACAGTGAGTGCAGTAGGGGGCTGAGTATGTATCACTCGGATGCTCCAGCATTGAGTGTTAGTGAGGATGAAACAATGTCCCCAATCTTCCCTGATTATGGCCTGTGGGTCAGGAAGCTGAGGATCCAGTTGCAGAGAGTGGGGCTTAGTCTGAGATCACTAAGTTTTGTAATCACAAGGGGATAATAGTGTTGAAGGTTGGACTGTAGTCAATGAGTAGGATTCTTACGTAGCTGTTCTTGGTTTCGAGATGTTCTAGGGAGGAGTGAAGGGCAAGTGATATGGCATCTGACATGGATCTGTTGGTCCGATAGGCAAATTGTAGTGGGTTGAAAATGTGTTGCTGGAAAAGTGCAGCAGGTCAGGCAGCATCCAGGGAACAGGAGAATCGATGTTTCGGGCACAAGCCCTTCTTCAGGAATAAGGAAAGTTTGTCCAGCAGGCTAAGATAAAAGGTAGGGAGGAGGGACTTGGGGGAGGGGCGTCGGAAATGTGATAGGTGGAAAGAGATCAAGCTGAGGGTGATAGGTCAGACTGGGGTGGGGGCAGAGAGGTCAGGAAGAAGATTGCAGGTTAGGAAGGTGGTGCTGAGTTCGAGAGATTTGACTGAGACAAGGTGGGGGGAGGGGAAATGAGGAAACTGGTGAAATCCGAGTTCACCAGTTGGAGTGGGTGAAGAGTAGTGCGAAGGCTGGAGTTGGTTAATGCCATGACCAGCCTTTCAAAGCACTTCATGACCACTGAGGTTCGGGCCACTGGGTGCTCATCATTGAGACACACTGCATGAGCCTTCTTAGGCACAGGGATGATGTTGACCCTCTGGAAACAGGCCGGGACAGAGGCCTGATGCAGGGAGAGGTTGAAGATGTCCGAGAAGACCTCTGCCAGTTGATCTGCGCCTGCTCTGAGTGCACGGCCTGGTACTCTGTCTGGTCCCATCACTTTCCTTGGATTCACACCAAGGAAAACTGATCTGACCTCTGATGCAGTGACTGTTGGGATAGGTTCATCAGGACTTGTTGGAATAGGTGTTACCTCTGCGCTGAAATTCTGCACAAATTGAGTATAGAAGGTGTTGAGACGATCAGGGAGGGATATGTCATTATCTGCTATCTTGCACTGTCTCTTTTTAGAATCTGTGATGTCATTCAGTCCTTGCCGTAGTTGCTGGGTGTCTGTCTGGGTCTCTAGTGAGGATCGGCATTGATCCTTGGTTGTCTTAATGGCACTGTGAAGGTTATACTTGATTCCTTATATTTGAGTGGGTCTCCTGACCTGAAGACCTCACACCTGGTTTTTAGCAGGTTCTACATATCCTGATTCATCCAGGGTTTCCAGGTAGGGAACATCGAGATTGACTTCCTCAGTATGCAGTCCTCCCCACCCTTGCTGATAAAGTCTGTGATGGTGGTGGCGTACTCGGCCAAGGTACCTGCAGACTGTTTGAACATGGCCCAATGAGCCGATTCCAGAAAGCACTGGAATCTGCCTCTGCAGATCCCCTTGTGATTACGAAACTTCGTGATCTCAGACTAAGCCGCACTCTTTGCAACTGGATCCTCAGCTTCCTGACGCACAGGCCACAATCAGTGAAGATTGGGGACAATATTTCATCCTCACTAACATTCAACGCTGGAGCATCCCAGTGGTGCATACTCAGCCCCCTACTGTACTCACTGTGTACTCATGACTACATCACCAAATACCACACTAATGCCATTTACAAGTTCGCTGATGACACCACCTCTGCCTCTTCTGAGCAGCACTGGACCTGTATCGGCGAGGGGGTCTCCTGCTTGAGCTTTTGCCTGTAAGTTGGGAGAAGAAGCATGGCATTGTATTCGGGGTTCCTGAAATGAGGGTGAAGGATGGGCGGTGGGCATCCTTCACAGAGGTGTATCAGTGGTCTAAAAGGTTTGGCGGGAGGGGCAGGTAATATTCTGGTGGTACTTTGGCAACACCTTCCTTGGATTGGCTTATTTGAAGTTGCCAGTTACAAAAACCAGGGCCTTGGAATGTTCCATCTCCAGGGTGTTAGTTTAGATTTTTTTGATTCTTAGATTCACTACAGTGTGGGAACAGGCCCTTCGGCCCAACAAGTCCACACTGACCCTCCGAAAAGCAACCCACCCAGATCCATTCCCCTATATTCACCCCTGCCTAATGCACCTAACACTACTGGCAATTTAGCATGGCTAATTCATCTGATCTGCTCATCTTTGGACTGTGGGAGGAAACCCACGAAGACACAAGAAGAATATGCAAACTCCACACCGACAGTTGCCCGAGGCGGGAATTGAACCTGGGTCCCTGGCACTGTAAGGCAACAATGCTAACCACTGAGCCACCGGGCCACCCCAGTGCTGGAGTACAGCACATCCAGAGCTTCCTCAACTTTTGCTTGTCGCGATATGTACACAGCATTAGTATAGCAGCAGGTAAATTCCTCTGGTAGACATAGAGGCAGCATTTAATGATGAGGAATCCAAGGTTTGGGGAGCAATGGCTGCTCAGGGTTGCAATGTCTATGTGCCACAAGCGATTGATTAAAAAACAAATCCCTACACCCTTTGTCTTATCCGAGGACGATGTACAGTCCATATGATAGATAGAAAAACCATCAGCCTGAAGTGGCAGTCTGGAATGGATGGGTTGAGCCAGGTTTCTGTGAAGCAGATTGTGCAGCAGTCCTGCATTGCACATTGGAAGCTGAGCCATGATCTGAAAATGGACGGGTGGCCTGGCACCGACCAAGGCACCGGAAAATGCAGGAACAGCCCTGTCGATCCTGCAAAATCCTCCTTACTAACATCTGGGGGCTACTAACAAAATTGGGAGAGCTGTCTCACAGACTAGTCAAGCAAAAACCTGACATAGTCATACTGACAGAATCCTCCCTGACATTCTATGTCCCAGTCAGCACCATCACCATCCCTGGATATGTCCTGACAGACCCAGCAGAGGAGGCAGCACAGTGGGGATACAGTCGGGAGGGAGTTACCCTGTGAGTCCTCAACATTGACTCTGGACCCCATGAAGTCTCACGGCTTCAGGTTAAACATGAACTAGGAAAGCTCCTGCTGATTACCACGTACCGTCCTCCCTCAGCTGATGAATCAGTTCTCCTCCATGTTGAACAACACTTGGAGGAACCACTGAAGGTGACAAGGGCACAACATGTACCCTGGGGGGCGGGGGGGGGGGGGGATTTCAATGTTCACCATCAAGAGTGTCTCGGCAGCAGTACGACTGATTGAGCTGGTCGGGTCCGAAAGGACAGAGCTGTTAGACTGGGTCTGCTGCAGGTGGTGAGGGAACCAACAAGAGGGAAAAACACACTCAAGTTCATTTCTACCACTTGACAGCTGCAGATACATCTGTCCATGACAGTATCAGTAAGAATGATAACCACATAGTCCTTAAGGAGACAAAGTCCCATCTTAATATTGAGAATAAACTCCATTGTGTTGCGTGGTATTATCACCGTGCTAAATAAGACAGACTTCGAACAGATCCAGCAACTCAAGACTTAGCATCCATGATGTGATGTGGGCCATTAACAGCAGCATTGTCTGTGGCCTCATGGCTCAGCATATCCCCCACTCAACCATGACCATCAAACCAGGGGATCAACCCCGGTTCAATGGAGAGTGCAGGGGAACATGCCAGGAGCAGCACCAGGTCCAGCTGAAGATGAGGTGTCAACCTGGTGAAGCCACCAAACTGAGCTACTTACATGTTAAACAGAATACGCAGCAAGTGACAGCTTGTGATCCCATAACGAATGATCAGATCTAAGCTCTGCAGCCCTGCCATATCCAGTCATGAATGGTGATCGACAATTAAACAACTCACTGGAGGAGGAGGCTTCACAAATATTCCCATCCTAAATGGTGGAATAGCCCAGCACATCCGTGTAAAGGATAAGTATTAAACGTTTGCAGGAATCTTCAGCAGGAAGTATGAAATGGATGATCCATCTCCTCCTCTGCCAAAATCGATCCACCCGACACCTGGAGGAAGAATTCCTCATCTTCCGCCTTGGGAACCTCAAACCACATGGGATCAATGTAGATTTCACCAGCTTACTCATTTCCCCAGCCCTCACCTTAACCCAGATTTAAGCTTCTAACTTGGCACCATCCTCTTGAACTCTACTAACCATCCATCTTCCTTCTCACTTATCTGCTCTACCCTCCTCTCTGACCTATCACCTTCACCCCCACCTTCACCTATCTATCGCCTTCGCAGCTCCCTGCCCCCAAGCCACACCCACCCTCCCATTTATCTCTCAGCCCCCTTGGGCCACCAATTCATTTCTGATGAAAAGGTTTTGCTGGAAACATCGATTCTCCTGCTCCTCAGAAACTGCCTAACCTGCTGTGCTTTTCCAGCACTACACTCCTCGACTCTGATCTCCAGCATCTGCAGTCCTCAATTTCTCCTAATAAAGCCAGCACGTTTGTTGCCAATTCCAGCGTTCGAAGAGCCTTTCATGTGGATTATGATTGATTATATAGGTCTCCTCCTGAGGACTAAATTTGGGGACCAGTACTTGCTAGCCAGAATGGATGTGTGTAACAGATTTCTGGAGGCAATTCCATTATGGAGTATTAAGGCAAAAAGGATGGTAGAAGCTTTCTTCATGCAGTAAGGGCTACCCGGAGAGATTCAGTCAGACCAAGGGTCTAATTTTACTGCTCGACTGTTTAAGGAAATCATGGGTAGCTAAAGCATACAGCACCTTATACAGACTGTATAGAAAAAGCTGGACAAGTCAGTTACATCACAAAGCTGGACTTACTGCGTGGTTATTAGCAGGTACTTTTATCAGAAAAAGCAAAATAATTTTGTTCATTTGGAACCTTAAATGGGCTATATCAATTCAGCACCCTTTGGAATGAAGAATGCACCAGCCACATTCCAATGACTCATGAACAGAGTTGTGGCTGGGTTAACAAATTGTGCAGTCTATCTAGATGATGCGTGATCTTCAAAAAGTCCTGGAAAGATTACATAGTATAGCTGGCAGAGCTCTCAAAAGAACCCAAACGAGTAATAAACTTAAAGAGAACTGCATTCACGAAGGCAGAGGAGATGTTCTTGGGACATAACATCGGACATGGAAGGTTGACCCCACAGAGTGAAAAGACGAAGGCCATCGAGGAATTTCCATGATTAACCTCGAAGAAAGATGTGCTTCGATTTTTGGGGAGAAGTGGATTCTACTGGAAGATTGTTCCAAATGTCAGCAGCGTAGTGGCACCGTGAACAGATTTGCTGAAGAAGAACACCAAACTTCGGTGGATGGAACAATGCCAGGAGGCGTTTCACAATTTCAAAGCAATATTAACCCCCACACCAGTTTTAGCTACACCAAACGTTTTGAAACCCTTCAATGTTTCAATCAACGCTTGGGACACCGAAGTTGGAGCTGTACTGCTCCAGGAAGGTGATGATGGAATTGAACTCTCGGTGTTCAAAGAAACCCAACACCCACCAGGATAATCAACACGGTTTTGTGAAGGGTAAGTCGTGCTTCACAAACCTTATTGAGTTATTTGAGAATGTGACCAAACAAGTGAATGAGGGTAAAGCCGTTGATGTGGTGGACATGGATTTCAGTAAGGCATTTGATAAGGATCCCCATGATAGGCTGCTGCTGCAAAAATAAGGAGGCATGGAATTGTTGGTGATTTTGCGGTTTGGATCAGAAATTGGTTGGATGAAAGAAGATGGAGGTTGGTCATTGATGGGAAATGTTCATCCTGGAGTTCAGTTACTTGTGGTGTACCACAAAGATCTGTTTTGGGTCCACTGCTGTTTTTCATTTTTATAAACGACCTGGATCAGGGTGGAGAAGGATATGTTAGTAATTTTGTGAACAACTCTAAGATTGGTTTTGTTGTGGACAGTGCTGAAGGATGTTGTAGGTTACATAGGAACATAGATAAGTTGCAGAGCTGGGTTGAGAGGTGGCAAAATGAGTTTAATGCAGAAAAGTGTAAGGTGATTCACTTTGGAAGGAGTAACAGGAATGCAGAGTACTTGGTGAATGGTAAGATTCTTGGTAGTGTAGATGAGCAGAGAGATATCAGTGTCGATGTACATAGATCCCTGAAAGTTTCCAACCAGGTGAATAGGGCTGTTAAGAAGACATACGGTGTGTTAGCTTTTATTAGTAGAGGGATCGAGTTTTGGAACCACGAAGTCATACTACAGCTGTACAAAACTCTGGTGCATCTGCATGTGGAATATTGTGCACAGTTCTGGTCACTGAATCATAGGAAGGATGCAGAAGCTTTGGAAAAGGTTTAGAGGAGATTTACTAGAATGTAGCCTGGTATGGAGTGAAGGTCTTTCATGAAAGGTTGAGGAAGTTGAGGCTATTACTGTTCCAGAGAAGAAAGTCAAGAGGTGACTTAATTGCGATATATAAGATAATTGGAAGGTTAGATAGGGTATGAAGTGAGAGCCTTTTCCCTCGGCCGGTGATGGCAATCAAGGGGGAGGGGGGCATAGCTTCAAATTGAGGGGTGATAGATATAGGACGATGTCAGAGGTAGTTTCTCTACACATCGAGTAGTCGTGGCTTGGAATGCACTTCCTGCAACAGTAGTAGACTTGTCAACTTTACAGGCAATTACATGATCATTGGATAGGCATATGAATGAGAATGGAATAATGTAGGTTAGATGGGCTTCAGATTGGTTTCAGAGAGCAGTGCAACATTGAAAGCAGAATGGCCTTTAGTGCGCTGTAATGTTCTATGTGTTATGGGATTATTTTGTTGGTGCCTGATGTTACAGAAATTTAATTTACAAATTGTACATGTTGTGGGTTGTAAGAATGTGATAGCAGGTGCGTTATTTCGGATTTAATGGATAAAGTATGATTAAAATTGAACAGATGCAAATGTTTTATATATGCGTGCAGAGGTTAACATGAACTTAGATTAATGTCCTATGTATTTCATGGTATTATTGTTAAGAATTAGAAAAAAAAATCATTTTAGCCATATTTTCATTTTTATGGTACTTTTTTTTTCTTAAGATGGGTGGTGTTAAGAAGTTGAAGGCGTGTACTGTACCTTTAAGAGAGAGTGAAAGCTGAAAGCTGATAGGCACCTGTCATGTGACTGACGAGCAGTCACAGAGTGTGCTGGAAAATTGAAAGATGTAACATTTGGCTGTAACCTCGCGACTTCAGTTGTGTTCACAGCAGTTCGGATTTAACCGATCAGTTTAAATTATGCCCCAAGATGATAAACCCCGTCGAATTTGAGTTTTGGTATTTCGGACAGTTAGCCAGAAAGTGGACCAATTGGTATTGAAGGACTGCTATTCACCACACTCTCTGTCAAAGGGACCTTTTTCCTTCTGAAACATCTTTGCAGCAGGACACCAAAGACAACCCAGGGAGATCTACAAACAGTGGAGGGTGGACATTGGAGATGAGAGCTACTGTCTGGTTTTGAAAACTAAGCTGTTGTAAATTTAATTGGGGTTTTATTGGATCAGTATAATGTTATAGAGTGGGAGGTAGATTCAAAATCTTTCAGAGAAAGGAGGCTCAGAGTTGTAAATAGTTGTTGTTTAATGTTCACTTTTAGTGTTAAAGAATTAAATTGATATTTTTGTTAAATAATGGAATTTGGATAGTTCTCTGTCACTCATACTTTAACAGATTACGAGGTGAGGTGACCTTTACTGGGTGTTTTGTTTATTTAGCAGTGGGATTTACTGCTGTGTTGTAACGACGACACAAATCCCAGAAATGCTCTGTCACTCCATTGAATAACTCGTTCTTGGCAAGTCCAGGCCAGTTTTCATGCTTCTTATTGGAAGAAATATTTTGTGTGAACTGGGTTAATGAAGTACCAAAACTGAGTCGATGTAGGAACAGCACTTGTCTCTCTCACCTTTTTGAACAATGGCGTATTGTTTGTAATCATCTATTTCTTTGGGACCACTTAAATATCTTCAGAGAATTGAAACATTATGGTCAATGCTTTTGTTATTCCTTCTCTCAGTAACTCACATACGTGCAGTCCACGGTGGGTACAAGTCCTATTCCATTGGGGAAAATTGTACTGGATTGAAGAGGGTTAACTGATCCTGTTTGTTTTGTGACTGAATTTAATGTCAAACTCTGTGGACCATAATTGTGTCCCAGGAGGGTTTCCCTTGTCTATTAATTACAAATTCCTTACAATGTACGAAGGTATGGTAACAGTGACAGCATCACCTCCAGCATCACCCCCAGCACTAACAGGGACCGGCAGCTCCAGAGACTGGGAGCTCGGGAGAAGAGAGATTCAAATCTGAGAACAAAAGTTTGGAATTTTACAACCATGGGTTGGAATCTGAACACAGAAGATCGGAATTTTACAACAATGGACAGGAGTTTCTCAGCAACAATTGATTATATTTCTGCAAATTACCACTTGATGTCATTAACAACTCGGATTAATTATATATTTCTGGTTATTCAACGTATTTACTATCCCACCCTTGTTATTGTTGGTGTTCCTGGTAAGTCTCTAGCCTTCTATTTAGTCTTAGAGCTATCTTTAACTGCATCACTGTTCCTGCTTAGTTACTCTGTCCTCCTTGCTGCTGTTGCTGTTGTTCTGGCTTACTCTCTATGTCTGCCCCATGAGATCGGTGAATTGCATTTCATTGTATTAATGGTCTTGTCATTTCAAATTGGAAAGACCAGAGCCATTGCTATTTATCTCAATTTTAAATTTCAATCCTTATCCATTGACTCCAACACCATCCTTGGCCAAGCCATGAGAATCAGTAAGATTGTTCAGAATCTGACCAATCCATTTGACCCTGAGCTGGGTCACCCTCGTGTTTGTTCCTGGCACTGATTCAGGTGACACCTGTTCCCAAAATGTGTCTCATCACATGAAGCTTTTCAGGCAACTCACCTTCCAGTTGCCCATCCTAACTGACATTGTCCAAACGCCCTCATCCTCTCTATATCAGGAATATAAAAGTACACTCTCACAAAACTGGCTGCCAATGAAATAGAGTTTGCCTGAAAACCGGAGGTTATTAGAATGTGTCTTGCTTTGTTTCTTAGAAGTGTTGCTCAATTACTATTATCTTGCCTGGTCAATGCCTGGCCGTGGACATATCATTTGTTTCACTATGAGTTAAACACTCCAAGCAGTCAGCACTGTTAGTGGTAGGGCCCTGGGGAGAGTTAGTGAATAGAGAAACCAAAGTGTGCAGGTACATTGTGCCTCGGAGGTGGCACCACAGATAGACAGGGTGGTACAGAAAGGATTTGGCTCACTTCCTCAAAATGAAAGAGCACAGGGTTAAAGGTGAGAAGGGAAAGATTTAAACGGGACCTGAGGGGTAACTTTTTCACACAGAGGGTGGTGCTTGTATGGAATGAGATGTCAGTACGAGTGCTAGAGGCGGGTACAATGACAACATTTGAAACACTTTTGGACAGGTATCTGGGTAAGGTAAACAACCAAAATAATAGGAAAGGTTGAGAGGGCTATGGGCCAAATCCAGGCAAATGGGACAAGTTCAGTTCAGGAAACCTGGGTGTAATGATCAAAGGACCAACAGCTCTGTCTCTGTGCTGTATGATTCTATGACTATGGGTCAGAGCGAACGACCAAAGACAGCAGGATTAGCAGGAGAAAACATCAACGTGAAACCATTCCCCATTGTAAACCACAATACATGCCCAACTGCTTTCATCTCCCATGGCAACAGTGGGTGTTTTAAATGGTTTCCAGCCTGGCTAAGCCCTCTGTGCAGATACCAACATCAGTGAGAATGCAGAGACCATCCAAAGCTACAGCTATGGTACAGTCCAAACAATACCTTAGACTGTTTGAGTGTCCATTGTCCAAACCTGGCAGTGGGCTTACAGAACTCTGTGTAGTCACAGACAAAGCTATTGCTGGGCTCTGTGACCATGTGTGCACTCAGATAATAAATACTCTTCCGAACAAGATGCATTGTCTCATACATTTGTCATACATCTGCTTATTTCACCGCCTGTGAATAGATCTTGATTTCCAGTACAACCTTCCTCATTCTTCATTTCCCCGTGTCATGTCATCAAAGTTTGGAATGTTGTCCTATAACCCAGAGTTAGAGCCATGTGTGTACCTCACCAGTCCCAGTGGAACAATAAGGGAGCACTGACATTTATAAGCCTGCAGTCTGTAAAATATCTATTCAACACAACACTGATTAAAGTCCACCTGAACTTTGTTACAATCCTCAATGATATGGACTAGTCTGTTAATTTTTCTATTCAATATGATATTGTTAGTTTATTTACTTCTCAATCTACTGAGGAAATCCATGTTTCACTAATCTCTCTTTCCAGCCCAGTGATGATTGTTTCATTTCAACCAGTCGGAATTAGAATCCCTACAGTGTGGAAGCAGGCCCATCAGCCAAACAAGTCCACATCATCCTTGCGAAAAGTAACCCATCTAGGACCCATTCCCCTATCCTATATTTACCCCGATCCTATGCATCCAATATCCCTGAATATTATGGGCAATTTAGCATGGCCAATTCACCTCACCTACAAACTTTGGATTGTCGGAGGAAACCGGAGCACCTGGAAAAAGCCACGTAAACACGGGGCAAACTCTACGCAGACAGTCACCCGAGGCTGGAATCAAACCCAGGTCCCTGGCACTGTGAGGCAGCAGTGCTAACCACTGAGTCACTGTGCCACCCCAATGGAAATCCTTGACATGGGAAAAATAATTGGATCTATCACTGCCTGCTGGAAGAAATCTGCAAAATGTCATCCTAAACCATTCCTTTTCATCGAAACATGATGTACAATTTCGCGAATTTACAATGAAATGACAATTGTGATTATTTTTTTCATTGATTGGAATCCTTTCCAATCATTGCTTTATGGTCATTGAGTTCTGTACACCCTCTTTCAGGTAAGGGAATCTTTCAGCCAGTCCAACATTTAACTCCCCATGTGGAGTAAAATACCGCAGAATCTGCCAATCTGAAATAAAAACACAATGCTCAAAGTACTCAACAGATCTAGCAGCATCCATGGAGAGTGGGACAGTCAGGAATTCAGGTTAGAGACCTGAAGTCAGAACTGGGAGTGGTCAGAGGTATTTGCTTACATTAGGCAGGGAAATGAGATGGCTGGGGAGAACATGGAAAGGTCTGTACTTGGGTGGAAGACAGGAGAAATTAAAGGACAAAAAGAATTGTTATGAAATACAAAATGGCAATGAGAGAAAAATATTTCTTTAAGAAGGAGTTGGGAGGCCATGTTGCTGCTGTACAAGACATTGGTTCGGCCACGTTTGGAATATTGTGTACAATTCTGGTCTCCCTCCTTAGGAAGGCTGTTGTGAAACTTGAAAGGGTTCAGAAAAGATTTACAAGGACATTGCCAGGGTTGAAGGGTTTGAATATAGGGAGAGGCTGTATAGCCTGGGGCTGTTTTCCCTGTAACATCAGGGGCTGAAGGGTCAACTTATCGAGGTTAATAAAATCATGAGGAGCATGGATAGGATAGACAAGATCTTTTCCCTCAGGTGGAGGAGCTCAGAACTAGAGGGCATGTGTTTCGGGTGAGAGGGAAAAGACTTAAGAGGAACCTGAGGGGAAAATGTTTCATGCAGGGGGTGGTACATGCATGGAATGAGCGCCAGAGGAAGTGGTGGAGGCAGGTGCAATAACAACATTTAAAAGGCATCTGGATGGGTATATGAATAGGAATAGTTTAAACGGATGTGGGTCGAATTCAGGGAAATGGGACTAGATCAATTTTAGATATCTAGTCGTCATGGAGGAGTTGGACTGACGGCTCTGTTTCCGTGCTGTATATCTTATGGAATCCCTACAGTTAGAAACAGGCCCTTCAGCCCAACAAAACCCTCCGAAGAGCAAACTAACCAGACCCATTCCCAAATATTTACCCCTGACTAATGCACCTAACCTACACATCCCTGAAAACTCTGGGCAATTTAGCATGACCAGTTCACATAACCTGTACATCTTTGGATTGTGGGAGGAAACTGGAGCATCCAGAGGAAACCTATGCAGACACAGGGAGAATGTGCAAACTCCACAAAGACAGTCACTTGAGGTTGGAAGAGAACCCTGGTCCCTGGTGCAGTGAGGCTAATCACAGTGCGAACCATTCAGCCACCATGCTTCCCCAATCTCTATTTAACTCGATGACTCTAAGTACAGATGTAAAATCTTCACAATAAAACTACGGGTCAGTGTTCCTGATCTGAAGTTGTTGACTCAGTGTCAATTACAAATGTTGTCACATTTTTTGGGAAACATCTTTGATGATTTTGTATTTTCCTGCTTATACGTTTTACTCCATTACTTGTCCTGGTATAATCTCATGTTGCATTTTGTTTTCATCCCTTCTCCCATCTAATGTCTCCTGTCTCCCGGGTTACCACAGATCTTTTCATTTGTTGTTCCTTCCTTTCCATGACTGGTTTAAATCCTGTTTCAGTACATTTCCTGTTCTGACAAAGGGTTAGCAGCCTGAAATGTTAACTCTGTCTCCACACAGGCACTGCCAGAGCTGCTGAGAATTTCCAGCATTTCCTGTTTGCTTTCTGTCATCTTATCTTTTCCATTTTGCCCATACTAAAGATTTTAATTTGATAAAATCTGATATAACTTCTGATCATTGCTATCATGTCATTGCAAGCCTTAGGTCAATTACAATAACACACCAAGTTGGGCGAGCGAATCGAAAGGGACTTTTAGTTGGATTAGCTCCACAACCAGTTGAGTATAATGTACATTTTCACAAGTTTCACAGACTTGATTACGTTTCCCACAGTAAACACAAAGTGGTGACACTGAGCTGAGGGCAGTGGTCAGTTGTCACATTCACAATGGAACACCCGTCCTCAAGCTGCAGTCCTCAACCTTGTCCCTTAACTGCAACCTATCGCTGCCTTTCCCTCAGGATATATGTTTAGTGTCTTACAAACCATTACTTTATACACAGTTTGCCACTTGGTTCTGTGTTATATTGAGTAAAGCTCTGGATCTACTCAATCAGTTGATTAATTTGTTCCCTAACTGTCCTTTCCGTGATAATACTCTGGTTTTGAAGTCCATTTCCCCTTGCTGTTTATTTATTCAAATGACCAATTAATGAGACTATGATGCACGTGCTCCTCTTCATGACTATTTGGCTGTTCCAGTCTACAGTTTTTACTGGTTAATATGCAAGTTGCAGCATGGTGGCTCAGTGGTTAGCTCTGTAACCTCACAGTGCCAGAGACCCCGGTTTGATTCCACCCTCGGGCAGTCTGTCTGTGTGGAATTTGTACGTTGTCTCCGTGTCTGCGTGGTTTTCCTCTGGCTGCTCTGGTTTCCTCCCACAGTCGAAAGATGTGCTGGTTAGGCGAATTGGCCATGCTGTATTGCCCATTGTGTTCAGGGATGTGTCGGCCAGGTACATTAGTCATGGGAAATCTAGAGTAATCGGTGGAAGGGAATGGGCCGGGTGTGATACTCATCAGAGTGTTGATGTGGACTTGTTGAGCCGAGTGGTCTGTTTCCACACTGTGGGGATTCTAATTATAATCTAAATCCACGTTCTATCAACTTTGAAGTAAAGGATCTTTACATCCTCTGAATTAATCTTTTCCATCATATTTGCACATCACAGAACTTGCACAAAATTGTAACTAATATTCAGTCGAGCCTATTCCATTCACTTCTGTGGCTATATTACACATAGAATACAATTTTATACTGAAGAATACGATCACCACATTTTGACAGTGCTATAGTGATATAAGTCTTACACTGAGGTACAGTGAACTCTGACAAGTATCAGATGTCTTGCCATCGATGACTCTTTGAAAACCTCTCCATTTACCAAAGAATTAAGAAAACATTCCCAGACATGGACTGAGGTCACGCAAAACCATTCCTGAGATTTCAGAGAAATGGGCCATTCTGCCATATATTAATGAAAAGTTACAAAATGATCGAACTAAAGCAAAATACTGCAGGTGCTGGAAATCTGAAATAAGAACAGAAAAGGCTGGGAGTGCTAATGGAACAGCATCAATCTGAAATGTTCACTTATCTCTCCATAAGTTTACGCTGATCTAATAAATTACAGAATATTGCTGTAAGTTTGGATCACTGGGTATGCTGTGAAAGAGAGTACGTTGAGCTGAAGGATTCCATTTCTGACAAATAATACATTTTCAGGTTCCATTTCTAATAAATATTCAGCTTGACAGTTGTTGGAGAAGGAGCCTTGGTCCGGTTGTGTTGGGACAATGAAGAGAGACTTGAATGATTATTGAACTCGAATCAATCTGCAGGGTAATGGGGAAAAGGCAAGTGCTCGCCACTGTGTCAACACGTATAGACAACCAATGCGGATACGATGGGCTGAATGGCTTCCTTCTGGTAACTGGGTGATTATTAAACCTGATCTCCCTTTTCCTTTCCTGGGTGTGTAGTCCACATGCTGGATTGTGCTTTAGTAGAGGCTCTCCAGTGCTCACCAGGAGCTAACACAACAAACAGCTAAGGCACTGTGTGTAGCAATGGTCCTGAAAATATCTTATCAGCAGTAAATGGCTCCAATACTCACTGAGTTGAACTGTTCCAGTACAGTTACAAAACTGGCATCACCTATTAATCGAGGGATTTAAACAGGTAAATCTCAAAGGGTCGAACAAAGCAAACCCAGATAATTACCACCCATCAGTCTGATCAGAATTCACAGCATCATGGTGGAAGGTGACATCAAGAGTGCAACCGAGCTGCACTTACTCAGCAATAACTAGTTCACTGGTGTCTCGTTCTGCAGGGTTATTCAGCAGCAGACCTCATACCAACTATTATCCAAACAAGGACAATGGAGCTGTATCCTGAGGTGAGGTGAGAGGGACCGTATTGGACATCAAAGCAGCAATTGACCAAGTCTGAGCTGAATGAATCAGAAAATAACAAGAAATGGGATGAACCTCTCATTGGTTGGAGTCATTCCTGGCACATTGGAGGATGGGTGTGGTTGTTGGAAGTCAGTCACCTCAGCTCCAGGACATCGCTGCAAGAGTTCCTCAGGGAAGTGTCCTCGGCCCAGTTATCTTCAGCTGTTTCATCATGGACAATCCCTCCATCGTAAGGTCAGAATTCAGGATGTTTGTTGATCATTCCACAATAATTAGTAGCATTTGTCACTTGTCAGACACTATGCCCATGTATAGAAATACTTGGACACCATGCTGGGCTGAAAGTAGCAGGCGTGTCACATAATTCTCAGATACTTCCGAAAAGAGAGAATCTTACCATTGCTCTTGACATTGATTGGTCTTACCATCACTGAATTCCACACTATCCACATCCTGGGGCGGGGTTAAAGGAGGTTACCATTGACCACAGACTAGCTGGACCACTTATATAAGTACCATTGTTACAAGACCATGTAAGAGATTGGTAATTCTCTGATGCATGTCTCACCTCCAGACTCCTTGAAATCTGTTCAATATCTGCAAAGGGCATGTCAGGAGTGTGATGGAATACTCCCCATTTGCCAGAGTAAGTACTGTTCCAACAACACTCAAGAAACTTGATAATATCCAGAATAAGGCACCCTTGATTGGCACCACATCCAGAAACATTCCCGGCTTCCACCATTAATGCACCCCAGCAGCAACGTGTGGCCTGTAGAAGGTGCATTTCAGCAACTTCGTAAGACACCTTTACAGCATCTTCCAAACCTGCGACCTCTACCATCTCAAATCAATAGGCCATCAGCTCAACAGGGAAGTGATCTCTGACTAGGTATCAGAGAGAATAACATAGACTGACACACCTCCACTTTAATCTATCTCGATTGCATAATGATCAGGTGCAGGATATGTGTGCTGATATCCACCATGGTCACTGGATACTAATGAAGGGGAACTTGGGCTGATTCTTCCACATGTATTTTGAATGACTCTGTAAAGATGAAGAACAGGAACCTGGACACTTCCTCCACCCTAATGAAGGGTCTCTGTTCCACTTCAGAAACTGAAATATTCCTTACATGGTCTTTGTGATGTCTCTTAGAGTCTTTGTTTTCACTTCAATAATCTGACAGCCATCTCGCATCATCTCTAAAAACTGCTATTCCTCATTTTCTGTTTCATCTCAAGTGTGAATTTCTACCTAATAGCTAATTTTATTGAATTCTTTGGACCCAGCAGTTTACGTGATTATGGCTATAAATACTTCAATAAATTTTCAGAAACAGGGACACATGTAAAAATCACACGATATACTCCATGTAATAGATAACTTTTCTACCAGCTTGATTAATTTTCCTGTTTATTTTCCTTCTCCACAGTGAACATCTGAACAATTATAATTATGTCCAAAGGAACATGTGGTCTTTCAAAATGTATTACTCGATACCTGATGGCAATGTCAACAGCAGATATACTGGTTATTATCCTCGATCTGCTATTGAGACACATTCCAATTGTTTATAAGAGAGAGTTTTGTTTCATACGGTCCATCCCCATCTGTAATATCCACGCTGTCTTTGTTTATGCAGCCACCGACTGTTCTGTCTGCTTTACCGTCACTTTTACCTTTGATCGATATGTGGCCATTTGCTGCCCAAATCTGCAAATTAAATTTTGTACTGAGAAGACAGCAGCTGTGGTTCTGGGAACAGTGACTGTGCTGAGTGGTTTGAAGAACATTTTCTGGTACTTTATGTTCACATCTCAGTATTTGCTCAGGAATCAGCCCTGGTTTTGTTCAGTACCAGCTGATATTCTGTCATCTCCAGTCTGGGGAACAATCGAGTGTCTTTATTATATCCTGAACCCAGCAGTGCCATTTGTTCTGATTCTGCTGCTCAATGCTTTAAGTGTCAGGTACATTTTAGTGGCCAGCAGAGCCCGCAGGAGACTTCGGGCTCACAGCAGTGGGGAGAATCCCAGTGACCCAGAAATAGGGACTCGAAGGAAGTCCATCATTTTATTGTTTGTTATCTCAGGGAATTTCATCCTGTTATGGTCAGTGTTTATGCTATACTCTCTATGGAAACGCACATATCGGATGGGGAACAGGGACCTATATCTACATTATTTTGTAGGAGATATCGGATTCATTCTCCAGCTCCTAAGTTGCTGCACAAACACTTGTATATATGTCGTGACCCAGACTAAGTTCAGGAAACAGCTGAAGAACATGGTAAAATACCCTTTTACCCGAATGGTGAAATTCATTCAATGATGAAACGGATTGAAGGATTCAGGGATTAGAAATGTGTTCTGTCTCAGAATCCATCCAATCCACTCTCTGTGGGGTCAATGGTACAGACACAGTGAGGGGAGTCTGCACTCTCCAATCTTTGTGAGACAGACTGAGCATGTTCAGTTGGCAGTCCTGGTGATCTACTACAGACACAGAGTAAATGGCCTGATCTCACACAGTCAATGATATAGACACAATGGCATCAGTCTGCTCTATCCAAGGTATGTGATACAGATACATTAGGGACAGTCTGTCCTCTCTAGGGTGTGTGACAAAGAGACATTGAGGATGGTCTGCCCTCCATGAGATACATGTGACATGCTATTATGAATGAGGAGTAGGTCAGTTGGCCGTTTGAGTCTGATCTGTGAATTCATCAGTTCCTGGTTGATCTTGCTACGACCGTAATCCTCTTTTCCACATACTTTCCAACCCCATTGACTCCCTTGTTAGTGAAGAGTTCATATCAACCTTCCATAGAAGTCATTAATAAGCCTGCATCCATGGTTATCTGGAAGGTCATGCCACAGACTATGTGAACAAACAAATATGAATGAGGAGTAGATCATTTAGCCCCTGCATTCTAATCTGACTTTTGATAAGATCATCGTTGATCTGGCTCCAGCCTTAATCCTCTTTTTCCATCTACTTTCTATCCCATTGAGTCCCTTGTTAACCCTAACCCTGCACACAATACTCTGAATGTGCTCTGAGCAGAGTCTTATAGAGTCTCAGAAATACACCCCTACTTTTATATTCAAGTCCTCTCAAGATAAATGCCATCATCACATTTCCCTTCCTAGCTACCGATTCAATCTGCAAGTTTAACTTGAGAAAATCCTGGACTAGAGTCTCCTTGCACTTCAGATTTCTCATTTTTCTCCCCATTTGGAAAATAGTCCGTGCCTGGTCCTGCACTTTGTCAGGTATTTCCTGATAAAGTGCAGGACCTCACAGTTTTTCATGCAGTGCTCTGCCACTTCTTTACCCATTCTCCTAACCTGCCAAGTACGTCTTCAGCCTCCCTGGCTCCTCAATGCTATATGTCCCTCTACCTACCTTAGTATCATCTGCAAACTTAGGTAGAATACCTTTGATTCCTTCATTTTGATCATTAATGTATAAAGTGAAAATTTGTGCTCCCAACACTGAGCCTTACGGAATTAGAATTCTCACCAGCTGCCTTCCTGAGAAGGACCCTTTTATCCCCACTCTCTGCTTTCTGCCAGACAGACAGGCTTCTATCCATGCTAGCACCTTGCCTCCAACACCATGGGCCCTTATCTTACTCAGTAGCCTCCTGTGAACCACCTTGACAAACTCCAGGCATTAACATCTGTTGGCTCACCTTGGTCTAACCTCCCTGTTACTTCCTCAAAGAATTTGAGAAGGTTTATCAGGCATGACCTCCCCTTGATGAAACCATGCTGACTCTGCTCCATGATCTCTTTAGCCAACTCCTTTAGAACCCTGAGGTGTAGTCCATCTGGTCCAGGTGATTTATCCACATTCAGGACATTCAGTTTTTCTAGCACCTTCTCCTTGATGATGGCCACCATATTGAGCTCTGCCTCCTCACTCTCTGTATTTTTGGGATGTTACGGTTGTCTTCCATCATGAAGACTGAGGTAAAGTAAGTTCCTCAGCCATTTCCTTGTTCCCCACTATTATCTCTCCAGTGTCATTTTCCAGGAGTCGAATGTCCACGTTTGCTTCTCTTTTACTCTTTATATATCTAAAGGAACTCTTACAGTCTTCTTTTTATATTACTAGCTAGCTTATGCACATACTTAATCTTCTTGCACCTTATTTCATTTTTTGTTGCCCTCTGTTGGTCTTCGTAATCTTCCCAATTCTCTGTTTTCCTACTGCTGTTCACCACATTATATGCTTTCTCTTTTGCTTTTTTGCTATCCCTGACGTCCCTAGTCAGCCATGGTTGCCTCATCCTCCCTGTACCATGCTTTACTTTTCTCAGGATGAATCTCTGCTGTGTCTCCTGAATTACTCCCAGAAACCCCTGCCATTACTGTTCCACTGTCTTTCCTGCTCGGCTCATCTCCCAGTCAAATCTACCCAGCTCCTTCCTCTTACATCTGTAGTTCCCTTTATTCAGCTATAATACCATTTCCCCTGATTTTATCTTTTCCCTTTAAAATACAGAGTAAATTCAGTCATGTTACGATCACTGCCTCCTCTGGGTTCCATCACCTGAAGCTGCCTTATCAAGTCTGCCTCATTGAACAACACTAAATCCAATGTTGCCTGTTCCCCAGTGGGCTCCGCCACAAGCTGCTACAAAAAGGCATCTCATGGACATTCCATAAATTTATTTTCTTGCAATCCATTAACAACCTGATTTTCCCAGTCCACCTGCATATTGAAATCCCCCATGATCACTGTAACTTTGCCCTTCCTGCACATATTTCCTATCTCCTGGTGTATCTTGCGTCCCAGTTCCTGAATACTGTTGGAGGTATGCACATAACTCCAGCTGTAGCTTTTAAACCTTTGTGTTTCTTCAATTCTATCCACACAGATTGTACACCAACTGACCCTCCTTTGTTTCTTATTATTGATTTAAGTTCATTTCTTACAAGTACACAACGTCACCCCCTCTGCACACCTGTCTATCTTTTCAATAAGATATAAATCCTGAATATCCAGCTCGTAATCCTGATCGTCTTGCTGCCATTCATTTGCCCAATTCTCCTCGTCATAAATACAAGACAAGCATCAAATTGGGTCTAAAGCCTAACTCAAGGATACAAAATCACTTCCTTCCTTGAGACAAAACACCTCAAGTGCTCACATGGATACAAGCTTCTGACACCTGTCTTTGAAAGTTGCTAAACCCAAAAAGTCATCACTTTGATCGAGCGAAACCCAACCTGGTCCAGGAACACACTCCAACTTCCCTCAGGATATTGGGAGCTCTCACAATGTGGCACTCGAACCCTTGCTTTGCAGTTCATTTGGACCTGTGTCCAATGTTAATTAAAACTTAGTGTTTGACTTCACGTACTTTATTTATTCGTCAATTCCATCATAATGTATGTGTATCTAATGCAGTTGCTTTGTTGTGACCCATAGACTGGTGTGGTACTGGTCTGGGAATAAGTGCGGCTGTGTGGCTGTACAAGATGGCCTCTTTTATGTGGACTGTTTTGGAAAGGAACCATTGTCCTCTTTCACTTGCGTAACATTACCAAAATGTGTATGTTTCAAAAACTTCCATGAAAACACCAGATTAAATGCATTTCTGTACTAAATTCTATATAATACTTTTAATCTTCTAGGTATATGAGGGACCCAAGAACTGTTATCTAACTGGAGCCAGAATCTTCTAATCAACAGGTTGTAGCTCATTTCCTCCATACACCTCAATTCAATCCTCTATATACCTTGATTCAGTCCTCCATACACCACGAGTCAGTCCTCCATACACCTCCACTCAGTACTCCAAATACCTCCATTCAGTCCTCCAAACACCTCCACTCAGTCCTCCAAACACCTCCACTCAGTCCTCCATACACCTCCATTCAGTCCTCCAAACACCTCCACTCAGTCCTCCATACACCTCCACTCAGTACTCCATACACCTCCATTCAGTCCATCATACACCTCCACTCAGTCCACCATACACCTCCACTCAGTCCTACAAACACCTCCACTTAGTCCTCCATACACCTCCACCCAGTACTCCATACACCTCCACTCAGTACTCCATACACCTCCATTCAGTCCACCATACACCTCCAGTCAGTCCTCCATACACCCTCCACTTGGAAATACATCGCCGTTCCTTCACCATCACTGGGTTAAAATCCAGGAATTCCTGCCCTAGTGACATTGTGGGTCAACCCACAGCATGTGGACTGCAGCGGTTCAAGAAGTTAACTCACCACCACCTTCTCAAGGGCAACTAGGGATGGGCAATAAATACTGGCCCAGCCAGCCAAGGACAATCCCACCAATGAATAAATAATGTTCTCTACACACCTCCATGCTGTCGTCGATACAGATCCATCCCCTGTACTGTGTGATACTCTGACCAGTGACATGATGCATGCTTGTCACTCTGCACTAAACACTGAGATAAACCTGACCCCCACCCACAGGTAAACACAAAGTGAATGAGCCTTTAGAAAGTTAGCTGAGAGCCAGATGATGTATCCTATGTCGCTACATGAAATGTGCCCATGCCCCTGACTGTGAACCAACCTGGCAGAAGCAGGGACGACATCACTGTCTCTGAGCTCCACAGTGAAGGGTGAGTTAATCTGAAAGCAGCCAGAATGATGTGGTGAGGCTGGGGTTTGGTGATGCCCACACACACCGACAAAGTGTGGGAGAGGACAGTGTTGATGGAGCATGCAGTGAAATGGTGCTGATGGTGGAGATGGATGAAGACCTGGAGAAGCAAACAGTGAGCTCCTGCCTCCAGATAACTGCCCAGGCTTTCCTGTTGGGAACTGGCACCATCTGGTTTCCATAGGAACTGAAGGAAGGATTAGAATCTCCATCGAAATGAGGCAAGACCAGCTCCTAATGAGATAGAACAGCATGAAAATGAAGTGGTTACCCCTCACTAGTGAGATTCAGAATTCGCTCTTTAAACCAGAAAGGGGGAAATTGGAAATTCTTCTCATCACAAAACCTGATGCTTTCATTCTTGCCATTTCTCTTAAGAGGGCGAACATCATCCGTGTCCCAAAGAAGGCTCATGCAGCATGTCTCAATGACTACAGCCCAGTGGCCCTAACCTCAGTGGTCATGAAGTGTTTTGAAAGGCTGATCCTGGCATTAATCAACTGCGGATTCCCCACTACTCTTCACCCACTCCAATTTGCATATTGGACCAACAGATCCATGTCGGATGCTATATCACTCCCCCCCCCCCCCCCCCCCCCCCCCCCCCCGCCACCCGAACATATCGACAGGTTAATTGAACGTCTTTCAATCCAGTGTCTTTGTACCAGATTAAAATGAAACTCTTATCTGGTCTGGATAGAATGTGGGAGGGTTGTATCCTGACAATCCAAGATAACATATACATCTGTTCGTTTTAAGAAGAGTTTAACAAATGACAGCAACATGGATTTCATGGAGTTCTTTGTTCTTTGATAAATTAACCGGAACTTGCTGAGTTTAGCTTGTTTCATGTTTTATTCATAGACGCTCAAAAGATGAGGTAGTGTTTAATTGACATTATTGCAAAAATTAAACATGTGGATTGAAGGATCAATGGCATTCTGAATTTCATACTGACTGAGGGATATAACTCAGAGAGTAAGACTAAATAGTTAAAGTTTGGTTGCAGGCAGAGAATTCTTGTGGTGACAGCATTCCTACCTCTCATTGTTCAATTCATTTGGTGCATCTCTGATCGTAAAAAGCACGAACGAAATTCCCTTATCCCAATGATCTGGATAGTCTTGACTGTAAGTCTTCAACACGGCCTTTAATGTCTGTTTCCAACTTTCCAACAGTTCCTGCAGTCCTGAACATATTCAGTTGTTTTTGAATTGTTTTATTTCTCAGCTGTCCATAATTTTCGTGAATCATGTTGATGTAAAGTTTAACCCTTGATCTAATTGTATTTCTTTGGATAGTCCATATTTAGTTAAAAAAAAGGAGTAACTCCACTCCAATCCTTTAGCTGTGATATTGCATAATGGAATGATCTCTGGAAATCTCGTGGACACATTCGTTATTGTTAACAAATACTGATTCCCACTTTTTGTTTTAGATAGGGATCCTATGAAATCAATTCAGACTCTTGTAAAGGTTTACTCAAATGCAGGAACAGGTATTAAAGGTGCAGGTTTTATTACTGCCTGTGATTTTCCGATTAGCTGACATGTATGACTGGCAAAGTTCAACCACATCTTTGTGCGGTCCAGGCCAGCATAAATGATTTTGTATTTTAGCCTGAGATTTTCTCACTCCTAAATGCCACCCCCCCCCCCCCCCCCACCACCACCAGAAGGAGCTCATGCGTCACTCACAGCACCTCCATTCTGTAACCCAGTGGCAATACAACACGATGAATTTTTGCCCCATTTACAGTCATAGAGATGTACAGCATGGAAACAGACCCTTCGGTCCAACCCGTCCATGCTGAACAGATATCCCAACCCAATCTAGTCCCACCTGCCAGCACCCAGCCCAAAGCCCTCCAAAACCTTCCTATTCGTATACCCATCCAAATGCCTCTTAAATGTTGCAATTGTACCACATCCTCTGGCAGCTCATTCCATACATGTACCACCCTCTGAGTGAAAAAGTTGCCCCTTAGGTCTTTTTTATATCTTTCCCCTCTCACCCTAAACCTATGCCCTCTTGCTCTGGACTCCCCAACCCCAGGGAAAAGACTTTGCCTATTTATCCTATCCATGCCCCTCATAATTTTGTAAACCTCTATAAGGTTACCCCTCAGCCTCCGACGCTCGAGGGAAAACAGCCCCAGCCTGTTCAGCCTCTCCCTGAAGTCCATATAGATCACATCGACTGCTCTGCCCTCATCAATCTTCTTCATTACTTCATCAAAAAACTCAATCAAGTTTGTGAGACATGATTTCCCACGCACAAGGCCATGTTGACTATCCCGAATCAGTCTTTGCCTTTCCAAATACATGTACATCCTGTCCCTCAGGATTCCCTCCAACAACTTGCCCACCACCGAGGTCAGGCTCACTGGTCTATAGTTCCCTGGCTTGTCCTTACCACCCTTCTTAAACAGTGGCTCCTTCAAAGATTAATAGAATGCCAGGATGCAAAATTACAAAAATGCAAGATTGACAGAATGAAAGAAAATGCAAGAACACAAAAATGACATGATGGAAGATTGCAAGAATGCAACAATGCATTCCATTTCCTCATTAAGACAGCATTTTTATGGTAGAAACATTCAGGAATACATTCGGATTCTGTCTCGGTGACTGTCTTTTGATACAATTGCTTTAATTTTCAGCTTTCAGCCATAACGCAATTAATTTATCTGAGCAAAAGATGTCTACATTGTGATCGAAATGTTGCTGGTTTGTGTCAACCATCTGACCAATAATCATAGAATCCCTCCAGTGTGGAAACATGCCCTACAGCCCAGCAATGAACACTGACCATCCAGGGAATTACCCACCCTGACCTATTACTCGACATTTACCCCTGACTAATGTACCTAACCTACACATTCCTGAACACTGTGGGCAATTTAGCATGGCCAATTCACCTAACCAGTACATCTTTGGTTTGTGGGAGGAAACTCACACAGACACAGTGAGCATGTGCAAACTCCACATAGACAGCCACCCGAGGCTGGGATCAAACACAGGTCCCTGGTGCTATGAGTCAGCAGTGCTGACAACTCAGCCACTCTGCCACCCAAACAGGAGCTCTGCTAATTCCACTTCAACTTTCTTATCTGTACTCTCTGATGTCTCGTTTTTCAACTGATGACTCAGTGACCTTGTTACCACATTGTCAGGTAAAATCCCAGGATTTGTTCTGCCATAGTTCAGTTGCCTGAGTTTCCACTGGCTTTTCAACCACAGTAGGCAGCACTCCTACCTGTGACACAGCTATATCATTAGGAAGGACAAATTATATTCCTGGAGCTGAGAGTTTGTTCAGTACTCCCACCACAACATCTCTACTCTTCACGGGACACTCTAACCTCACTTTACATAACTGAGCGCTTCTTGTCTCACTGTGGATTCCTGTGACTAGTAACGTTCCTATTAATAGTCCTTCAGAGGTACATATTTCCTTCTGTTTCATCATTACAGACTGAGAGGATCCTGTATCTCTTAGTATTGTAACCTCTTTACCTGCTGCTCCTGCCCTATGTGAGTAACCTTTACCTTCACAGGTGTATGGTTTAAGAAGATCTGGCACTTCCTCGTTAACCGACCTCCGACCTGTTTGTACATTCTGGTGCAGCTTTCTATCCTCCACTGTGCTTTTCGTTATCACTCCAACAAAACTCACTGGCTTATCCTGTTTTCCTACATCAGGCTTCCCACTATTTTTCCTAACCCACCAACACTGCGATATCATGCAGCCTAGTGAAAGTACTGGAGCTTTTTAACTTCTCTTTGCTCTTCTAGGGGTTCCCTTTTTAACCCTGTGTGTAAGTTATCTTTCAGATCTTCATCGAGATCTACCTTTCCCTTTCCACGTGAGGGAATTTCTATCCCTCACGGATTAAAATTGATTTCGGAGCTAAACTTTGATTTATGAGCCAACTCATTATCATCAGCCATTTCAGCTGCAAATCTTGCCATTTTCGCTCTCTGCTTTTCCACATGAGTGTGCACTGCTTCAGAAAGGGAAGGTTTGAATTCCTGTCTCAGTGCCAATTTCTGAAGTTCAAACTCCCTCTCTTTCTCTCTTTCCTCTCTCTCTCTTTCTTTTTGTTCTGTAAAAGCAATTTGTTCTTTTTCTCTTTCCTCTAGTTTCAATCCTAATTTAAACTGTTTCATTTCTGTTGCCCTTTCCTAGTCTTTTGCCTCTAACCCAAGCTGTTTCATTTTCAATTGAATTTTAGCCATCTCTAAAGATTCTGACAGTGTTTCCAGCAAATTGAAATGCTGAGGTATTGCTGTAACTATCTGTCCTTTCCTCACGGAAGGGGGCAGCTCCAACCCCAGCTTGTCTGCTAATTCCAGCAGCTTGGCCTTAATCACCTTTTGTAAAACCCCAAAGGTCACTTCTTCCATCCCCAGAAAACTCTCGGTGACTGGAAGGGCCATTGCTATCCCAAGTCCTGTTTAAATCAACTGAATACAACACCCGGAACAAAAGACACAAACACCTAGCAGTCACTGCCTTCGAGTCCAACAACCTCAATCCCTATTTGGAACTATAGAACAAATCCCACAAAGAGACCCATTCTGTTCTGGACCAGGCCAGACCCCCTCAAAACATTTCAAGAAAGTAACCCAGACTCTCACTTTGTCAGTTGTTTAAAGCAGGTGTCACACGGATATTCCAGGGGGGATGCAGCTGGTCAAACCACACCGTTTTAAACAAAATGGAATGTATTAGCAAGATTTACCAAATGAAACACAAACACTCTGTCTCAGAGTGCCAGGGGACTGGGTTTATTTCGAGCCCTGGGTGACTGTGTTATTGTGGAGTATAGACAGGCTGCACGTGTCTGAGTGGGTTTCTGTCAGGTACTCCACTTTCCTTCCAAAGTCCAAAATGTGCTGGTTAGTTGGATTGACCACGCTAAATTGTGCTGTAGTGTTCAAGGATGTGCAGGCTGGGTGGGCTAGCTGTGTGAAATGTAGGGTTCTTGTTTAGGGTTGGGGGGGGTGTTGAGTGATGGGGGGTGGTGTGTGAGGTCTGGGTGGGATGCTCTTTCGAGGTTTATTGCAGATTTGATGGCCAAATGGCCTCTTTCTGCACTATAGGTATTCTATTCTATTATCATGCAGATGATAGTGCAGAAAAACACTGGGCCATGGTGGACGAAGCACCACAATT
Organism: Chiloscyllium plagiosum; assembly: GCF_037043375.1. Lineage (NCBI taxonomy): Eukaryota > Metazoa > Chordata > Chondrichthyes > Orectolobiformes > Hemiscylliidae > Chiloscyllium > Chiloscyllium plagiosum. The sequence continues at coordinate 96,599,123 of NW_028270150.1, forward strand.
ATCACTGAGATAAAAATACACTTTGTCAACAATTTGGAAATTTCAGCCCATTGTCAGCATTCGGAGCACTGTTCTCTTGATATACATCGATACAAATAAAAAAAAATTAAAATCTATCTCAAGGAACTAATTTGAGCATGACAGAGGACATGAAACTCAGTGAGGAAGATAAGCTCAGACTTTGGGGAACATTGTCGAAGAGTATGGTTGCTAGAAAAGCACAGTGGGTCAGGCAGCATCCGAGGGGCAGGAGAGTTGATGTTTCGAGCATAAGCTGTTCATCAGGAATGAGGGGGTGGCACAAGGGTGCTGAGAGATAAATGGGAGGGGGATTGGGATAGGGAATGCGATAGGGATAGCTGGGAATGCGATAGATAGATTAAGGTAGGGTTGAAGGTGAAGGTGTGGAGTAGACAGGTGGGAAGGAAGATGGACAGGTAGGACAGTTCAAGAGGGCAGTGCTGAGTTGCAGAATGGATCTGAAATAATGTGGGGGGAGAGGAGATGAGGAAACTGGTGAAATCCACATTGATCCCGTGAGGTTGGAGGGTCTCAAGAAAGACGAGACGTACTCCCTCCAGGTGTCAAGTGGATAGTGTTTGGCGGTGGAGGAGGCCCAGGATTTGCATGTCCTTGGTGGAGTGGGAGGGGGAGTTAAAGTGTTCGGCCACAGGGTGGTGGGGTTGCTTAGTGCGTGTGTCCAAGAGATGTTCTCTGAACCATTCTGCAAGTAGGTGTCCTGTCTCCCCAGTGTAGAGGAGACATAGGCAGACTTTGATGAAATAAGAAATAAAATGTAAGACAGAAAAACAGGGAAATGATATAAAGTCTTGGTCAGGATAACGAAGGGATTGAATATAGAATGAGATGCACCATTTAGAAGGTTACACAGGAACAAAGAGATTCCACACATAAACATTGTTAAAAATGGCAATATGTTGCCAAAGCTTTTGGTCTTGCAATCATCAGGAGAAATGCAAGAAAACCAACTTTCAAACATTCAGAACAATGTAACCCAATGGGGAGAAAGACTGCTGATGGGTTGATAAGTCTGTGCTAATTGTTTTGAGGTCTTGGATGGGGAACACAATGGGGAACACTTGATTTTCAATGTTCTCAAGTAAATTGTTTAAAGAAGATGTAAAGTTTGAACATAGATCTTTTGTTTTCAGAGGATCAATTCCCTATATGTCAGATACTGAGCCACGTTATGAGCTCGGTGTATTATCTGAAATTGGCTGTTGGTGTAGATACAAGCACACTTCGGATTGTTTAGCAAATCATGTCCAAACACAATCACATCTGATGAAAATGGCTTGCACAGCAGTTAGTGCTCACCCACTGTCCGTCCCCACTCCCCTTGGGCATCTCACCCCCAGGTTGTCCCCACTCCACTCGGGCATCTCACCCAGTGCCCATCTCCACTCCCCTCAGGCATCTCACCCACAGCCCGTCCCCACTCCCCTCAGGCATCTCACTCCCTGGTCATCCCCACTTCCCTTGGCATCTCACCCACTGCCAATCTCCACTCCCCTCGGGCATCTCACTCCCTGGTCATCCCCACTTCCCTTGGCATCTCACCCACTGCCAATCTCCACTCCCCTCGGGCATCTCACCACCTGGTCATCCCCACTCCCCTCGGGCATCTCACCCACTGCCCATCCCCACTCCCCTCGGGCATCTCACCCCCTGGTCATCCCCACTCCCCTCAGGCATCTCACCCACTGCCCGTCCCCACTCCCCTCGGGCATCTCACCCCCTGGTCATCCCCACTCCCCTTGGCATCTCACCCACTGACCATCCCCACTCCCCTTGGCATCTCACCCACTGCCCATCTCCACTCCCCTCGGGCATCTCATCCACTGCCCAACCCCACTCCCCTCGGGCATCTCACCCCCTGGTCATCCCCACTCCCCTCGGGCATCTCACCCACTGCCCGTCCCCACGCCCCTCGAGCATCTCACCCACTGACCATCCCCACTCCCCTCAGGCATCTCACCCACTGACCGTCCCCACTCCCCTTGGCATCTCATCCACTGCCCATCCTCACTTCCCTCAGGCATCTCACCCACTGACCATCCCCACTCCCCTTGGCATCTCACCCACTGCCCATCCTCACTCCCCTCAGGTATCTCACCCACTTCCCGTCCCCACTCCCCTCGGGCATCTTACCCACTGGTCATCCCCACTCCCCTCAGGCATCTCACCCACTGCCCATCCACACTTCCCTCGGGCATCTCACCCACTGCCCATCCTCACTCCCCTCAGGTATCTTACCCACTGCCCGTCCCCACTCCCCTCGGGTATCTCACCCACTGCCTGTCCCCACTCTCCTGGGGCATCTCACTCACTGCCCATGCTCACTCCCCTCGGGCATCTCATCCACTGCCCGTCCCCACTCCCCTCGGACATCTCATCCACTGTCCGTTCCCACTCCCCTCGGGCACCTCACCCACTGCTCATACCCACTCCCCCCGGGCATCTCACCCACTGCCCATCCTCAATCCCCTCAGGTATCTTACCCACTGCCCGTCCCCACTCCCCTTGGACATCTCATCCACTGCCCATCCCCACTTCCCTCGAGCATCTCACCTACTGGTCATGCACACTTCCCTCGGGCATCTCACCCACTGCCCATCCTCACTCCCCTCAGGTATCTTACTCACTGCCCGTCCCCACTCCCCTCGGGTATCTCACCCACTGCCTGTCCCCACTCTCCTGGGGCATCTCACTCACTGCCCATGCTCACTCCCCTCGGGCATCTCATCCACTGCCCGTCCCCACTCCCCTCGGACATCTCATCCACTGTCCGTTCCCACTCCCCTCGGGCACCTCACCCACTGCTCATACCCACTCCCCCCGGGCATCTCACCCACTGCCCATCCTCAATCCCCTCAGGTATCTTACCCACTGCCCGTCCCCACTCCCCTTGGACATCTCATCCATTGCCCATCCCCACTTCCCTCGAGCATCTCACCTACTGGTCATGCACACTCCCCTCGGGCATCTCACCATCTGTCCATCCCCACTCCCCTCGGGCATCTCACCCCCTGGTCGTCCCCATTCCACTCGGGCATCTCACCCCCTGGCCGTCCCCACTCCCCTCGGCCATCTCACCCACTGACCGTCCCCTCTCTCCTCGGCCATCTCACCCACTGCCCATCCCCACTCCACTCGGGCATCTCACCCACTGCCTGTCCCCACTCCCCTCGGGTATCTCACCCACTGCCCGTCCCCACTCCCCTCGGGCATCTCACCCACAGGCCGTCCCCACTCCCCTCGGGCATCTCACCCACTGACCGTCCCCACTCCCCTCGGGTATCTCACGCTCTGTGTGTCCCTGCTCCCTTCGTGCCTACAGCCCGCTCTACGTCATGGGAAAGCACGGACAAGGGGGAAAAGGGGAAAAGAAAAAGACAAGAAAAAGTGAAATAAACTGAAGGAGCGGAGCAGCTCCTGTTGGAGCGTCCCACTCCACCTCCATCTTGTCGTCTTTCTGGAGTGTGAGCTACACTGTAGTAGAGTTATATGCTGACTGTTCCTCTTTGTTTACCTGAGACTCCAGTATTACCTGAAACAAGCTGTAATTCATGTTCAGTGCAGAAACCAAGTTTCTGACAATCTGGGTCTGAAAGGAATGTGATTTTGGGAATTTTGGATATCTTTTAAAATGCATAGTTTGAACAATATGTGTAGAAATAGTGGGGCTTGATTTACAGTGTATTACCTTCGTGAGCTACAGCAATGTTTGGGCACTCGTGTGGGATCGATTTGATAAAGAATCAATGAGGGTTTGGGAATGGAAAATGTGTCAGCGATGGAAAGCATCAAGGTTCTGTATTATTGCATTGTACCACTGAATACCAAACTCAAGACTCCTCTTCAACATATCTCCCCAACAGGCTGCTACTACACCCAACCCATCATCAGCCTGTAATGGTCACCATGAGCAGCTATTCATTCTCCCAAGCTGACCTTTACCCTCTCCTTTGTTGCTCTATTGATTTTTTCTCTCTCTCTGGGCTCTATCTCTGACTATAGTTTAATCCTCCTCCCTTCTCCACCCCATTTTCAGTATAAATACCAACTCTTGCCCATCTACAGACAGATCTGAAGAAGGGTCACTCGACCTAAAACATTAACTCTGCTTTGTCTCCACAGATGTAACCAAAACCACTGAGCTTTTCCAGAAATTTCAGATATTGATCCTGATTTCCAGCATTGACAGTTCTTTGGTTTCTTTGAACACCATCCCTAAAAACTGCATAACTTCGATGCTAATGTTAGAGTTTTGGTGGAATGTCCAAGATTGTCTGTTCTTTCAGTTCTCATAAGAAACACCCAGATACTTGTATATTTACAGGTAGGAATAATTGCGTGTGCGCGCACACACACACAGACACAGTTACACACTCGTCCTCAGCCTCAGCTCCATTGATGTAGAAGGAGGCATGTTCTCCTCCTGTCTTTCTGACGTCAATGATCAGTTCTTCAGTTTTGCTGAGAGAGAGGGTGTTCTCACTGTACCAGGTCACTAAGCCCTCTATCTCCTTCCTGTTGTTTGATATCCATCCTCCCACAGCGGGGTCTGCAGCACACGTGGTGATGGTGTTTGTACAGAATTTACCCACACAGTCGTGGGTGTACAGGGAGTACAGTAGGGGCTGAGAACACATCCTTGGGTATCTCCAGTGTTGAGGGTTATCGTGGAGGTGGTGCTGCTGTCTATCTTCACTGATTGTGGTCTGTGGGTCAGGAAGCTGAGGATCCAGCTGCAGAGGGTGGAGCCGAGACTCAGAGTCTCATAGAACATAGAAGAATACAGCGCAGTACAGGCCCTTTGGCCCTCGATGTTGCGCCGATCCAAGCCCACCTAACCTACACGAGCCTACTATCCTCCATATGCCTATCCAATGCCCGTTTAAATGCCCATAAAGAGGGAGAGTCCACCACTGCTACTGGCAGGGCATTCCATGAACTCACGAATCGCTGAGTAAAGAACCTACCCCTAACATCTGTCCTATATCTACCCCCCCTTAATTTAAAGCTATGCCCCCTCGTAATAGCTGATTCCATACATGGAGTAAGGTTCTCACGGTCAACCTTATCTAAACCCCTAATCATCTTGTACACCTCTATCAAGTCACCCCTAAACCTTCTTTTCTCCAATGAAAACAGCCCCAAGTGCCTCAGCCTTTCCTCATATGATCTTCCTACCATACCAGGCAACATCCTGGTAAACCTCCTCTGCACCCGTTCCAGTGCCTCCACATCCTTCCTATAGTATGGTGACCAAAACTGCACACAATACTCCAGATGCGGCCGCACCAGAGTTTTATACAACTGCAACATGATCTCAGGACTCCGGAACTCAATTCCTCTACCAATAAAAGCCAGTACGCCATATGCCTTCTTCACCGCACTATTTACCTGGGTGGCAACTTTCAAAGATCTGTGTACATGCACACCAAGATCCCTCTGCTCATCCACACTACCAAGTATCCGACCATTAGCCCAGTACCCCATCTTTTTGTTACTCTTACCAAAGTGAATCACCTCACACTTAGCTACATTGAACTCCATTTGCCACCTTTCTGCCCAGTTCTGCAGTTTATCTATATCCCGCTGTAACCTGCCACATCCTTCCTCACTGTCAACAACTCCTCTGACTTTCGTATCATCTGCAAACTTGCTCACCCACCCTTCTAGCCCCTCCTCCAGATCATTTATAAAAATGACAAACAGCAATGGTCACAAAACAGATCCTTGCGGAACACCGCTAGTAACAGCACTCCAAGATGAACCTTTACCATCAACTACTACCCTCTGTCTTCTTCCAGCCAGCCAACTCCTAATCCAAACTTCCAACTCACCCTCAATGCCATACCTCCGTATTTTTTGAAGTAGCCTACCATGGGGAACCTTATCAAATGCCTTACTAAAATCCATATACACCACATCTACCGCTTTCCCCTCGTCCACCTCCTTAGTCACCTTCTCAAAGAATTTAATAAGGTTTGTGAGGCACGACCTGCCCTTCACAAAACCATGCTGACTATCCTTGATCACATTATTCCTATCCAGATGTTCATAAATCCTATCCCTTACAATTCTCTCTAAGACTTTGCCCACAACAGAAGTGAGACTCACCGGCCTATAGTTACAAGGGTTATCCCTACTCCCCTTCTTGAACAAGGGAACCACATTTGCTATCCTCCAGTCTACTGGCACTATTCCTGTAGACAACGAGGACATAAAAATCAAAGCCAATGGCTCTGCAATCTCCTCCCTTGCTTCCCAGAGAATCCTAGGATAAATGCCATCAGGCCCAGGGGACTTATCTATTTTCACCCTTTCCAGAATTTCCAACACCTCTTCCCTACATACCTCAAAGCCATTCATTCTACTTAATTGTGACTCAGTATTCACATCGGCAACAATGTCCTGTTCCTGAGTGATTACTGACGAAAAGTATTCATTCAGTGTCTCCCCAATCTCTTCAGCCTCCACACGCAACTTCCCACTACCATCCTTGACTGGACCTATTCCTACCCTAGTCATTCTTTTATTCCTGACATACCTATAGAAAGCCTTAGGGTTTTCCCTAATCCTACCAACTAAGCACCTTTCATGTCCCCTCCTTGCTGCTCTTAGCTCTCTCTTCAGGTCCTTCCTGGCTACCTTATAACTCTCAATCACTACAATTGAACTTTCACGCCTCATCTTTACATAGGCCGCCCTCTTCCATTTAACAAGGGATTCCAATTCCTTATTAAACCATGGCTCCCTCACACGACCCTTTCCTCCCTGCCTGACAGGTACATACTTATCAAGGACACTCAGTAGTTGCTCCTTGAACAAGCTCCACATATCAATTACCCCCTTGCCTTGAAGCCTACTTTTCCAAGCCACGCATCCTAAGTCATGCCTCACCGCATCATAATTTCCCTGCCCCCAGCTATAACTCTTGCCCTGCAGTGCACACTTATCCCTCTCCATCACTAGAGTAAAAGTCACCGAATTGTGGTCACTGTCCCCAAAGTGCTCACCTAGCTCTAATTCTAACACCTGGCCTGGTTGGTTACCCAGAATTCGTCTCAGAGTGTTATGATCTGTCTGGACAGGATAATGGTGTTGAAGGTGGAGATGTAGTCGATGAGCAGGAGTCTGATGTAGATGCCCTTGTTATACAGATGTTCCAAGGATGAGGCCAGGGTTGGGAAATGCTGTGGACCTGCTACATCAGTCAACAAACAGCAGGGGATTGAGGCAGGCTGGGAGACCAGGGCTGATGTGGGCCATGACCAGCCTCTCGAAGCACTACAGCATTCGTCATTGTCACTGGGTGGCAGTCATTAAGGCACATTGCACCGGCTTTCGTAGGTACTGTGATGGTGGTGGTCTTCTTGAAGCAGGCGAGGACTTCAACTTACAGGATGGAGAGTATGAAAATGTCAGCTGGTACACACAGGATCTGAGTGAATGGCCAGGGTCTCCATCTGGGCCTGTCCCTTCCCTTCTATTGACTCCGAGGAAGGCTGATCAGGCATCAGCAGCAGTGACAGAGGGAACAGGTGCCCCTGGAGCTATCGGAGCAGGTGACACTGCACTGCTGGCATTCTGCTTGAACTGATCAGAAAAAGTGTTGAGCGCATCAGGGAGGGATGTGTCTTTGTCCGCAGTCTTGCTCTGGTTCATCTTGTATCCCGTCATGTTGTTTAGGCCTTCCCAGAGGCAGAGGGTGTCTGGATGGTTGGTTTGGACCTCTAACGTGGTCCGGTACTGCCTCTTGGCATCTCTGATGACTTTGCGGAGGTCATATCTGGGTTCTCTGTATTGGTCTGGGTAATCCAACTTGAATGTGAGTTCCTGGTTTTCAGTGGGGAGTAGATTTCCCAGTTCATCCAAGGTTCCCATTTGGGGAACACCCGGAGTGACGTTGGCATGCACTCCTCCATGGGTGTGCTAATGATGGTGGCGCAAGCGTCCAGGATTTCCACTGACTCCTTGAATAGAGTCCAGTTCACTGATTCCAACCAGTCCCAGAAATACTCTTCCACTGCCTCGGACCAACAATGTCTTTCTTTCTGTGAAGGATCCTCCCACATTAGCTTCTGCTTGTAAGCTGGGAGGAGGGGCACAGCGTTGTGATCTGATTTTCTGATGTGTGCTGCGGGGGGTGGAGTGGTCGGTGTGTTTGATGGTTGTGTTACACTGGTTCAAGATGTTGGGTCCTCCAGTGGGCCAGGAGATGTGTTGGTGGGACGTTGGCAGTGCTGCTTTGAGGTTGGATCGGTTGACATCACCGCCACGATGAGTATGGTCTCGGGGAATTTTGTCTCAGAATGTTTATGGTGGTATAAACTTCATCCAGGGCAGTCTTCACATCCGCATGGATTGGGATGTAGACTGCTGTCAGGATGGTGGAGGTGAACTCTCACGGAAGGTAGCTAGGATGGCATTTTACTGTAAGGTAGTCTCGGTCAGGGAGAGCAATGGCTTGTCAGATTTGCTAAAACTAAGCACATATCCCACCACCCTTCACCTTCCCCGAGGATGCTATGTGGTTGATGTGGTACATGGAGAACCCCTCAGCTTGTGGGAGCAGTCAGGAATTGCAGGGGTGAGCCAAGTCTCCATGAAACACAGCACACGACAGCCTCTGAATTCCCTCTGGTAGATAAGTCTAGGTCTGAGTTCATCCATTTTGTTTTTGATAGCCTGGACATTTGCAAGCAGTATGCTGGGAAGCGGAGGGGGGTGTTGGTCTTGAAACTGTTTCGGGCATTAGTGGGGGGTGTCTGATGTTCGTGGAGGTTAGTGAGTCAGGCCTGGTCGGGTAGGGCCGCCTCAGGTTGGAGTAGTCACAGGATATGGGACCAGACAAAGGCTAGTTGGGCCTCCTCTGGGTGGCACAGTACCTTACAGCATGAGGGACCTGGGTTCGATTCCAACTACGGGCAATGTCTGTGTGGAGTTTGCACATTCTTCCCGTGTCTGCGCAGGTTTCCTCCGGGTGCTCTGGTTTCCTCCCACAATCTGAAGATGTGCAGGTTCGGTGAATTTACCATGCTAAATTGCCTGTCCCATTGGTCAGGGATATGTAGCTGAGTTGTATTAGTCAGAGGTAAATAAGGAGAGGGGAATGGGTCTGGGTGGTTATTCTTTGGAGGGTCGGTGTGCACTTGTTGGACTGACAGGCCTGTTTCCACACCGTAGGGGTTGTAATTCACTGACAGGGCAGATTTGATTCCAGTCGAGGTCAGGACGTGGCGGGGTCAGGGGTCAGAGCATGGTTCTGGGTTTCCATGTGGGTCCTACAGGAAGTCGATATGTCTCCTATGGATCCTACAGGATGCCCAGCATCAAAAGCACTCAGGCCTGGGAAACCATGGCATCCTCAATCCTATAAGTAGATTAAAAAGAACATTGTCAGTAATTTTTATAGAGTTGAATTTTCTGCTGCCTTAAGTGACATGAGCAAAGACAAGAAAGTTGGGGAAACATGGCAAGAATGAAAGCATTAGATTTTGTTGTGAAAAGTATTTCCAATTTCCCCGTTTCTGGTTTAAACAGCGAATTCTGAATCTCATGAGTGAGGGGTGACCACTTCACTTTCATGCTGTTCTATCTCATTAGGAGCTGGTCTTGCCTCATTTCGATGGAGATTCTAATCCTTCCTTCAGTTCCTATGGAAGCCAGATGGTGCCAGTTTCCAACAGGAAAGCCTGGGCAGTTCCCTGGAGGCAGGAGCTCACTGTTTCCTTCTCCAGGTCTTCATCCATCTCCACCATCAGCACCATTTCACTGCATGCTCCATCAACACTGTCCTCTCCCACACTTTGTCGGTGTGTGTGGGCATCACCAAACCCCAGCCTCACCACATCATTCTGGCTGCTTTCAGATTAACTCACCCTTCACTGTGGAGCTCAGAGACAATGACGTTGTATCTGCTTCTGTCAGGTTGGTTCACAGTCAGGGGCATGGGCTCATTTCATGCGGCGACATAGGATGCATCATCTGGCTCTGAGCTAACTTTCTAAAGGCTCATTGACTTTGTGTTTACTTATGGGCTGTCATGTTTACCTCAGTGTTTAGTGCAGAATGCAGGTGGTTGGCAGCGGTGCTCTGAAAGCTAGTGTGCTTCCAATTCAACCTGTTGGACTATAACCTGGTGTTGTGTGATTTTTAACTTTGTACACCCCAATCCAAGACTGGCATCTCCAAATCATATCCTTGACAAAGCCATGTTAACTGTCTCGAATTAATTTATTTTTCCCTGACCTTTGAAAGCTTATTATTTAATGTGCACATTTTTAACTTTGTCAAGAATAGGCCGTGTGAAACAAATTGAAATGTTTTCCTTGACGGGGTGACAATGACACTCCCGAGAGTGAGTTCCTTGCTTTGGCCGATTTTTAAAAACAATTTGGACATGGGTGTTGAGGGCAAACTTTCTCAATTTGCAGATGATACTAAGTGGGGGAGAATAGTGAAACATGCTGATGATGCTGAGTGACTTCAGAGGGCCACTAACAAGTTAGCCGAATGGGCAGACAGCTGGCAGACTAATTGCAATGTAGAGAAATGAGAGGACAGAAGCAACACGGAGAGACAATACAGGCTCAATGGGATGACTGTGAGGGGAATACAGGAGCAGAGGGAGCTGGGGTTCCTGCGTATGATTGTCTGAAAGGGGCACCGTATTTTCAAACTGTGACCTCACAGTTCTAGATTCTCCCGGAAGAGGAAACAACCTTTTCACATTCAATTGGGCAAGTCCCCTCAGGATCTTATATGTTTCAATTAAGTCACCTCTGACTCTTCTACACGCCCCAGGACACAGACATAGTCTGCCCAGCCTTTCCTCATCAGGTAATCAGCACATTCCAGGGATCAATCCAATAAACCTTCTCTGAACAGCTGCCACCATGTTGACATCCTGTATGTAGGATGACCAGGACTGTACACTGTACTCCAGATGCGGGCTCACCAATGTGCTGTATAACTGAGGCATAACCTTCACACTGTAGCATGCAATTCCGCTCATGATAAACTATAACATTCTGTTAGATTTCCTGAATTCTTGTTGCACCTGCATACTAGTCTTCAGTGATTCATGTACCAGGACACCCAGATCACTCTGCACCTCAGAGATGTGCAACCTCTGACCATTCAGATAAGGTATTTGTATTTTATTCTTTCTTCCAAAATGGACAGTTTCCCACTTCCCCACATCTTCCTACATTTATCAGATCTTTGCCCACTCGAACCAATCCATACCCTTTGTAGGCTCTTCATGCCCTCTTCAAAACTCACTTTCCCAGCAATCTTTGTATCATCAGTAAATTGAGCTCCATACCTTCGATCCCTCCATCTAAATCATTTCTGTACATTGTAAAGAGGTGAGAGCCCAGCACTGACCCCTGTGACATATTCGTTGTCACATCCTGTCAGGCTGAAAAAGACCAATTTATTCCTACTCTCTGCTTCCTCTTGATCAGCCAATCTTGTATCCAGGTCACTATGTTACCCCAACACCATGTGCTTATATTTTCTGCAATAACCTTTGATGTGACACCTTATCAAATACCCTCAGGATTTACTGTCCTGCTGCAGCCTCTGGGTAATGGAGCCCATTGTGTCCCATTTCCCCGTTGCCGCTCCTCCCTGTACATTCAGATGTGGGTCCTGATTGCTGACACCACGGGCTCCTCTCCCGCCTGAGCAGCTGCCTGGGCTCTGCTGGTCCCTCCGAGTGCCAGCGGCCTGGGGCATTTCTTCCTCAGCCAGCTGCGGAGCTGTGGCAGTGAGGTGCTCACCAGCTTGTGCTCCCACACTCTCTAAGGCTAACCTTTCCACCGAGGTCTCAGGGTCAGAGATGGTGGGGTACTGTTTACACCTCAGTACTCTTGTCCTCATGAGGGGAGGAGGTGGCTTGTGTGGGAAACGGCTACCTCACTATGGGGTGGTGGAAATGCTGGTTTTACACACAATGCACAGAGAGAGAGAGAGAGAGTCATGGCCTCTAGTTCGAAGTGGTGTGCGATGAATGAGACTGAGCAGTTAATGGGAGAGTGGGAACAAAGCATAGCACAACTTGAGGAACAACATCTCATTTTCCACAGAGGAACCTTCCACCCTCGAGGACTCAATCACGATCTCCACAGCTTCAGATCTTGATTGTATGACATCCCTTCTTCACCTTACTTTAATTCCTGCAATCTCTGACATTTTCTTATATTCTCAGATGTTTTACACACACAGCTTTCTTGTTTGTGTCTTATTTACATGGCTCCATGTAGAGAGGACCGGTGCACTCCTTTCCACACCTTAATTTATCCCCATTTTACGTCTTTTCGTTTTATCTTTCAACACCATTCGCAACTCACTTGTCTTTTCCACTGGGTCTCGATACCATTTTACTTTTCTTCTGCCTCTGTCAAAAATACAAAAGAATCCATCCCCCCCCCCTCCCCCAATTCAGTTCTGAGTCATACACAGCGGCATGGTGGCTCAGTGGTTCACACTGCTGCCTCACAGTGCCAAGGACTTTGGTGGGCTTCCAGTTTCCGTGCCTGGTGCAAGAATGTGCAGGTGAATTGGGTTGGCAATGTCAAACTGTCCATAGTGTCCAGGGATGTATAGAGCAGGTGGATCAGCCATGGGAAATGCAGGGTTACAGGGATAGAGTAGAGCGGTGTGTTGGGATGTGATAGCACACATCAGAGGGTTAGTGTAGACTCTATGGGCCGAATGGCTTGCTTCCTATTCTATGAGGGCTCGAAGCATTCACTCTGTTTTTCTCTCTCCACAGATGCTGCCTGATCTGCTGCGTTTCGACAGCATTCTCTGTTTGTTTCAGTTTTTCAAACTTTTTGCTTGAATGATCTTCTGATATCTGACATATCTTCCTCACTAATCAGTATCTTCCTGTCTCTCTTGTTTTCTACATACCTTGAAATCATGCCCTTGATATATAACATATTTGACAATGTCATTAACATATGTATTACAAAGACCAGTTTCCCTAATACTAGCCATGAGGGAAGAACTGTATATTTTCCTGTAATCTATCTACCTTGCTTCGAAATTATACATCTTTGGAGCAGGTGGGAATTGAACCTAAGATCTCTTGGCCTCGAAGTAGGGACACTATCACTGCACCACAAGAGCCTTCTCCCTGTAACCAAACTTCACCTATTCACATTTCTCTCTGAGTTATGTCCCTCAGTCAATATGATACTCAGAAAGCTATTGATCCTTCAATCCAGATGTTTACCCTTTCCGAATAAGTCAACAAACTGGCACCTCATCCTTTGAACATCTACGATTATAACATAAAACATGCTGCACTCAGCAAGTTCCGATTACTTTATCAAATAAATCTATCAAGTGCATAATAGCTGTCATTTGCCAAACTCTTCTTCAAAGGCACCAAGCTCAATGTTTTCATGGATCAGCAGGGGCACTTCTCGTAAACACTGGTGCTGTGGGCCTATTCTCGTATTTTCATTGTTCCTTTACTAAGCAACCCTCACATATTCTCTCCAGACCAGGTATAAGTTTTATTGTACTCTGGGACAAAGGCACTGGATTGAAAGGAGTTCGATGAACCTGTTTGTTCAGTGACTGTAATTAATGTCAATCTCTGTGGGTCCTAATCGAGTATCTGGGTGGATTCCTTCTTCTATTAAAAAATGAGTCTCAGCTGCAACGTTCCTCGAAACAGGGAGAGATGACAGATCAGAATCTGAGGAGAGCAGACTGCAATGTTACCACAATGGGCAGGAGTCTCTCCGGGATAATCGAGTATTTTTCTATAAATTATCACCAAATGTATTTGGGACGTCGGATCCGATACATAATTCTGATTATTCAACACATTTACTATCCGACTCTCGCTGCTGTTGGTATTCCAGGTAAGTGTCTCTGTCTGGCTGGTAATTCTGTGAATCATGGTTTTCCTTTATTATCGTTCTTGTCATTTCCCATTCTGCTGCTTGCTGTTCCTGCTGTCACTAAGTCTCTGTCTCCTGCCAGTCAAATTATAATTAAGTTGATTCCTGATATTCTCATTTTAATCTTGAGAAGACCAATACCATTGTCTTTGGTTCCCATCACAAATTCAGTTTTCTATCATTTTACTTCATCCGTCCCCCCTGGCTTCAGGCTGAACCAAAATGCTTGTAACCTCAGGACGCCCTTTAACCCTAACCTGAGGTTTGACCCCACATCCTCTCCATTGCAAAGCTTGTTTACCATCCCCTCTGTAATATCTCCGTCTCCTGCCTGCTTCATCCGGGATGCTGCACACTACACCGTCTCTGGGTTTGATTAATCCAGATTCGAGTATTCCACTGAT